>NW_023458561.1:48249464-48365384 GCF_013731165.1 Rhagoletis pomonella | reverse complement strand
TTCATCTTCATCTTCATCTTCATCTTCATCTTCATCTTCATCTTCATTTTCATCTTCATCTTCAGCTTCAGCTTCATTTTCATCTTCATCTTCATCTTCATCTTCATCTTCATCTTCATCTTCATCTTCATCTTCATCTTCATCTTCATCTTCATCTTCATCTTCATCTTCATCTTCATCTTCATCTTCATCCCTATCTTCAGCTTTGCTTCCACTCTATTTGCTGCCTAAGACAGAAGTATTGATCTGCTGAAAAATTTAGCGCCGAATTGTTTTTATTGTAGCATAAATGTTCAAAACTGCTTATATAAGTTGCTTGCGGCTGATACAAAAAAATAAAAACTGTCAAAAACCGAAAAATGCAAAAAGACTACAAATAAAAAACTTAAAAAAATAAAAAAAACAACTGTCCAACAAGCTTTTTTACTCAGCTTTTACTAAGTATACGCAACAATGAATTGAAACAATAAAAAATATTGACATACAATTTTCGCATTTAGCAGTGCAACCGAAAAGTGAAGGGCCGACGACACACTTTGCTTACAAACAAAAAAGAAACACAAAAAGAGCCAAGAAGGCAGGATATTTTGAAGGGCAGCCACAAAGAAGTGTACCTACACAGCATTAAAAAGCATTTAAAAAGAAAAGAAATAAAAAAAAAGGGACCAAAGCATGCAAACTAAAAGTCTCACAACGTGCAACATAAAAAGTGTGTAGGCGCATACCTACTTGCATATATTTAAACACACATCTCTACGTATATTAGGGTGCCTCACCAAAAAAAGTTGCGGGCTTATAAAAAGTACATTATATTTTAAGACTTTCCCAAAAATAAATTTCACAAAAATATTAAGATTTACGGAAGTTGAACCAATTTGAAAATACCTGCAAAAATCGCATTAGGGGTCTTCACCAAATTTATCCAGCGACCTTTTATACAGACCTTCTATGCTTAAACTTCTCTATCTTCTGAGGTGATTTTTTGGGAAATATATCTTTTAAATTTTTTTTTTTTTATTAAAGCCTCGATTTATGGAGGTATTTTCAAATAGGTTCAGCTCACATTAATATTGATATTTTCGTGAAGTATTTTGGCGAAAGTCTTAAAATATACCAGCTTTTATTATTCCGATGGAAAAAACAGTACAGATTTTTTATGGAGAGTGGTGCACCATAATATAAAAACAAGTAATTTTTAGCAAAAAAAAACCGACCACCTCTGAGACACTACCTTTCCGTTGCAAAAATTATTGAAATCGGTTGATATGGTGCAAAGTTATGCGGTAACATACATAAAAATAAAAAAAAAATAAAAAAAAATATTCCGACGAACTGATAACCTCCTCCTTTTTTTGAAGTCGGTTAATAAATATAAATATTGGGCCATATGAAAAGTCTACCCGGATTTTTGTGTAAATTTTGGAAAAAAAAATGTTTTTTTTTTATTTCAAGTTTTTTGAAGCACATATTTCCTTTTTGGTTGTTGTTGTTTCCGAAAGGATGGGTATATTATGTATCTTGCCTTGTCAAATCTGGTTTGGAGACAAATGTAGTATATATTGGCCGCTTTTATCAATGACCCTTCGCCATTTTTCGGGTAGCTTCATAATTCTATCGGTGTAGAACTTCTGTAGTTTGCCGGCGAAAAATTTGGCCAAGTCATTTTCAGCGGCTCTTCGTTCGGCCAATTTTTTTCCACCACAAAGAGAGTTTTGCAGAGACCGAAACGAATAGAAGTCAGACAGTGCAGTGCAAGAGTCGCACTATTCTGTAGATGCTTTAAAACTTCCCAACCAAGTGCCGTCAATTTGTGTGTGTGGCCTGACATTACATTTGATGGATACAATTATCTTCTGTTGGCCAATTCTGGACACTCTTTCTTGATTGCTTCGTTCGAACGGTCTAAAGGTACAGAGTAGAGCACTGAATTGATCGCTTCGCCATGCCGCAGAAGTTCATAATGGACCCGCAATGGATTGTTTTTACCTTACAATCCCGCCAAAAACTCAACATAACCTTGTTTGCCGGCAATCTAGACTTTGAAGTCGTGCGTGATGGGTATTTTATCGTGATCTCTTCCGTCGCATATAAAATGTCTTCCAAATTCTATGGAGATTCCAAAATCTATGGGGATTAAGACCACGTAGTGAAAAAATCCGCAAAGACTTTTCATATGACCCAATATTGAATGCTGAAAAGCAGCATGGTCGTATCCTACAGCATACTATACACCCGTATATTTGTACGTAGTAAGTAGGCATGCGCGTTGATTGCCGTGAATGCAATTTGGTTCACATAAAGGTCTCGTCTATATGTATAAATGTATGTACATACTTACATTAAAGTGTATTTAAGTGGGCATACAACAAAAGCCGATAAGCGTTTTAAGGTCACACTTGTCGCTGTTATTAAATTTCGGCTCTGGTTTTGGTTGTATTTTCATTAAGATTTTTTTCCTCAGTTTAGGATATTTTGATGCCATTCGATTTTTTATTTACGCTTTTATAAACTTTAGTTGCTGGATGTGCAAAATATTTGTTGCTTTATTGCCTTTTAGCTGTTGTAAAGTTTATATATGTATTTACTTTTTGTGTTTTTGTTTTCTGTTGTTGCTGCCAATCAATTTTGACCCTTTTACCAAATTTTTCGGCACTCTTCTTTGAAATGCCATTTCGTGGGGACATTGATGTCTTCGAAGGATGATTGGATGCCCACGCATATGCACGTGTGTTTTTTATGTTTATATAGTTGTTGTATTTCAGCTTTAGTAGATTTTGTGTGAGGTTTTACATAATTTGGGAGAAAATCTCTCTTCAAGGAATTTCATAAAAAAATTTACATTTTGCATGTGAAAGGAGCATAACGAAATGTGTGCACTTATAGATATATAAATTCATTGAAAATATTTTAATTTTCATAACATTGCAAATAAAAAAAATAAAACCTGCATCACATTAAAAATTGTGTAAGAAAAGTTACTTTGTAAGGCGACTGCGGTGCTTTTTCTCAGTGGCCCGCAAAACGACACACGAATGACCATTTCGTTTTGGTTTTTAAACTTGAAGAATAGTCAGTAAAGTAGAAAGAAGGGAGTTAAAGCGTAATAGAATAGGCGAAGGCTGTTCTATAGGCTTGAGAGGTTATGTTCACCATTTTTGTTGATAAATAAACAGAATTTTTCCTTTTTTGGTTGTTGCTGTTTCTGGCGGAGTGGAGTTGTGTTATAATTTATTTGATAAGGCATGCCGGAAATTCGCATGCATATTTCCCAATATCTCTCATGAAAAAGGAAAAACTTTAAACTTGCTACGTCATTGACAAAGAAAATATTACTCTTTATCTAAAAAATGGCGTTACATTTCAGTGAAGACAATGGCCAAACAATACGAACCCTCTCTCTTCTGCAGGTTTGACCATCCGTCCATTATTATTTCTTTCAGAAGATGTTAAACTCTTCCGCTGATAAGGGTTGTCTTTTTTAAAATATAGGAGTTAAAGTGAAAACACCGTCATTATTTGTGGAGTTCGTGGAAGAATACATTATGAAATGCATAATTCGATTAGAATATTTACAAAATGTAAGTCTTTTCTCTTTATTCATGGCTTTTGAATATATGACTATACGCTCCTGCGCCAGTATCTTCCTCGGCTTTCGAGATATCTGCATAAAACCTTTGGGCGTTGACCTAAAAGATATTTTCTAAGTTTATCTGGTTCCAGGTCGCTTTTCAAATATTATTGTCTTTATCATGTAATCTCTGTTGAACTGGGAGCTGGAGAGGCAAATCTGCTTGAAAACAACGTGCCTTTACCAATTTTCTTAGAAATTTACCTAATAAAAGAGAAAAAGTTTCGACGCGATTTTAATGGAAATGTAAAGTAATGTGTAATGTATTTAATTTTCGGGTTCCGGTCTTGATTAAAAACTAACAGGGTAATTCTGGTAACTGTCTTTCAACGCACCACACACTTTCGAGAGACAAAAGTAAATTAAAAAAGGAAAAAATGAACATAGAGCAAAAATAAGTGGAAATAGTTTTAGAAATGAAATTAAAAAAAGAAACAAAGGAAAATAGTACTAAAATAGTACTTGAAAGGTAAAATACAAAAAAAAAAACAATAGGATCCTAAAAACTAAGTGAAATAAAAAAAGATTTCTTTTTAAAACAATGGCATCCAAAAAACTAAAAGAAAATAAAATCAAGGTAAAAAAAAAAAACAAATAAAATGTTGAGCTTTGTACCACGATTTGTTTGTTAGCAAAAATGGAAACAACCACAAAGTCTAAGCGGTAGAAGTTATAGCTGCTATTTCGGAGATCACCACATCTCCTCATCAGACTTCTTTTTTCTAGACTTCAGCAGGGGTCGAACCCGCATCATAGATGTGCAAAGTGAGAAGCGTTTACCGTTCAGCTATGCGCACCCCAAACAAATCGTGGTACAAATTCCAATAATACTACTGGAATAAACATTAATACGTCACAATAAAGTTAACAAATAAATTAAATAGCTTTCTAAAAAGTAAATGAAAAATAATATTTTTTTTTTCAACAACAAAAACTAAAAAATAAATGAAAATTAAACTGAAAAAGGACAGAAATTTGATTTAGTAAAGAATAAATAAAAAAGTTCCTTAAAATTACATGAAATTTAAAAAAAATATATATTTTTATTTTTAGGAGAAAAAATTAAAAATTAAAAGAAAATTAAATTAAAAAAGAAATAGGTTCCTAAAAATGAAATGAAATTAAAACAAATATTCTTCTTTTTAAAAGAATAACATAGAAACTCTACATGAAATAAGTTTCTAAAAATTAAATGAAATTAAAAAATATGTATTTTGCATTTTAAAACAATAAAATCTAAACACTGAAAGAACGTTATAACAAAAAAGAAAGAAAGAAAAACATCCACTGTCCGAGCGCTCGAACTCGGATCTCTCAAATGGCACGCATGTGGCTTACTCACTCGGCCATTGCGACTGTTGGGTCGACGCGAGCTAAATTATATATTTACAAGTGCTGTCTCTCAAAATAGCTTTTCACCACGAGTGGTGAATGAGAGAGATTTTTTTAGGACTTTTCTGCTAGAAAAACAAAAGTCATTTGAACTATCTTACCATCTGTCTTTCATTTGTTTTACAAAGGACTTTTTACTATCTTAGCCATAATTATCCTCTAAGGATTTCTCTACAAATGTTTGCACAATGATGTGAGAATAGACGATTGTAAAAAATCGGAGATATTTAAGACATTAATCTAAGTGAGTTTTTTATATGAACGCAATCGCCAAAATAAGCTATAAATACGAATTCTGGGAGCCCTTCATTTTGACTCTCTGTCATTCTTCCTTCAATTTTGTATGTAAAAAATGAAAAATTGATATTCAACTTTTACACAAAAGAAGCTACAGTATGCGCTAAATCCGGCTGCGTGGTATGCAGATATTCTATTCACTGAGATTGACTAGAGACTTCAAGACTTCGAATGAAATGCGTTGCCACATAATTAGATAACTTTTGTAATACACAAGATTCAACAGATCCTTAAGATTTGACATGTCATGGTCTCTAAAAAGATTTGTTGTTGTGCTGGCAGTCGGTAAAATGATATTACATATCTCAATTTGAAGTTGCAGTAATCTTAGAATGTAATCTTTTTATTGTGCTTGATAATTTTTCCGGTTTTTAATTCCCGTTTAAACTATTTTAGTAATACTGAAAGCCGAAAAAATTAAATATGCATTTATCAACAGATCGTGGTATCTAGAGTACCTACTGTACTTAAATACATACATGTATGTATGTATGTAGCTATGTTAATGCATTTTATTTCTTCAAATCACACGCTTTACACCTGCTATTTTTCTGTGGGCGCCCACTTGTAGCGCAAATCAAAAAAAGGAAAATTCAAAAAATCCCATGACAACCAAACGGGAAGGACGAGCGGCAATCTCGGCAAGCCTGCAGTATTTTTTCACAAACTATCATTATTTTACTTTATCTGCAAATGAAGCGGACGAAATAAATCAGGTAGGCGAACATTCGATCGCACGGCAAAGGTAGGCTATTGCACCGGTGGACGACAACACTGAACCGCCGGATACGAGGCGGAACGAAATGCGCGCCGCCAATGGATTGCTTTGCATTGATTGCCGTATTAATTTCACCTAGCGCAACAACAACAACAACATCAACAACAAATGCAACATTGATAATAAAACAAGCATGCCAAAGGGTTTAACGGCAACAGCGGCAATAAAAACAACAACAACAACAGCGGCAACGATAACGACACCACAATGTCGCAATGGATTCAATGACATTACGCGTCAGTGTGGCATGAATGGACACGGCAAGGTGGACCAGGTTGATGGTGGACGACGGACAAGGTGGTAGAGGCAGGTGAGCGTGGTGCTCTACTTAAAGTTACACAGCAGTATATACAAATATTTGTGTGTATATTTTTATTTTTATATTTTGCATTTATTGAAATATATACTCATCTCGTATAAGATTTATTTGTATGCAACCGAAAAAGGGTAACAAAAGTGAAGGCGACACAGATTCCGCTGTCAAGTTGCAACAGTAAGCAGCGCAAGCGCAAGCGCGTAATGCTTGCGCAGTTATGCAATAGCCAGCCGCCAGCCGCCAGCATTCAGCAGGCAATTACAGCAGCAGCAGCGGCAGTTGTGTGGCCGTAGCGAAACGAAAGACTTTGGCAACGAACTTTAATGCGCAAAGGAAGTGACGTTGATATGCGTTGCACTGCAACGGTTGAGGAGGTAAAGGGAACGGATGCGGATAGGAGCGACATGCGGAGGAGTGTAAGGCGGCGCAGACCGAGTTGAAGTCGGACGCGCTGTTGCTGCCACTGCAGCTGATACTGATGTGTAGAATGGCGTGAAGTGCGTGTAGGAATCGTAGTCGTAGGTGATGTTGTTGCATTGGTAGTGGCAGTTGCCTGCATAGCTGTCACTTACCGCTTACGCAATAATATTTATATGCAACACATACTCTTCTTTTTTTTCTTGCGGTTTTGAATTTTAATTCTTCTTGCACTGTGACAGACTTTTAGTTTTAATTGTACGATTGCGCGTGCGCTCGTGTATGTGTGTGTGTGTGTGTGTGTGTGTGCTAGCGCTCGTATGCGTTTGCTGCATGTCAATCAAATCAAAAAACTCACTGCCTCTCCCAGCAACAACAGATGTAACACAAGACATAGCGGCTGGCATACAGTTAGGAGCGGCAGGCGGCATTTGGCGAATGCGTGTCAGTTATTTGGCCGCTACTTGCCACGGACATTCACATTTGCAGCTGTCAAAAATTTTAATTAAAAACTTGTAAACACATACTACTGTAAAGCGCGAGCGCACGCACACACGCACAAACACATTGAGATACAGAGGCAGACGGACTTACAGTTGCGCATGCGAAATTGCGTTTTATAATCCTTTTGAACGACGCTGATGACTAAATGACAGCCAAATCGGATGTATCTAGCTGTATATATAAAATATATGCATACATATGTGTGTATGTACATACATATATATGCGTAAGTGTTGGCGCGTATCAGCGGCGACGCACCCTTCATGCCTTCATGCCACACCATCGGTCAGTTTGTGCGCGTCGTGTTACCTGCCACTTGGCATTGATTGACGCCTACCGAAACTGTCACTGAGTGCCAAGTACCAGTCATCAGTCACTGGCCGCTAGCTTTTGAGCTTTTTGCTGCTGCATTTTTGTCGTTATCTTTTTTGTTGCTTTGTTTGCATGGTAACCATGATTAAATATTATGTATAATCCTGTTGGTGCTGCTGTTGCACGCATATTGCCGTTGGCGGACATTGGCACTTGTTGCATGCTGCATATAACTTTGATTACGGCCAGTTGCGTACATACATACATATTTGAGTCATCTAACAATTACCAGTACATATGCTGGGATAATATTGGGAGTTCACTTACCTTATCGCAGAAGACCTTAATTTGGCAGTAGCCTCGATGGAAGACTTGAACATCGCGCGGATCCTCGAATGTGTCGATTTGAACGTGCAATGGCAGACCCTGGAAAGAGAAAAGAAAAAAACAAACAACAATTTATTACACATTTTGATAAAATTATGGATTTTAAACTTTAAAAAAGTTGGTTTTTCTAATAGCGTTGGCCTATCGGCAGACAATGGCAAACCTTCGAGCGTATTTCTGCCATGAAAAAAAGATTCTCATTAAAACCGTTTGTCGTTCGGAGGCGAATAAAATTGTAGGTCGCTCCATTTGTGCAACAAATGGGAAAACGCCAAATATTTATTTATGAATTTTTAATGAAAAAAAGCTATCGAATAAAAAAAATAAATGAATAAAAAAGGTTTGATCAAAAATTTAAAATAGTAATTAAAATAAAAAAAATTGAAACTTATAAAAAAATGTACCAAAATAAAATAAAATGAAGTAAAACAAAGTAAAAAAAGTAAAAATAAAACAAAAGAAAAATTTAGGAAATAAAATTAATTGAATAATAATGAACTAAAAAATGCGATAAGATATAAAATGATGTTTGCAATAAGAATAATATGTGACCTGGTCTACGAAAAGGGAGCTTACGTGCGAAAACTAGTTTTCTGTGAAAAAGCTGTTAAAAGCAAGCAACTCGTTTGGTTTACTCGTTTTTACTCTTCTTTCTCTACATTTTTAGTACACTTCTAAGCAAGTTAGGATTTTCTGCTTTTCACCACGTGAAAAAGCATCTCATCTTCCATCCGAATCAACCAAAAAGTGAAAATTGATTTTTTGACACCTAAGCCCCCTTTCCGTAGACCAGGTCACATATATAAAATGATATTAATATAAAACAAAGTAAAATAAAATAAAACAAAATAAAAATTAATTAATTAAAATAAAATAAAACAAAATAAATGAAATCAATAAAAATTAAAACAAAAAAATAATAAAAAAAATTAAAATTGATTGAATTAAAAACTAGAGAAATTAAATATTTAAAAATAAGATGAAAATAAAATAAAGTGAAACAAAATAAAACGAAATAAAATAAAGTTAAACAAAACAAAAACTGAACTGCAACAAAGGAAATAAAAACAAAATTTAAAAAGAAACGTAATGAAATATTAAAAAATTCAATTCAAATAAAATAAAGTAAGCAAAATAAAATAACACACAAAAAATTTAAATAAAAACAGAACAAAGTAAATTAAAATAATTTAAATTGAAAATTAAAAGCGAGTTTCATTAAATAATTAAAACAAGTAATTTTTAAGAAATGATACAACCGACTTCAATGCTCATAAAAAAAATGAATTTTATACACACAAAAATTGATATATTCGCGAAACTAGGGGCCAAATGCGTTTTTAGGTTTTCTCTCTGAAGTCAGTTTTTTTATTAAGTCACCTAGTTACCTCGACCAGAACGATCTACTGTAACAAACCCCTATTTGGCTAAAAGTGTTCTTTGGCCAACGTGTTGTTAAGAAATCCTCGCGGGGTCTTTTGACTGAATACCATTTTGGCCGTGTACTTCTAGGTACGGTGAGGGGAAGTCTGGTCCTAGCGAGGGCTTCACAGTGGCTCATAATTAATTTATGACAAGTGTTTTATTATTCTATTTACAGTGACAAGTAAGAAAACTTGTAGCAACTCATATTTCATGCCTACTGCTGTGAAGGAGTGCTTCGGTTCTCCTTTCTAATATCTGCGGATTCATTTTCGCCTAATGAAGTATTTAAAGCTGAAGGCACTCCCACATCAGCTTTCAGCTGACCTCGTGGGCTTTAATAGCGAGGAGCGCCGCTCTGCTATCCGAGTGTATGTAGATGTGTTCGATGGTTGCCCCACTTTCTGTATACTGCCACGGTGAAAAGGAGCCTTCTGGGTTTTAAGCCTTAAACTCCTGCTCCGACGTCGAGGCCAGTCTTGTAGCTTATTGTATTCCACCATATCCCGCGAGATGGGGTTTGTTGTAAACAATAGGGCCTCTTTCTTGATTACAGGAGAGGAGGTAGGTAAAGAAGCACCTCGAGAGCCGAAGTTGGTGTTGTTCTGATTGCCCCAGTGATGTACACGCAGGCCACTCGTTGTAGTTTGCTGAGCTTGGCCTGCGTGGACTTCACTTCTGCCTTCTTCCACAAGAGATGGCATCATACATCTAACTTGTCAGTTTAGGTCTGCTACCCCAATTCAGGCCCCATTTGTTTCCGGTAGGTCGAGATAGAGGACTTGGCTTTTAAGTAGCTTTATCTAGGTGCTGATGCCCTGAGAGCTTATCATCAAGGATAACACCTAGATATTTGACCTCTTTAGATAAGTGCAACTTTTCTCCTTGAAGGAATGGTTCTTTTCCTGGAGAACATGACAATGCTGGTATTCTTTGGGTTTAATTTAGACGCATTATTACGGCATTGGAGATAGTGTCTGCTAACGTACCTAGTGAAATGTCGTGTACGTTGCAGTGTAAATAAAAATATTAGTATCAAATAAAAGAGAAAATTCACCTGAATGGAGGAAGGTTACAGTTTTTGGTGCACAAAGATGAAAAGGTTCTTATTTAATTTTAATTATATTTTTATAAAAGTAACTATAGTTTATTCTTTAACAAAAATCGTATAAATACAAGTTTCAGTGTTTGTGGAATATTAAAAGCAATATCAAAAGATTTCGTAAAAGTGTCGAGAACTTTAAATAGATTTCGTAGAAAGATTTTGAATATGCAGTTTTGTTGCCCATAAAATTTTATTATAATACAGTTTTTTAAAAGTGAATTTTGGATTTTTTTTGTTGACAATGTCAGTAATTTTCTTCCATGGGAAGTGTGTTCAACAATTTTGTTTCTTTATATAGAGAAAATGAGCAACGCCTTAAAAAAAAATTGCCAAAAACCACATCCTCGAATCACGTCCCTCTAACTCTTTTAGTTTAAAAAAATCCTGTTCATCCTTATGAGAAAAAAATTAAGTTTGCTAAATTTGGAGAATTTTTTTTATTTGGTACACATGTCGGCATTCTGCACTACACTGAATTTTTAAACAATTTTTTTTAAGTTACTCATATCCTTTAAATTCCAAAGCCCTTGTAAAAAATCCTGGCGCCTTCGTGAGTGTATTGATTGCTTCATGTGCTTTGAAATGTTTTCGTTTTTGTCGCACGGTGTTATTATACAAAAAGGAAATTGCTGCGTATTCTTGTGTTCTGTGTAGTTAGAATGTCACAGCGCGCCCACTTGTCGTTTGTTTGTCGCCACACTTAACTCTTTTCACGTCACGCCACGCCACGCCACGCTTAGCAGCAGTTGTTCCCGCCGATATTTTTTTCTGCTGAATATTTTTGTGGCAAATTTATATCATTTAATATAGATTTCTGTAAATTTTTTGTTGTTTTAAATTCAGCTTGTTTTCATTATTAACAAGCCATGTTGTAAAATTCGCATTTAATGTTGTTGTTTGTCGTTTTATTTTTTTCTTTTTTTTTTTTGAAGTTTAATTTTCATTAGTGACACTATATAGCGTTGCTGTTGTTTTTCGGTGTGTGTGTTGTTGTTGTTTGTAGTATTTGCTGTTGCTTGATATATGTGCACTTCATTTTACAGCCATTAATAATATTTCTTTGACATGCGAAATTGTTGTAGTTGTCATGGTTCGACATAGTAACAGCTGTATTGTCGTTGTTGCTGTTGCTGTTGCTTTTATTGCCTAGCATTTTGCACTCATTCTTGGTCAGCTTGTCATTTACAAGTTGATTTCTTTTCGCGCTTATTGCCTTGCTTTTGTTGTTGTTGTTTTTGTTGTCGTTGTTGTTTGTATTGCTAGTTAATAAAAATTCGAATTTCTGTCGTGCGCGTCTCTCGCGCCGACATGACAGATTGCATTTGTACGCCATGCATGCATGCAACCCATGTGGAAGAATTATAGCAGTGCAGCGACAACAGCAACAACAATAGCCAAAGTGTCTAAAACAACAACTAAATAGCATTACATGCTTGTAAGCGTAACATGAAAGCATTTGCTGCAGCCTCACACCTTGCAGCCGTCAAACCCTGGCGTACACTGGCAACGAACGGTGCGGTGCGCAAAGTGCTTGCAACCAAGTCATGGCCAATATGGGCAAAGTGTGGCAGGTTGCTTGATAATGGCTACAAAAAAAAATCAGCCATTGTTCATCAGCAACGGCCAAGCGCTGCATGTTGCACGCAGTGCTAGCAGCGCTGTGTACGCTATTTGTGTTGCAAGTGTGGCAAGTGTGGCAAGTGTTTGTGCTGAAAAATCTAAATTTTTATTTGCTGTTGCTGTTGCTGTTGCTGTTACAGCTCTTATGCGGCCACTTATTGACAGAAATGTAACGTGTCGTTGGCTTGTAACGCGCGTTCATTCGCATTGTCATTGCTGATAATATTGTGCATAGTGTTTTTGTTATTGGTGTTGTTGTCGCTGCTCTAACTTTGTTTGCTTCATTTTGCTCGCATAACGCATGTACATGCCACAAATCGTTTGCGCGCGCTGCAATCGAACGAGCGACAGCGTGCGCAAAAAAAGCAACGCTCATTCCAACGGTGTTTCATTTTTAGAAATGGTGCAGTGAAATGATGCTGCATGCGACATGCAGGATGTGTGTAGCACCACCAACAACAACAACAACAACAACCGTTGCAATAACAACAAATGTGGCAAGCATTGCTGCACGCACAAAAATCGAGCAATAAAAACAACTTGTCGCGCAATGAGAAATATTTATGTGGGCATTCCGTTGCAGCGCACATACACACGCAACCGGCATGTAGCAGCTTCAACTCACAACAACAACAACAGCAACGCTCAAATATGAACAACAATTTTCCATGTACAACGTACGTTGTTGTTGCTGCTGTTGTTGCCGCTCGATTTTCCTTTTGCAGCGCACTGGCGGCCACTGTGTCTGGCGCGCCGGATTAGCCAGTGCAGTGCGGCCATCGCCAGCCGCGATGGGCCAGTCAAGTCAACGTCAGCCGCTTAGCCAGTCGGCGGCCGTTAACGCAACCGCCTTTGAGCTTAGCCAGTTGTGGCGTGTGACCGCCAATGGGTCTGCTTTTTCTGCACACTCTGCACGTACATATACACGCAAAAAAAAAACCGTAAAACATATGTATGTTGGTTGTTGTTGGGCGTGCCATAGCATGGCTGGCTGGCTGTGCGTGTGCGTTTGTCGCAGACAGCGGAAATTGATTCGTACATTTCATTTTTTCCTTGCCAGCAAATGTTTTTTTTGCGTGCGTGCGTGTGTGTGTGTGTGTGTGTTGGTGTAGCGTCTGCGACAAGGCGATTAATTGTCGTGCAACACGCACTGCCACACTGCGCTGTTGTTTGTTGTTTGTTATTTGTAAGTGTAAGCCTTTTCGCCAGTAGCCAGCCAATGGTCAATTGCCGTTAGCGATAGACGGGTAGCTGTATAGGCATTTCGATTTAATTTTTCCAGCTGCATCAATGCGCCAGCCATTTGCAGTTCGATTGGTTTTTTTGTTGTTGATTGTTTTTTTTTACAGCGCAAAAAAATACCCACTACAATGTAAAAAATGCGTCTGGCTGCTGTGCCACGGCCAACTTTCTACGCATCTCTATGCATGAGCGCGACTTTCCCCAACGCAAATGATATACAATAAATTAAATTTAGTTTTCATGTTTAGTTTTTTTCCCCCTTTGTAGGCGACAATTTATGATGTGCATGAAAGCCGCAAAAGGTAGACTACTTGGAAATTTAATTAATTTCTAGGCATTTTTTTTTTTAGTTTTTCTTTATATGTACAGCGTTGTTTTAATTTAATTTATTAACTTTTTTGTTTTGCTTTATTATATTTTAGCATTCCTACTGCCAGGCCAGAGTGGTGTAACAAGCTTTATACTCCGTAATAAGCAGTTATCGGGCAATCCTTACCACAGAGATAAACTGTGGCAGCTATCGCTTACTATGTGGCAGAGAATTGTCGCAATTGGTTGGGACAGAGAAGAGTGAGTAGAGGTAAGGAACCTGCAAAGAAGGGTAGAGGTAGAGAATTTGCGAAGGGGGGACTTGCGCGTGGTTTCCTACGCCGATGACGTATATAAACTTACGCAAGGGCACCTGAGCTGGGTTGCAAACTGGCCGCAAAATTACCGACTAGGAGTGAAGCCTTGTAACAAAGATCATTAAAATATTAATACGCTAATATAAATTTTGTCTCCGTTCGCTTGGCGATTCTACAGAACCGATTTCAAAACCAAGAACACCATTTAAAAGGTAGGCAAGGTTTCAAAATTGGTTGAAAATTACGGCTAAAATTGTTGTTTGAAAATGTCCGTACTTGTGTTATAATTGTAGTTGCAACCTGTTCAATTTGAATAGATTTCGTATTTGTTTTATTTCGTATTTAAAATTAAACATTGTAATAAAGATGAATGTGATGATGAAGAAATAAATGACAAAAGGATTAAGTCAAAAAAAAGGGAAGGAAAAATTTAAGATAAAGACGAAAAAGAAAGCAATGAGAAATACATACAAATTAGGGCAACTAAAAGGGTAAGAAAATGTATTAAAATTTTTCGATAAGGATCGTAATAAATTCAGTCATAAAAAATGTAATTATCGTAAGTAATCAAGAAACCGAAATTTATCGAGTTCTTTGAACTTATCGAGTTATCGATATTAATTGATTTACTGAAATTTGTGGATTTATTGAATCGAAGTTTCTGGAATTCTCAAAATATATCGACTAACCGAATTTTCAATACTATATAAGCTTATCGAGTTATCATTGCTTATCGAATTTTATCGTATTACCAGAGTGTAACGTGTTATCGAAATTCCTAAATAGCTTTCGGAAAATATGGCACTATCAAAATTAACCGAGATATCGAAGTTTATAGAGGTATCCAAAGTTTATCGAGTTATTGAATTTCATCGATGCATACATTTTTGAGCTGTCGAAAATTATCGAGACTTCGAAACGCACAGTAATCAAAACTTATTGAAATTAGTCAAATAATAGAATTTTGTGGAGTTATCGGTCTTTAGTGTTTTTGAAGTTTATTGAATTATCGATATGTATAAAATTACTGAAATTTATCGAAAAACTGGAATGTACCGTCCTTCAAAGGCACGTCACGTTTTACTACCAAAGCAGGAGATTTTTTACCTTAGAGGTTAAACTCCTAGTATATATAAAATACCGAAAATTCAACCATCCTCATTGAGTTGCATTTCGCGTATGCTCTCTGAGAGAGTGAATTATCTGTGCTTGATCTCGGGCATCAAGCTATTCTCGGAGTCAATTATGGAGGAATGGATAAAGTAGCCGTCGCTATACTAATACATATTGTTGTAGAGCGTCCATTGATAAGTTCTGGGCAGGGGGCCCACTTTGGTAAATTGTTACCAAAATTGGTAGAAAAAATTTTGGTTGGTGAAAAGATAAATTTTTTTTTTTATATTTTGATAAACTTTTTTTTTTTAAGTATTTTGTTTGAAAAACAAATATAAATTTTCGTTGCCGCTTTATTGTTCAAGCTATCTTTAAATTATAAATTTCTTTCCAAAAGTGTAGTCTACTTTATTGCATTAAGTTTCGAAAGCTTTAAGGCAAACTTTTTATATATACACATATGTATGCATAGCGATAAAAAGCAAACATACATTTAGTGCTCCTTTCAATACTTATTTTACTAAAATATTAGCTGGCCTTTGTTACTAAAACTAAATTTCCATGGGCTTTACAACGTCATACCCAAAAAAGTTCAAAAAATTCATAGTAAAAATCTCTAAATTTAGACGAACATTTTTTCAGTTTTTCTAAATGTTATATATATTTAGCTTAAATCCTTGATTTTTAAGGGTTTGGTTAAAGCGCAAGCATATTCTTATATACACAAATAAAAAGTTCCTTAATAAAAAATTGTATTTTTTTTGAATAAGTAAAAAAATAGAACAAACAAGTTATTGGTAGTTATTCTCCAGATTTAGTAGATTGTTTTGAAGTGGAAGTAAGCTCATAAAAGACAGATAATGTAATCGCATGTATACCCCAATATCAAGGCGGTAATTAAGACCCTGGAGTTTTTGATGGGAAGCAAATTCGAAAATTGTGGAGTGCCTCGCATCACTTTCGACCCTATCAGACTGTTTCACTTTCAAGCTGATATGAGTGCCAGATCATAACGATTTTGCAATAAACTGCAGGACGGATGAAATGGTACGAAAGGGCATTATGGGAGCCTTGTCGCCGGGTGAAGAGAGAGGCTGGTGATAAAAAATGGGCAAATGGAGCTGGGCAAAAAGCTTGAAATGTGTGATGGTTAAGTCTTCATGGCCACGCTATTATCTGATTGGAGTCTATGCGATAAGTCCTCAAGTCCGATCTCTAACAGGATAGCTGAAGGAAAAGAGCTGGCATGAAATCATTTCAGCAACTGGCCTTCTTCGTCTGTTTACTCTTGTAGAGGTTACGGTATTAGATATTAGTTGATTCGATCCTTCTCTCATCTTTTCCATTCTAATTTTACCTCTCTTCTAATATTTAAAAGATACCACAAAGTACAGTGTTACGTCTGTCCCTATTACACCAGCCTACATTTTTCAGACCCTGAGGAAGTTGAAGTTTATGAGCTTGGCGATGTTTTGTGCGCCTTATTAACCCTTAAATGTTTGTAATATAATCTAAGGCTTCATTGTTTACATTAGGTATGTGCTTACTTTGGTCAATTGTTGCAATAGTGTCATAATACAAAAAGTCCATAGTAAAAATTACAAATTATATTCCAGTCAGCTATTATTCGTATTGTGTTTTCCATTGCGAATTTTAAATATCTGAGTTTAGTTAGCAAATATGTAGGGGATTTTGATAATGACTATTCGTCACCAAAATTCTCTAAGTGAAAAGTAGTGTAGCCTAAAAGTATGCAACATGGAAGAGTAACAGATGCAATGTGCCATCAGTAGCCTAAGCGACATGTATCCAAATAGATGTTGCATATTGTTAAGGGGGTCTGCTATACTTTTAGAGATACTTGGCGATCAAAATTAGCGGTATCGATTTGCAGAATCCCACTGAAGCTGCCGGATTCAAATTAGGTGGATTAAAATCCTTCGAAAAAACACAGGATGGCGGCCTTAGTCTTCAGTTTTGGAAAATTTTGCAGGCAGCCATACAATCTCGCTCAACATAACCTAAACTTGAATTTTATTTCACTTCTATATATTTTTTGAACTTTCCAACTATTTACTTGCGCCTTATCAAACTAAGCAATTACACTTTGTAGTGAAGCCGTTGCAAAGCCATTGGATAAGCCTATTAACTATGCTTCTATATTTTTGGCTTCTTCATCTTTTTTCGTAATTTTTCTTTATCGTTTTCGACTCTCATCCGCTGATATTGCAGGTGTTCAAAACACTACTCCAGCTTATTGTTTTCTTTTTAGTTCATTTTATACTGCATTACAGTGTTATATTTTATAAGCACACAAATGTCAGTTGGTCTTAAATGCTCCAAAATCACAATCATTTAAGAGCCTTTATATAGCATTGCACCAATTGCTTTTGAAATTGTTAAAAAAGGACCAACAATAAAAGTGTAATCTTCGTATCACCAAAAAAAAAATAAATACTTTACAAAATCTTTCAATTTCTTTTACCTAGCATTTTTTCATTATTCCTATTTATTTAGGTGGGAGTTTTTCTCTTTCATTAATGCACTTTTGCTTGCTGTTAAGGCTGTTATATGATATGTGAAATCTTTTCAGACCATTTAAGTAGTAACACCTTTTCATTTCAATATCTGACTGATTTACACTTTATTGGCTGCGATGCGTTGAGCTCTGGCCTGCACATAAATACACAAACATAACTACGAGTATTGTACACATGCACTTGTACACACACAAACACATAAATGATCCCTTCCTATCCTAATGATGTTTGCGCTGAACTGTCGTCGAACAAATTGACTGCGAGTCATTAATGATTGTGAAGGGATAAAGTGTTGGGTTAGGTGTGTGTAGTTTTTGGTACACGCAAGGAAGGGTAAGGGTAGCAAGCAGTGGAAATGCCTGCGATGTGTTAGAATTTCTAGGTTTTTTTTTTTTTTTGGGTATCACTTGGTATTGCTGAATGTAAGGGATTGGAGAAATTTGATTAATTGAAGTAATGGATACTTTATCGGAATGTGTAGCATAGGAGTAAATGGGTAGTGTTTGAATTACAAGGGCCAAAAGGACCTTGACTAATGTGCGTTATGTTCTTGTAAAACGATTATTGGACTGTGGAAATTTTAAATTATTATCTCATTTGTTGTCATGAACATTGAATAAAGTTTGTTTTCCACTTTGCGCGCAGTTTTTTGTTTGAAGAAGACACATTCATATTAGGATGGTACTTAAAAATATGAATATTATGAGACACCCCTTTATTTCGTTCTGCGTACAAAATAAAGACATCCAGGAAAATTTCAAAATGAAAATAAAATTTTATGGGCCGCGACCAGGGTTTAAAAAATTTTAATTTTTTTGAATTGCAAAAGTTCAACAAAGTCTTTACTTTGACCAGCGTATTTATATATTCAATAATATGTCAAATTTATCAGATTTTAATTTAGAAATTTTTGGAATATTTGCGATATAAAAAAAAACATTTTTTTTAAACCTCCTAGCGGCAATAAAAAATTTGTTTAAAATTTTGAAATTTTCGTAGATTTCTTTATTTCGTACCAGACTTCCCACAAGGGAAGAACGGAGGTCCAATTCAAACAGGAAGAGAAGCGAAAGACATGTTTACATGGATGGAGCAAAGCTCGAAATTAGGTACAGCCAGACCATCTTTCGATTTCTGCCTCCCAGATAATTTTATTATTTACACCAGTTAATCAGTCAGTCAAACACTTTCCAATATGCGTTAACCTAAGGCAACTTCTTATACTCTACACAAATACTTAAATACTTTAAATAACTTTCGTTAAGTTATCAACATACCTTAACTCCCTTTTGACTGCTAAAGTCCGTACTCAGGCATTGAACGGCGATGTTGATCTGTAAAGAGAGAAAATTAAATCAGAATTATTGATTCAAATGCAATTAAAAGAAGGAAAAGAATGCACAAGTGAATAGAAAAACAATTGATGCTGTGGAAAAATGTGAGCAAGAATGGCCAAAGAAATAAACATAGTAGTAGAAGTCTTAACGTATGTGGAAGTAATCTGTAGAAGAAAATGAAGTGCAGAAAAAACAGCAAAAACACCGAATTGATTCCTTTTATCGCATATATCGCATAAATCGTGTATTGTGTTGCGATGGGAAAGCGAATTCCTGGTTAATTGTTCAGCATTGCTGGGCGCATAGATATACACTAGGCAACGAATGAAAGTGTACATCTTTTTCTAATAAAATATTCACAATTATTTTCATGAACATTTTTTTGCATTAATTATTTATGAAAATATATATAAAACAAACCATATACATCAAAGTTTCACACTTTATATAAATTTCACAAAAACTCAAAAATTTTTCAATACAATTTTCAACTTTTTATTAAGAATTTCTAAAAAATTACCGAGTTTTTAGCCCATTCAATTTCAGTTTAACGAAGTGCAATTCAACCGGCAAAAACTGGCGTTAATTTTTGAGAATTTTTTTATTTTATTTTTTTTGGAGACTGTTTTTCCGTTTTTTTCATATAATTTACAGAAAGTGGGATTGTTTTTTTGAAAGTTCTTTGCTAACGGTCTCATGCATTTTATTTCATAAGAAATGCATGCCTATATGAAAAAAAGTTCAAAAGTCCGTCACCAAAGAAAACAATCTCAAGAATCATTAGACTAAAATAGAATGGGCTACAAAACTGCATAATCGAAAATTTTCTAGAAATCCTGAACAAAACATTCCAAATTTTGATGATATTTTTTTAAATTTTTATGAACTTTATATAAAGTGTGAAACTTTGATTTATATGGTTTATATTCTAGAATTAACTATTATTTCATAAGTAGTTACTGCCAAAAAAGTTTTATGAAAATAATTGTGAATATTATATTAGAACAAAGTGGACACCTTCAATTTGTCGCCTAGTGTACATAAGTATGCGCATACATATGTATAAGTACATCTGTATGTATGTACATATGTAGATAGCGAGTTAGCGAATAAATCACAACAACAAGAATAGCTTGTAGCAAACGGTAATGGAAAATAAAAATCTTGATGCATTTCGTTTGAGAGAAAAAAATTTGAATAATAAATAATGAGTGCTACAAAGTAACACGGTTATAGTAATGGTTATAAAATTAGGCGAGATATATTAGTAAGTAAAAATAAAAAGCAGAATATGCAGAAATATTTATAGATTTAAAAATTATGAAGGAGAAAAACTATTTGTTGGCTAGGATTTATGTGCTATAGTGGCAAGAACTATATACATATATTCCGGGCTATCACAGAATTCATCGTAGCTTAAATTTTCGTAAAATCTACGAAAGCGCCAACTGTCACAGAATCCGAATGGTTACGAACGTAAATTCGAAATTCGTAGAGAGCCTTCATTTAATCAGTTCTATCTATATCCGATATCTATGTACAATATATATATGTACATGCATTCATCTGCCAAGCGCTACTAAATGAATGAATATTTTTTTATTATAAGGCGAGGAATAATAGTTTAACATTTATTAGGAAATAAATCTAATTACTTTAATATCATAAAAAATTCATTAAAAAAATTCTCTTTCAAAAAATTTAATCTAAAGTAAAGAAAAAATTAAAAACAGAAACAAAAATTAAATAAAAAAAAGAAAAAAAATCTCCGCTGTCCGCTGTTGCTCACTCGGTCATCAAGACTGCTGGGGCAGCGCGAGCAAAATGGCAAACATAAATGTCTATTGTTTCCTTTGCTTCGAATCCGTATTCGAAGCTAGCAACGATATTTTCCAGTTCATTCGGATTCAGTGATAGCAATTCCTTCATATTCATAGTAGGCATTCGAATTCGTAGATCTTCTTCGATGGATACCGTGATAGCCCTGATTATTGGTGCTATCAAAATTATGCAAAGAGGAGACCTGATAAAAAATTATGGGTATTAGTGGCGGACCACTTCCACTCTACCACCTAACACCATACCTGTTGATATGATAGGTAAAACTGCTGCAACTTAAGCTGCAATTTGGTTGAAATTCAGTTTCGTATAGAAATTTCTCTAAGGACCTACCAAGCAGATAGGAGTTGAGGTAAAGCTACTGCATTCCTTTTGGTAGTAACGCAATTTCCACAGATGGTTCGAAGTTCAATGGGAGGAGTAGTTTTTTAGCAAAGCCCTACGCTCAGCTGCTCACATTGTTTGCTCTCTGCCAGGCTGGGGTTTGAGTTCCAATGGAGGTTGCAAATAAACTCCGAATCCAAGCAATCGGAAAAGATGATTTTCATTTCAGAGCCCGCAGTTCCATCGTAATTCAACTCGAAAATTGTGCTGGAATGTCGCCGAACTCTACGGTAGATGGCTAAACAGAGCAGTTTGAATCTCGTTTGCTTTCCCTGTTTCCAAATAAAAGATGGATTTATAGCACGAAATGCGGGAGGTCTAGGCAAACGTGGCTTAGATGAAATCGAGGCAAATAATGGCTTTCGATTTTCTCAAAATATTTGCGGTATATGTTTGGATACCAAGCCAAATTGACATCGCCGGAAACTGAATGACCGCCGAGTTGCGGTTCACTCCTGGATAGATGAGCGCATTGGCGAATGCTGGGAGAAACATGCGCGATAATAATATGCTTTTACACAGGATGAGTCAGGGATGATCACAGAAGTTTTTTATGCATGCAAACCCACAGGTCTCTTCTAGATGCTCTGCGAGGCCACTAATAGATCGGACCTCATGCGGGCTAAAAATCAATTTTTTACTTTAGCTGCTGCAGTTGCTTGAAGAGAATCATCCCAAAACCTTCTGCTAGTCTTCCCAGTTTTCGAGAGGTTAACTCATTAAACGCGAAAGCACAAGAGGAAATTTAGACGAACCAAATTTTGGAGAATACTAAACGAGAGGATATGTACAATAATCCATAATAAAAAGTTTCGACCTCTATCAAGGGGTGTTTGTACGACTTGAAACATATTCGTAACACTCGTGAATCTTTGTTATGTAATAAAAATTTTCATAACAAAAATATTAGTCCGCGAAATTCGGGCGTTCCATATATGTGAGACTAGCATTTAAAGAGTTAAGACTGTAGTATCTTGGCTGCTACTCTACACTCAATCTAGAGAAACTCCCGGAGTTTGGTAGTAGCCCGGAGATACCGACTTAACAAGAATATGATGATGATTTTGAAAAGCTATCGAAAGAGAGTACTTCTGCTAAATCGAGTGGTTTTATAGAAATTA
This sequence comes from Rhagoletis pomonella, assembly GCF_013731165.1. Taxonomy (NCBI): domain Eukaryota; kingdom Metazoa; phylum Arthropoda; class Insecta; order Diptera; family Tephritidae; genus Rhagoletis; species Rhagoletis pomonella. The sequence continues at coordinate 48,343,004 of NW_023458561.1, read as the reverse complement.
CTAAGCTATATTTTCACAGTCATAAACCTCTAAAAGAAGAAAATTTGTAATTAAAAATATGCAACATAAAACAGACCGGGGATATTACTAAGGAGACGTTGAATATTTTTTGAATTAAAAAAAAAATTTATAACTCAAAGAAATTTGACTGCATTTTATTGGCAGACACTGTACAGCTTACATACTTGATGCACTTGTGCTGGTTGCAGTTATCTCAATGCAGACAGAAGGCAATTGTGGTGGCGTCGTCGTAGCTCCTTGCAATGCAATACAATTCAATGGAAATGTGTTTGAAAATATTTGTGGTATGCCACTGCAACATACGCATAAACAGAAACAAAAACAACAACACAGACGCAGACAGCAACAACTATGTACTGCGGTATAAATAATCGAAAGGCAGAAGAAATAAAGAAGCCAAAGAGAAAATCGGGCGAAAATTAGCAAATAAAATAAAAGCTCTTCGCAAGCAAAGCAAAAGCAGAAAACAAATGGAAGCAACAACAACAAAAAGAACATATAATGCGCAAGAACATCGTTACAATAAGCCAATAACAACAGACTACTAAACCGAACAGCCATTCGTAATGACAAGCTGGCAGAAAAGCAAAAAATAATAAAAGCGTTGTAAAAAACAATGGCAACAATAACAACAGAAGACAAAAGGTAACGAGAAAAAACTAACAATGTTGCTGCCACGCCATTAGTTAGCAGCAGCAATGCCCAATAGCAATACATGTACATTGGGGTGGCGTACAATAAATAAAGTCGGAATTTTAATGCGCTCACCCCCTAGGATTGTTCTATGTATATCGGAAAAATATCTAACTCTATTTTTTTATTTTGAAATCAAAAAATATTTAGAGTAAGGGGATATATTTTATTTTTCCGGTATAGAACAATCCTAGAGGATGAGAGCATACAATTTCCGAGTTTACTTATTCACATTCGTTTTTGAACCACCCTAGTGTACATACATATGTACAACAGTGAGTATTTTATTGATATTTTGTTTTTTGCTTTTATGCAACTAGCGTTCTTATTGACATTGTTGCCGTTCTTGCCACTCGCATGCTTTGTTGTTGTTGTTGTTGTTGTTGTTGCTGCTGCGAACAACCAACCAGCGTTTAATGGGAATTAATTAGTTAAAGCGCGCCATATAAAGTGTGCGCACTGTTGAGGCGCGCTGCAGTTAGCGAAAAATGTTAAAGAAGAAGAGGAAGAGGAAGAGGAAGAGGGGCGGGTGGTAGTAGGAAAGCTAGCTGGAACACTACGTTGAAAGGGTGCATGTATGGATGGACGAATGACTGCAGCTTTGCATTTACAAGTCGGAGAGTAGAGGCAGCCAAGTGCTTTGCTTGCTAAGTTGCTACTAGTGTTGTTGTGCTTGTTGCTGTTATTGCTAATGTTTTTGTTTTAAAACCAATTGTATTCCAACATTTTTACGGTTGCAGCAACTAAGCAACGCCGGGAGTGTGCGCGGGTGCCCAACAAAGTTTAGCTTCGCAGCTTTTACGAAATGTGAAAGATGTTGCCATGTTGCCACTGATGCTGCTGCTGCAGTTGTTGTTGCTGTGACTGTTTATTTCTTCTGCTATACAGCGAGCGATAGATATTGCCAGTTGCAGCTGGTTGTTGTAAGGTGAAAAGATTTCGAATAAAGGCAAGGATTTGCACTTCTGCCTGCCTGAACCTTTATAGCTTTTGAAACCTTTTTCATTGCTTGTGCGAAAGAATGCTGATGTCATGATGACGAACTCAGCTTCAATGCGTAGATAAGTGTATATGCGTTTATAAGCGTGGAAAAGTCCTTACGTATGTATGTATGTATGTACGCATCTCTTATATGTATGCACGAGAAATGCAAACAAATAAAGATGCTGCTGTCCGTCCCACAAAAGGCAATTGTACTTGCATTACCAATCATATTAACAAAGTTCGCATGGTGGGATGAACAAACGATGTATTGGTAAAAGTCATAACGACGACAATAGACACGCGTAAGCTTTTTGCTTATTTCGTCACATCATTTGGAAAAATGAAAGGTATTTGCAGTATGCATTTTGCGACAACGTCCTCAGGCACAGTTGGCCGAAAGTAGATAAAAATATGTGTAAACAGATGCGTGAAAGTGATTATGGCGACTAAAAACTTTTAAGATATACCCAGTAATCTGTTTTTATTGCATTGTTCGACAGAGAGAGCTTTTACCGTTTACATGTCTGTATAAATTATATATAAAACTGAAAAAGTTCTGCGCCTGCACGTCTATGCAGTGGTGAAATATGTTTTCAAAACCATTTTGGTGCATGATTTTATTAGCAAACTTTTAGTTTGAAAAGCTCAAGAACTGGTGAAAGTTTTAAGCTCGCAACTTAAGCTTTTACCTCTTAAATATTGTAAAATTCTTCGGATAAAGCTATAAGTCTTGAAAGATTTACCACTCTTCACAAAATATGCATAAATGCAAAGTGTAAAAAAGCTGTGTAGTTGTGCCAAAGAAAAGCTTGTTTTTTATAATCAAAAGTACAAGAACTTAACAAAGCTTTTAAGTTCGCTATCAATGCTTTGCTTCATTAACACTACAAAATCGTAATTGTTAAGCAATATAAAATTTATATTTTTTGCGAACCAAGGCCATGCGATCGTAAGCTTTAATTCGAGCGCAAACTTTTGATAAATATTCCATTTGAGTGCTTGACGAAACTCAAGAGCACTCGACTCTGTTTTGCACTCTGACTTTCAGAAAAGTGTAAAGCTTTTCTTAACAAAAAAAAGTGAAAAGCTCTATGGTTAATAAATTGAAGAAATAATACATTAACAACAAATGGAAAAAATTTGCAGTTCCTAAGAGCCTACATGCCTTTATATAAAGAGGTTAAAGGCCAATTTCACAATGCGTAGTTAACTCAGAATCGGGAGTTAACTACAGAATTTTGTACTGAAAATCTCTAGTTAACTGTCGATTCTGAGTTAACTACGCATTGTGAAATTGGCCCTAAGAGCTTAAACTTTCTGCATCTTAAAATAACTGCGAAGGCTTTTAAAATATACTACATGCACATATATAAAAAAAAAATATTCGATATTCTTTCAAATTCAAGATCAGAAAAAGAACTTAAAGCTGCTAAAATAAAGACTTTAGACTCTAGTGGATGCTAGACTTTCACACGTTAATAGAAATTGTGTTTGGCTACGATTATTGTTGAAAAGCTGAGGGCATAGCAAAAGTTGCGCTGAAAGTCGTGTTACTAAAAAGTTTTGAGCTTTTGTGCAGTGTTTCAAAATCAACAGCTTTGAAACACATTACAAGCTTAAACAAATTCTGGTAGAGCACAGAGCTGTGATGGAGTTTTTTTTTTACTAGTTGCAGTTCAAAGCTTTTGAAAATCTTTAAGTTCGTCGAAGCTTAGAGCCCCTTGAAAGTTTATCGTTTTGTTGTAGAGTTTAAATGAAAGCCAGCGCAGAAAAATTACTTCCAATTCTGTAAAAAGAGTAAAGCTCGTAAAGCTCTTCAAGTCTTTACGTTTTGAACTTCTTTTTGCTACGAAAGATCGCTGAAGGTAAAATCAGAGAAAATACTTTTACAGTTTTTGCAAATCGTACAACTTTGTGTTTTTCTTTCAAAAGCTTACAGAAGATAAACTCAAATAAATGGCTTTTAAAGCTTTCGAAAATTGTAAAGCTCTTTACATTTCAGCCTTTTGAAAGCTTTTCTTTCTTATTCCAAAGATTTTCGAAAGTCAACATAGATATACTTATATATAATAAAAGCTTGTCAAAATCATAAGCACTTAGAATCCTAAACTTTTGAAAGCTTTTTGGAAAGAATCAGGTAAACTTTTACGATTGACAAATGCTCATAAGTAAAAGAGCCATTGGAAATGCTCGCCTAATCTATTTAAATTAAGAGATTCAGGAGTAGTTTGAGGTGCAGTCCCTATACCTCGCGCCTCACTGTTCCGAATCTTCGCAAAGTCTAGTCAATAACATATTTCTATTGAACGCATGTCCGCCTATTGATTGCTGCTGTCCGTACGTTCATTCGCGAGATTGTTTTTGCTGACTACATTTGGCATTGGAAAGCATTGCGTTCGGGGGTTTATTGACCAATTTGGTGGCAGTGGCACCGCTACAATTGCCGTTTAACGTTTATCGGACCGCAAGTGGCAAGTCAATGCACCAGCGCTAGTAGTAGTAGCAGCAGCAGCAGCAGCAGCCAGTAGCTGGAGATACTAAGCAGACAGATGAATACCAGTAAGGCTACAAATGTACACACACCAAAGCAAGCTGTGTGGTGCTGTGTGGTGCGGCGTTGCAGCGGTCTGACTGCAACAAAGTGGCATGCGCATGCATGCGCTCATGTTTCGTCGATTATTTGAAATTAATTTGTGCGATTGTGGCATGCTTTGCCACCGGCATATTTACACATTTACCGCATGCGAGCGTACGTGCAACATTTGCTGTGCTGCCGTTTTTGGCCATGGCAGCCATATAGTTGCCGCAAAATGGCAATGCGATGAAATTGCAAAACAAAGTCAATAAATGCGGACATACTGCGGAACCAACCCGCCGCCGCCGCCGCCGCCACCGTCGCTATGCCAGCATAGAAATTTTTATGTTCATCAACGCGCGCATGTGCATATGCCATTGTGTGAAATTTCTCTCTGTGCCTTTCACTTGCCAGTTGCAACGTGGCAGCGCGCTGGTAATGTTCTTGCAACATATATCCATATATATGTGTGTATATGTAGTCATATGAATTGAATGCGCGCGCGCGTACACAAAAGGCAACGCTGCGCTGTGGGTACACACCTTCTTTGCTTTTTTGTTATTTCTAATATTTTTTCTTCATTTTTTTTTTTCTATTTGAGTTGTAGCTTGTGATCTGCCGGCTGATTGCTTGATCGCTGGAACGATTGAACGATTGAACGTCGAATCGTTGCTAGGTTTGCGCAAATCGTTTTAATCAATTGGCCACCGCTGTGCTTCAAGCGTACTAACTACATATGTATGTATGTATTGAAATATGTTTTAGCCGCTTTTGGTTGCTTGCTGCCTTTATCGCTGATGGGATTGACCGAGCCTAACGCGGTTGTGGCAGCGGTATTCGTTGAGGTCACTCATTTGTTGCCATCGCACATATGCATGTAAGCTACACACACACACACTGGCACAGAGAGAGTGTTTAGAGCAGCAGGTGGTTACATGGCTGTCACATAATTTTCTATGCTTTGTGGTTGCACTGCAGGCGCTCATTGTGATAAGTCGCTGGCTGTGCTGGTGGATTTAAGAATAAGCGGTGGGGGCATAAGTATTTATCAAATGATTTGTTGGCTTTTGGAAAGATTTTCATTTAAAGGCGGTGATGTGTTCAACTATCATTGAAATCTTTGCTAATAATGTATTTGTTTTGAAGAAAATTTATTATAAAGAAACTTGAATTGTAAAAAGGCGTGAGTACCAGGCACTCATGAAATTTGATGTTGAAATATCTGTGCCCCGAACTAGTCCCGAAATCGTACTGAACTAGGCCTGAAATGGGCCCGGAAAATTTCTGAACTAATCCCAAACTGGTCTCGAAGTAGTCCCGAAATTATCCTGAAAAAATGTAGCTCCGAAAAAGTCTTGAACTAGACCCGAATTGGGCCTGAAAAAGTCACGAACTATATAAACGAGCAGTGTTGCTGGAACAGCTAATTCTAGTCTACTAAAATTTTGTCCATACCGGGAGCAAAGATGTTTACACTTCAAAAAAACTAAATGAAAATAATTTTAGTATTTTTAAAAATTTCCACCTTGCATGGAAATGCCTAAAACTATGCAACGAAAAGTCGGAAAGGATTATATATGCGTTGTGGAATTCCCTTAGTAAATACTAAGTATACGCTCTTGCAACGCCAATAAATACAGGCGATTTCTAATGAAAAATTACAGATTTTCTGCTGGGTTAACGCAAATTTTACCCATGCCGAGATCGAAGATGTTTGCGAATAAAAATAGATTTCAAAAATAATACCCCTTTCACTTGATAAACTGCCGATAAACGTGATAAAATTAAAAATTCCATACAAATGTGTAGCCGGCAGTTTGTGACGTTAGGTGAATACCCCTATTAAGTTATAGTAAGTTAAAAATATTTTTTGTAAGAAAAGTAAGTAGATAACCTCCAAATGTAACCCGTTTAAACTAAGTAAGTTTTCTTCTGCCAGACCAACAAGGTAATGCTTGCGCCTAGAAGCCTAATTCTTGTCCTACAGTGAGCTGGAAGTCCTCATATTTATGAGATCTTTTTTAATTACAATTTTTTTGATACCTGGATTTTATTGTTTGAAAAAGCAAATTTTTTTTTTTTTGTTTTTAAATGGCTTTAATTTTTTATTAACTTATTTTGTGTATTTTTTATTGTAATTTATATTTGTAATAGGCACCTGCCTTGAGCTTCATAGGTGCATTCGTCTTTTTTTCTGTTCTTGCTTTAGTGAATACGATAAATGAGATAAATCAATTTAATTCAAAACCCTGATTCACTGAAATGATTCACTTTTCAAATAAATTGTTAATAGGACTGAATATAAAAAAAAACATTCTGAATGCCATAGTTATACAACAAAACTCACTTCAGTTCATTGCTTTTGGTATTAATTTTTTGAAAGTTTTTTCGAACTATTTTTTTTTTTTTTTGGAAAAAGCATCGACACTTCTCCCACATATCCACAATTCACCTCCCTCCCGCTCTACACAGCGACATTCCTCTAGTACTTGTACAACGTTTCTTGTTCACTCACTTATCAACGCGAAAGCATCTCAGCATCTCGCTGCAACAGCACATAGCGAGATCCAATCGCCGAGCCTCGAATTGCATCGAACACAGCAATGCTTTGTGGCAGCAGGTGAAATGGAATTTCCTAATGCATATTTACGAGGCGCATGCGCAAGCAAACATACATACATACATACATACACCGATGTGTTACGATGTACAAAAATTTGTGTGTTGCAGCAAACTGAAAAAAAATATATATTCAACTAACTACATAGTACGGGTATGTAGTATGGCATCGTTCATTCGATATGAAAATTTATGCATTCTGATTGCTATTCGAAATTCTATTGCATTGATAAATTATGAACGAGTGTGTGTCCAGCAGCAGCAACAATGCGCAGTTGGAGGAGTGAAAACGTTTACATACATGCATGCATACCAATCTATGGAGATTTGAATATGAATATGCAAAGTAGATTTATGTAGAGTGCGCGGTGATCACTTAGATTAGAATATGGAGAAAAACTGTAGTCGACTAAATAAAAAAAAAAAAACCGCTACATATAAAAAGTAGAAAAAAAATTTCAAACGCGTATTGTAAATCACAGCTGCTCGGCATGCAAACAGGTCAACAACATGGCAATGTAGATCGATTGCGTGCGAGCGTCTCACCTGCAACACTTGCAACGCCAGACTTGCTGCTTTGCCTGGCTACTGCCACGACTGAGCTGAGCCTAGGTTTTTTTTTTTGTTTCAACTTTACAAATTCTTTTCGCACTTTAAGTTACACTTGCAAATTGCACACTTGCAATCTATAAGCGAGCAAAAGCATTACAATTTTTTTATTCTTTCGTTTTAACTTAATTCTTGCTCTGCCAGCCACCCGCCAAAGGCCTGCTTCAGTTAGATTGGAGCTTTCAATCGGCATACAGAGATTAGATAATGACCTCATTCTGCCGCCAGCCGCTGACATGACGAATGAACTAATGTAACTATTAGGCGCTTATCTTTGTGGATACATACTTACATATACTACATACTGATATAGTATACATACATATGTATGTACGCATGAATTTAGCCGTGGGTATTCAATTATGCACTTATAGTTGTGTGTGTATGTTAGCGCTACTTGAACCAATTTATGCTGGCAAATCAATTTGTTTACTAGCCGCGTGCGTGCATTTTATTAATATCTACTTTACTGCCACACCGAATCTAATCAATAAGCAACATGAGTAAGACATTGCAGAAAGTAGAAAAATCGTTAGCAAAATATGTATTTACCTATGTACATATATGTGTGTGTGTGGCTTAGTATGCGCGCTGTATAATGTCAATAAATTATTTAATTATTATTTGGCGTAACAATGTTGCCCACTTAAATTGCATTGATTATATATTCAGCGCAAAAGCGGCAATTGCTTGCATTGTAATAACATAAATGTTTTTCATTTAAATATGGCGCAAGTAAGAGTGATTTCAATTAAAACATTTATGCAATACTATTTATTAAAAAAAAAATTAATACATGTGTTTTTAAATAAAGAATTACCGAAACGAAAGCACCTACTACACCGTGTGACAGTAAATTTTATACAAAAAAAAAAAAAAAATCAATATATACGCGATTTTTTAAGGACTCAGAAATTTGAAAAATTGGTTTATTTCAAAAAATTATTTAAAAAATTCAGTGCAATCGAAAAAAAGAGCAGGGCTATCAAATTGAAGAGAAAATTTTGTAGAATAATAGAAGAGAATTTTTTGGTGCGTTAGGGCGAGTAGGTAACGAAAATATTAATTTAAAATTTAACCTTGAATAACCTCGAAATTCTGATTTTTTTTTAATTATATGATAAGGTAATATACACTCGACCACATCCTCGAATTTCGTCCCTCTAACTTTATAAGTAAAAAAAAAAAATAATAATTAATTAAAAAAGCATTTTCAATACGTATTCGTCATTGTGAACCAAAAAGTTTTATTTTGTTATAATTCATTCATTTGGTATCCATATTGTTACACTACGTTTCACGGAATTTTTGGAAAAAAATCATAAATTTGAAATTATAAAGTACCGTAAAAAAAATCCCGACATAATTTTTATTTAATTATGCACGTTAAGAAGGACGTACATTAGGGTGGTCCCAAAATGCATGTGAAAAAGTGAAGTTGGAATTTCAATGCCGGGAAAAATCCCTGAAAATGCAATGGGGGACCCATAAAAAATCGCTGGTAATCACAAATGGTTATATAAAAATTGGTTATTATTGATGGAAGGTTTTTGAAAAGAACCAAAGTTTTCGATCAAAAAATATGAATTTTCAAGATTTCTGCAAAAAGTTATGTACCGTACTAGAAAACAAAAGTTCGCCGTACAACTTGCGTCTAAAGTATTTTTGCAAGGTAATATCGAGGAATTTCTTTTTTTTGCCAAACGACATTTTGTTTTTGAGAATATTGATACCAAATTCAGTACCAGCGTCATAAAAAACTTTCACATATCAAACTTCACGAAAATCGAAGCATTTTTAAAGTTTGAGTCTGCCATATTGGTTCCGCAATTCTGTTTTTTTTTTATCGAAAATTCAGACTTTTTTCTTATAAATAGACTTAGTATTTTGTATCAAATTCAAAATCAACGACATCAAAAATAAGTATCCTGGTCCAGAGTGCGTTTCCAAAATCACACAAAAAATGCTACCGAAGCAATTTTTTTCTAAGCGCTGGCAGGTTATAGTTCCTGAAAGAGACTTTTGTTAAGCGATAATCACAACGATCAGCGAAGGTGAAAGTCTCTAACTTTGGTACTGAATTACTCAGTAGTCTCGTCAGGTTATTTGCATGTAAAAAAAAATATTGTTCAGTAAAAAAATGGTGAGTTGACGATTACAATTACCACGACTGCATGGTTGTAAGTCATGCACAGTCCGCAAAGGACTCCGGGCGAGGTGTCATCAACTTTTAATTTAACTAGGAGTACCAGTTACTATCGAAACAACCGTTTTTCTAGTTTTTTTTAAGACTCTTGGAGAGGATTTCTAGCTTTAAAGGTCTTTGGGGAGCTTTGGCAGGACTTGGAATTGACCCAATATATTCCACTTTGTGGATAAATTTCGATAATTTGACGCATATCGATGATTCAATGAATTTCAAAAAAAAAAAACTAAAATCCGATAACTCAACAAAATTCGATAACTCGACAAAATTTGATAATTTTTACTAACTGTGCAATTCGAGAGCTCGATAAATTTCGATAACTCAAAAATTTATGCATATATCTCGATTTAAATCGAAAACTCGATAATTTTAGGATACCTCTATAAATTTGGATAGGTCGGTTAATTTTGATAGCTAGATATTTCTCGAAAGCTATCGATCGATTTCTCTGGTAGCACGGTAAACTTCGGTAAGCAGTAATAACTTGATAAACTTATTTCGATAACTCGATATATTTTGAAAATTTCAAAATCTTCTATTCGATAATTCGATTACCTTTGGATACCTCTATAAATTTGGATAACTCGGTTAGTTTTGGTAGCTGCATATTTCTCAAAAGCTATCGATCAATTTCTCTGGTAGCACGATAAACTTCGATAAGCAGTGATAACTCGATAAACTTACATATCCTTGAAACTTCGATAACTCGATGTATTTTGAAAATTTCAAAAGTTTCGATTTGATAAATCGACAATTTTAAGAAAATGACTAAATATCGATAATTCGATAAGTTCAAAGAACTCGATGCATTACGATGCCTCGATAAATTAGATTAACTCCATAAATGTTGATAATGAAATAAATACTGATAACTTGAGAAATTTCGTTAACTGCAAAAATTTTTATAGCTGGACAACTATCCGTAAATTCCATCAACTGATTTTCCGTGTCTATAAATTTCGACAACTAATTAAACTTTGATCGATTCGATTAATGCCACACGTTGCGATAACTCAATAAACATTTCGATAACTATAAACTTTGATGATTCGATAAATTTCGGTAACTTGATAATTTTCAATAACAAAATTTTTTATAAAAGAATTTATTCCAATCGAAAAAATAAGTGCTCCTGGGCCACACTTCCCATCGCCAAGTCTCTACAGAATTGCTTCCTCTTAGTCGAGAGGGTTGAAGAACTATGATTGGATACCTGACCGGGCACTAATCATATGCTCTTCGATTAGGTCGCGAGTAGTAAAGCAGTACGAAAAGAAAAAAAGTTAAATTCGACAGCGAATGAGGTAGCGAGAATCGGTTGTACACTAGAAGTGCACCAAAAGATGAATATGAGTGTGTTGGTTCAAGCAAATCTAAAGTAGAATTACCGAAGTGGAATTATATAGGATCGTATGGGATACCTCGATGGGTATGGAATATCGTTGGACATAAAACGCCCGTGGGAGGCCAACCACTTTAAAATCAGTCAACCATGGATCTACTTTTAGAGCATATTTTCAAAATGCCTAAAGCTTTAAACAGCTTCAAAGCTACTGAGTTACATTTATGTACACTCAATTTTTTGAGATTTTTTTGTATTAATTAAGTTCTTTTAAAATGATATGCCAATAAGCTACAGTAAAAAGCTAAATAGGAGCTGCACGCACGTCATACAACCATACCTTCAGTATATGTATCTAGTACTCGTAAATAATTAATGAACTTACTTTCTGGTCATCGCCAACTTCCGCATCAATAAATTTGCGAACGCTTATCGATTTACATGACAATAAATACGAGCAATAAAGAACAAATCACAACGTTATACATATAAAACGCTATTATTCGGGTGAATGGAATGAGATGAGAAATCAAGGAAACTCATAGTTGAGCATATGAATCAGCAATGCAATATTTTCCGTTGAATGGCCAATCCCTAAAAGCTTCCAGCATGTCAATATGCAAAAGTCAGCTGTTAGTAAGTGAGTGAGTGAGTGCATGTGTTTTATTAACTGAAAAATGTATGCACATACATATATGTATACACATGCATACAAATGCGACCTTCGACATGGCGACAGGTGAAAAATATTAATTAACAATTAACTGTTACTTCGTTGCATGCATGTAATCAGATACGTAGCAGGCCAGTAAGTACAAGTACAAAATGAAATATACATACGCTTTTCTTGAGTGTTTATATGTATGTGTATGTATGTGTGTATGTACTTAGAATGCAGTATACATAGGTATGCATGCACGAATATATGTACATATATACATATATATGTGGGCGTTGCATGCAGCAATCACGCAAATGCATTCGCGTTCGCGCTAGCAATTTGCATGAATTATAATTTACGCTTACTATTTTTTTGTTATCAATTAAATTTTTCATTTTAATCAAGTGTCATAATTGTGAGCTGTAGAGTAAAAATCGCTTTGATGCAAGTAAGCCAAGTGAAGACCAGGCGCACCCGTGCAACCAAGAGGGGGCAGCAGGAGAGCGTAAAAGCTGTAACCAATATTTGTATGCACTTCGTTGCATTGCGCGCGTATGTTTGTGTGCGTGTCTGTGTGTATTTGTGCGTACATGCAGCGCGCCGCTTGTCTGTCGTTCAGTTTATGGAAATTTCTTGCCGCTGCGCAGTACAGTAGCTGCAGCATCAACGGCTTTAGTGGCGATTAAAATACTCGCGCACTAATTGCTGTCGACGATTTGTTAGCGATTACAAAAACAAAAAAAAAAATAAAAGAAATAAAAGCTAATAAAATGTACACACACAGTAAGAGATTGAAGGAAAATAAAGCGAAATGATTCCTTCGTACATAAAACAAATAAGAAGCAACAGAAAATAATTGTTAAGTATTAAAAATAAAATGAAATGAAAATGCAATGACGTAAACGTCGCAGAATGCGTTCGGGTCGCGTTCACATGCATATAAAGTTCACATATAAGTTTGTTTGTATGCATGTGCATATGTATGTGCATATATGTGTACAATCATACAAAATGTTCGTTTACAGCTTTTGGCGGCATTGCGGCCTACTAGTACGTATGTATGTATGCACATAGTTGCCAATTTGTTAGCGACGCTTGGAGCGTGTGAAGTGGTCGCCGGGGTCGTTTGTGTGCACCAAACTCAGCTCAACTGAATAGCTAATTGAAGCGCAGGTGATTTTATCTAGATTTTTTTAGCACAAACATTTTTATTGACACTTTTTTGCGTTTTAAAGTGGTTGGATAAAAAGAGGTTAGGGTTGCCAGAACGTTTTTTATTTTCAAAACCAAAGGCAGTCCTATATTCTTTAAGTACTTAATGAACGATGCCCGCCAGATGGACGGATTTCGATTTAAATTTTTTTTGTGAAGTTAAACGCCTTTGCGAGACAGAAGACCAAGATTAAGTCTAAGATTAAAACTTAGAATAAGATTAAGGTTAAGATTAAAATTAAGAAAAAGTTTAAGATTAAGATTAAAATTAAGATAAATAAGATTGATATTTAGGTTAAGATGAAGATCAAGGTTGAACTGTGAATTAATATTAAGATAAAGATTAAGGTTACGACTAAGAGTAGGGTTGAGATTCAGATTAAGGTGAAGCTAAAATTAATATTAGGATAAAGATTAAAATTAAGATTAATATTAGGGGTGAGATTAAAATTAAAATCAAGATTAAGATTAAGTGTAAGATTAAAATCAATATCATTAATAGCATTAAGAGGCTAAGATTGAAAATGGGATTAAGATTATGACTAAAATTTACGTTAAGCTTAAGGTTAAAACTTCTACTGAGTTTCAGATTGAGGTTGGGACAAAGATTGATTTAGCGATTAAAATTAAGATTGGGATTAAAATTAAGAATTTGTTTCGCCTAAGTTCAAAAGGTCAGCGGCTTTCTATAGCAAAGAAACTAAAATTAAATAAACCCAAGAAACACCAAGAAAATATTTATCCAACCTTGGTATTGTCTACTTGGGAAAGGGACATTGAAATGGATCAATTATCAAGTGAAAAGCTAATGCCAAATAAAGAGGAAAATAACTAACAGAAAGTAAAAAATGTCTTCAAGGAAAATAAAACGCAAAGAAAATCAAGTGTTAGACTTACTGTCGGAGTGTAGTCAGACGACTGAAAACTTGAATGTGAATTATTGTAATTCGTTTTTCGGTAACTAAATATTACAAAAAGAGTAAAAAATAAAAAAATAAAAATAAAAAAATATAAATGTAGCTACATATGTCGTTTCAATCAGAAAGGTATAACTTATTTTACTATTTTAATTTCAGTATTTCAATAATATGTTTGAGCCCAGTTGAAGAATCACATTAGAGTTCAAATTGAAAACTAGCTTTTTCTCAACTTGAGAAACAGTCCTACAATAGGCGTGAATAAGTTCCAGTAATACAAGAACTATTTCTTATTTCTTAAATGTAAATTTTTTGATTTCAATTTTGCTAAATTGCGTAGCTTTATTTCGAAAATATAACAACTATCACATACTAAATTATATCGGCTTCCTATATTCATTTCTCTTTTATCTGTTTATTTTCGCATATTTGTATGCACCTGGCCACCCTGCTGCGCGGCGACATTATTGCGCTCCAAATAAGCGGTTGCATGCGCAGCAATTAGCGCTAAAATATGCGCCGTTGAAATATTTGTGTAATATTTTTCTTTTAAGTTTAATGGAAATGTCATACACAAAGCACAAATAACGAAACATACAGAGATGAACGATATTATTAAACTATTGAAAAAAAAAAATGTCACAGCTTGTATGAATATACATTTATAATATATTTGCCAGTAATATTAACTATTAATCTTCTTTTTTACTTCCAGGTGCTCTATTCTAAATATTTACAATAACTCGTGTTGTGAAAAATGCACATTAATATGTAGAATAGGAAGCAGAATATGCACGAGCGCGATACTAAGACGCAGAATGCTAATGTAACTGCTAGTAAGACTGAATAGCGTTGTAAATAAGCCATTAAATTGAAATGTTAGGAATAAAACGAGCAAAAATGTCTATTTACTTTAATAAAATTGATATTTTGCATTTTTAGCAAAATATTTACATATGCAGATATGCAATGGAGTATTCAGGTAGAAAGTTATATTTTAAGTGCGAATTTCAATACTTTCGAATTCTAATTACTTGTTTTTTTTTTTTTTTGAAATCAAACAAAAGTAAGTAAATACTTAATATATTTTCGAAAATTGCTACTTTTTAATAATTTTTCCTAAAATACAGTACGCTGTGGTAGCGCAAACATAAAAGTAGTTTAGTTTCGTATCGCTTGGGAGCTTTAAAAATGGCTTCACCACATAATTATCGCCGATGAGCTAACCTGTAGAAGATTCGATCCAGCAAATACACTCGGACCCTACCACGCAATTTATATGCCGGCGGGTCAAAATTAAATCAAAGAATACAAAGTGCTGTATACTCAAAACAGTTGTATCTAAAATTAAGCGTTCGACCGTCAAATCCTTGCAATTTATTTCGAACCGAACTTATAGCCATGAACGAGTAACTATGTTTTGGATAGCAAAGCAGCCATTGTATCTTTAGAAAGCTCTGTATTGTCCTCAAAAAGCGCAATAAGGGTTGCGTCGAATAAAATTGTTCACAATAATTTTTCTCTTAGTTACTAGGTTATTGAAATTATGAGATTGTGGAGAAAAATAAATAACATTTTTTATTTATAAAAGCAATTTGATTAGTCTTTAAAAAAAAATTGCTTAAGAGTTGGGTGTTTCCGCAGACAAGATTTCCGGGTTGTTGAACAGCTAAAAGCCGTCCGACTCATCGGCGAAAAGGCAAAGAAAATAAACTTCTACGAATAGTTTTAGCGTAGAACTAAGAAAGAAACAGGGCTGAAGCTAACAAAGTGAAAAGGCTCCTGAAAACAACTCTGTCAAGAACCATAACACAAAAGAAAGAGTTAAATTGCTGTAAGAATTTTTTTTGAAAAACTCGTATGTGGACGACGAGAAGCTCGATTTAGTTGATTTTTCTCGTCTTCCTAGGTAAGAATTTCACCTGGTTCTCGAGAAAATACCGTTGAAAAACTGAGCGAAAAAATTTATAGTTTCTAAAAAAAACTTAAATTTTTTTGGCAGGACGTCTGCTCCTATGGCAAAAAAAAAGAACAGCCTACTTGTGACATCGGGGCAATCAATAGAGATTAATACGTGAAAGATTGCTTGCAGAAGGGATAACTTTCATTGTTACGCTTACATGAAGTATTTATTCACTTTATTTTGGCTTGACCTCGCTTCATATCACTGTGGCACATCAGCTTCAAAACTAAGGCCTATGAGAGCGTTGAAAGGGAAATGAAGGTCACAAACAATGTGCCGAAGGACTTTCAAAACTTTATAAGAAAAGAGACTTTAGCAGTTGTGAAGTTGCTGGACATTACCAGAAAAACGTTATAGAACAAGGTTTTTCGAAAAGTTAAAGTTTCTCCACCACTGTGTACCTGCTTATCATAGTAAACTGTTCTCACAATGTGCATAGGTGTATCGCTGGGATTGTGCAAGCTCAAAAGATGGGGTGCTGAGCCAATGTGCGGCGTAGTATGCCAAATTCGGCAAAGGCTCGATAACAATAAAATCCATGGTCTTAGAAATTTTGAGCGATGTCTCTATTAATACGTTTTCGACTGTCTGTCGAACTCAAGATCTACGAAAACCAACGCTTCACAAGATTAACTTGCTCTTTTACTAGAAAAATTTTATGACTCACATTAAACCAATTAACCTACCTTAGGGCTACAAATGGTGAAAACATGGGTTAAAACAATGACTGTATAAAAAACTAGTCCTCAGAAACCTAGACAAATTCGAAATAATCTCGAAAAGCCACGAAAATCTTAAAGTAATCTTTAGACAACCAGATAAAGGCCGGTTTGATTTATAAAGGGCCCGAAAAAGAATTCATGAATAATCCTGAAAAGTTCTGAAAGTCGAAGTAGTTACGGAATAAATCCCGAAAAATCGCAAAAAAATTTAATTGAAAAGTTTCGAAAATTCCTAAACATTAAAAATTCCAAGCCAGCTTTTTTAAACAAATCAAATATTTCGAGTGTAATCGCGAAAATAACGTAACCGAAATTGTTTATTAAAATTTTGAAAAAAGTTGCATACGTTAAGTTCAATTTTTTTTTAAATTTTGGTTACAATATTTTTGGGAAGGATTTCATATATCTACTATTATAGTCTTATTTGATTTGCTTCAATATATTGTCTGGAGTTTTTAGGTTTTCCGGATTCATATGAAAAAAATGTTGCTTCATTATTTTCAGGGTTAGATTTCGATATTTTAAGAAAATATGGTTTTTTGAACAAAACTTAAATTAATAGCCCAATTCTGTATCGGTGAAAATATATTTCTTTACATTTGCCCCGTAAAAAAAATGTGACAAGAATTTGTCACTGATACATAATAGAGCTATCGGAGGAACCAAATGGCTACCAGGGAAAGAGAGGGTTAAACATTCATTATGACCTTTGCTTATATTAAGCTAAGCTAAATGTGTCCTCTATATTTTGAATTTTAAGACTCTTTAATTTTTTAATTTAACGACTTTTTTCTTTTATCTTCCCGCTCTAATCAAAAAAAAAAAAAATACGAAAAAGTGTACGCATACAGTATGGACTTCAAATGGCCGACAGACACATCTTTCCGCAAAAGCACAAATTGTTTAATGTATGTCGGGATGTGCATAAAGCTTGAGTTTGTATTTAAATACATTTGTATGCAAGTGCGTATGTACATACATATGTTAAGCCAACAATTGTCGCAACCAACCAATTGCGCCGCGCAACAGAGACAGCAAGTGCACAAATATGGCGCACAAATTATCCGTGAGTCTCAGTCGCGCAGCCAGTGTTTGTTAATTCTTAGTTCGAGTCGTCGCACAGTGCATTCCTTCCATATAAAATGTGGGCAAAAAATAGAATTATGGACGGATTTAAATGAAAATTTGCTTCTTAGTAAAATTGTGGACGCTAAATTCAAAAATGCAAATTGTTTTTGGATAACTTTCACACTTTCACTGTGAATGCAGGTTGAAGTTGAAAATTTACGTTCTTGTGACATTTACATAGGTATGCACATATAATTCGTTCTATTTTCAAAAGTGAGGTGTCAAATGACAGGGCTTGGCCTGTAGATGTGCAATAAGGTTTTATTTTTTTGAAACGGGTTGCCATCTATTACAAATTTTATAAAAAATTATTTAATAAATTAAATGAATTAGATATTACAATATGGGTATCAATCGAATTGGTTTTGAAAATGCTTTAAATACCTCTAAATGACACGTACAAGGGTTGCCACATGTTTAAAAAATCAAATTCATTTTAATTAAGGAGATAAGGTAACTGAAGTATCAATATAGACAAAAGAAAAAAATTGACATATTTGGCAAGAAATAAATGAAGCGTAAACACATTCCTGAGATAATTTAATTAAGAATGTAATCAGAACAAATCACTGATTGTCAATGTATGTATTAGTAATAAAATAACAAATACGACGTCGTAAACCTTTGGTTTGACACTATTATTATTTTGTTTTTACTAAATTTGACTTTACAAACAGGTGGCAACCCTCTTCGTAATATGTGCAAGCTAAAACCTTCCTAAACGTCCTTCGTCTGACTCACATATGGTGATACCTATCTATTTTAATTTCCTTATTCCTTTAATTCAAATGGAATTAGACTTTTAAATAGGTGGCAACCCTCTACATGTAGTTAAGAAATAAACTCTTTTCATACACATTTCGATTGATACACATCTCTTTATAATTAACTTATTAAAAAATTTGAATGTAATTTTATAAGAGGTGGCAACTCTTGAAGAAGAAATAAAGAGAACGAAAGATGAGACTGAAGAAGGCACAACGCCGAAACCGGTTTTTCTGCAAACCAAGCTTGACAAGCGATGACGGAAATTCGTTCCAAAATAAAAAAAATAAACCTTTATTGTCAAAAGGCCACGTTTTTTAACCTGACACTCCACTTTTGAAAATAGAACGAATCGTACAGGTTTGATAGCACTGACAAAAAATAATTTTATGCGTTAGCAAAAACCGCATTACTCTTCTTTCAAACGCTAAAAACCGTTGTATTTAACAAAATAACACATTTTTACATATATGTTTTGAAGTTCGGATAAGAAACAATTGCTTTTTTGGAATACCACAGGGACGCCCTATGTTTAGTTTTATTCCAAAATTTTTATTCCTGTAGTTGTCTACTATCTAAATATCTATTTTATTGCAAAGAATGTATTTTTGACATTTTTTTTTACCTTTAAAAAAATACCAAACACGATCACATTGCAGATTTTCGATTTTTGCCCACTAAGGCGGCACTGTGCGTCGTCGGCGCAATGCATGCATACAAATGTACATAGTTGCTGTGATTAAATTAGAATTCAGCGATTTATTTTTTGTTTTTTTAAGCGCTGACATGCATACCAACATATGCACATGCATATGTATATACATACATAAATGTGTATTTTTTATCTTTTGGCCAACAAATACATTCGCAAATTTTTCTGTTAACTGCTTTTTACACTATCTATTTTTGTGCTGTTCTATCGTTTGTAAGCACAAAAAAGAAATACATTTAAACAAATAAAATCGCATAAAAAACAACTGCAATTAACATTTTTCGTTGTTGTAGCTAAATAATTGACTGCTGTTTTTTTCTGTGTGTGGGTTTTTGGTCTGTTTTTTTTCCTTCTTTTTTATTTTTTCTTTTTCATGTTTGTTATAGCTAAATTTTTTTGTTGCACACGCCATTGCGATTTTTTCAGGTGCTAATTTGTGAAAAATAGCAGCGAATATTAAGCTAAAAATACAGAGTTAGGTATGTATATAGAATATATAGGTACTCATATGCACATATTCATATATGTATGTATGTACATATGTGCATACATTTTTAAATACAAATTTTTAAATGCTAATTTGCATGCGCTATGATATTTGGTATCTCTACACAATGGCGATATGATCATAAAACAAATGTTTATTTGCCTTTGTGTCATTAAGTGCGCTTTAAGCAGTACAGTCGAGCAAACTCGTTGGAGATAATAAGATACGTTCTTAATAGGGGTATTAATAGAAGTTGATCTTATAACAGCATATACCTATTAGCATAAAATTTTTTTTATTTTTTTCTGTAAGTACCATAAATAATGCACATTTTGAACAGCATTCCAATTATTGATGCTGAAGAACTGCCAAATAAAAAAAAATCATACCTTTCACAACAAGTGTATGTTATTCCTAATGTTCTGTTTTGTGGTGCTTGCATTCGCAGCCCGCTATAATAGAGAAGCTGCTGTTATGGAACTGATGCAGCTGCCTTGAAGAAGCTGCTGTGGTAAAAAAAGTCAGCTTTTATGGCTTTTATGCAAGGCCTGTCGTTATAGAAAACCCAAACAATGCCTAATTTAATCTACTGCCCGCTGTTGTAACCGCCTATGCGATTTTGGCCGAGTTTAAGAAAGCACGCCAGTCGTTTCTCTTAGGACCTACAGATGCATCACTTGGGTGTCTCGTGACGGACCTGGTAGTTATTGTTAAGGGAAAATAAGGCAAAACCGTCTCGGATGTGATGAATGCAATCAACGTGGCATGCGGCTGGTTTGTCAGTGAGGGTCTCAACATCCAAAAAAAAAACTGTACTTCCGCCTTTGAAACGACGGTACTTGAACACTCTGACAAAATCAAATACTTAGAAGTTTTGTACAGAATTATACAAAAAGCTACTTTTTAATTGCATTCCAAAATTTTAACGGTGATAAGTAGTCAGCATTTCGTTAATTACTAGTATCGATTTAATTCATTTGAGATGGTTTCGTTCTATGAATATTTGGTTTTAGGATGTTTTTTGGCTCGACCTCTATCGAAACAAATTTAAAAGATTAGTGAACCGATTTTTTTTTTAAAGCTGTGTTATTATTTATTTCAGTCTACAAAGTAAAATAGTGCAACAATTTTTTCGAACTAGTCTACTACAAAACTATCGTAGTTGAGTGGGACTGTGCCTACCGTCTATCGTATAGTCGGTCCAGGTACTCTGCAACGTGGCGTTCACTTACTTTTCCCTTGGATTGTGGATGAACTAGAAACGAGAAACTGACTTTTTACTTATCGTCAGAGGAAAGTTTATGGACGCCGTATGTAGTTTTATACAGAGGTGCGTGCTTGAACTTAGCCACAGATGTATCTGCTAGCTGCGGAGCTGCTTTTAGACCTGGTGGTGAGACCAAGCCCATATCGTTCATCACGAGCCTTATGCGCAGCTTCCCTCGATCGGTGGCCTTACACCTATGCTGTCTGATACAGTGAGGTATTTGTTAGTGGATCTATACAGGAAGCTCTCCTGTAAGCTAAATACGGGGCATTTAAAATGGTACTGCTGTGAAATCAATTAAGGTTATCAGCGGGGCACTCCTACTCTTAACATTGCGGGTAATGCATTCCGCTCCGCCGTCAAAGTAAGAAGTACCACTTCGCGGACTGCGTAAGATCAGTCAAGCGGCAATCAGTATCTAGGAATTCTTATGGCGCATTTGAAGCTGGTTAGGAAATGTCTGATCTCGCTCTCGGTAACCTCGGATTACATCCAAATTTGGCTGATTTGCATTCCAAGATTCTGTGACATTGTAGAAAACTGTATCGCAGATAAATGAGATAGCGTACCCTTAAGATCACATATCCTTAATGGGAGGGTATACAATTTCCTATCGCAATCGATGGATTGCTTCTGGACAGATGAATTTTAGGCCGCCCAGCAAGAAAAGGGTAGAAACCCGTACCTGTAAAGTTGCAAAGACCTTTGGTCGAGCGCGGGCGAGAGTCCTAATCGAGAACTGTCCAGTAGGAACCTAGGCGCTACAACCAAATAACGTTTCGGTACCTTATTGACGTATGTGTCTCTTTAGAGGGTAACGAAGTGGAGTAAACTAAGCATTCAATGCTCAGGTATCTTACGAATATTTCAAGCGGAGGTCTATGCCATTAGCGGGTGTGCTTTGAAAGCTTAGAATAAAGCAAGCCAAGAATGAGCACATAAACTCCCTGCTTTCAAAACATCTTCTAGACTTTCATTTCTATCTATCTAACGTACGAATATCCAACATTCCAACCTTACTATCCACCCCTCGAGCAGAAACATTACCAGATGTTTTCTATTTACACAGCTCTGTTAATTCTTCACTAGCATTCAAGCCTAATAAGATATTGCTGTTGCACAAAAAAAAATATAAAATTGCTGTTGATATGAATTTCTACATACAAGTACTCTAACCGCAAAAATCAATTCGCTAGGAAATGCTTTTTTAAAAAAAGATTGGGTTAAGAAACGGAATGATTAAGTAACAAATAACACGCAAATGAAAAAAACTTAATCCATAATGGGGAGTGCCGCTGCGCAAGCCACATTTGAAGACTAATTTATGCAAAAATTGGGTACTAAAATTGAGGCACCTGTGCAAGGCAAAACAATTTAAAATTGATAACAGAGTTGCAATGCGCTGATGCTGCAGTAGTTTTGCAAAATAATGCAATATAAAAATATTTTCTATTTTTTATGCTGATTTTCTTGTTATTTTTATTTTCCCTTTCTTGGCCCCCAACTCATATTTTCAGCTGCTAGTCTTAGAACAATAATAAAAATGAAAATGAAATTAAACAACAAAAGGAAAACGGGGCAACATTATTGTAGACGATAACTATCGCGAAAAGCTATAATCGCCACACATCGACAACATTGATAGCAACACCCAAAGACACGGCCGCGGCCGCCGCCGCCCGTGAGACAACTACCTCCTTGAAGACACACTACAAAATGGTAGAGCGAGCGCGCAGACGCAGCGATAGCAGTGCAAGCGAAAAATTACTTTCAGCCCTGTGGCCGATTGTAGCCGAGATAATAAAACTGCGGCATTAAAACAACTAAAACCACAACAGCAATAATTATAGTTAACGTTACAATGATAGCAACAACAACGACAACCTTGTAATAACCCTACGCGCCAGTTCAGGTGGTGGCAAGGAATTTTCCACTTGATTACGCGCTGAACAGCGCTGCGACTGCATTGACAACAACAATGACTACGCTGCACAATTTCGCAGACGGAAATTGAGATATTTTTTTATAAGTTATGAGCATGCGCGCGCTGCCGCCACCTTAGCGTCGCTAGTACACGTACAAAGCGCATAGGGACGGATGCTGGTTTGCCAATGCTTGTTGTTGTTATTGGCGCACATTTTGTCGCTATTTGTTAGTTGCGTTGTTGCACGTCTTTTGTCGCACGATTTTCTGCACCTTTTTCACTTCTCTTGCTCACTTACATAGTTTTCGAAGAGTATGCGCGCGCGCGCGTGACGCTTTTGTATACGAATGTATGTATGTATGTATGTATGTATGTATGTATGTATGTGAGTGCTTTCGCGAAATTTGCAATTAAGCTTGATTAGGTTTAATCGGTTTTTGATATTTATGGCTTTTCATTATCATTAAATTCATTGGCTGCAAACTGCGCGGGGCGACCACCACACGCAACAGCCACAACCACAACCACAACCACAACCACAGCACAATGGCCATTATCGCCCGGCATCATGGTCTTTTCTAACTGCTTGCCGCTTTGATATCGCTTTGGCTACTGTAGCTGCTACCGCTTTCCGCATATTTATTCCAGCATAATTCTGCAACAACCGAACAACTTTGTCAACGTCCATCGGCGAATAATTGCAATGCGGCGGAGAGTAGGCAAGCAAGCAGTTTAGCAGCAGCTGGGGCAGCAATAGTAATTATTCACTGTTGCCAACAGGGATACACAGCACAATGCGGCGCGCCGGTGGCGACTACTGTAGATGCTACTGCTTGCTACTACCGCTACTGCTGTTGCTGTAACTATTGCGGCTTCTGAAGCTGCTGCTGTTGGTGGCGGTGGTGCCGAAACGCCCCAGGATAATTTGTATGCCAGTTAATTGGTATTGCGGCCATTGATCAGTAGCTTGCAGCTTGGTGTGGCGGGCAGGCGGGCAGGCAGGCAGGCATACAGCGGGCAGCTGTTGTCATGAAGGGACAATTTCCGGTGCCGCTCCTATTTGCAAGTTTAACTACTTAACTATTTCTGTTTTTTTTTGTTTTTTTTTGTTGCTTAAGTAAAATATATATTTGCGTAAAAGTAACTACATATGTATGTATATACTTAGTTTAGTTGTGTGGGGCCACTTACCTTAGCTGAGCTCTCTAGCGGATTCCAATAGACGGCGATGGCATTGTGGGAGACCTCCTCGATGCAGCCAACTAGACCAACGGAATTTTTCGTGTCTGCAAGTGAGGTTGGAAGAGCGAAAATTAATTAATGTGAAATGAGGTGGATAAAAGAAAAAATATGTTTTTATTATATTATATTCTATCTTAGCCAAATTTCGAAAAAATGCGAGCCTTTTAAAATGTTTTTCTTTTTTCTTTGCTGTTGGCATTCGGAACTCTTAGTGCGACCTTCGTGGGGAAGTCGAGAGGAAGATCGTCGAGAAGTCCCATACCTTTCGAGATTATTTAGGATGTTTTCGAGACTTTTGGGATCTTTATCAAACTTTTCGGATTTTTTCGGCGTAATTAGGAATTTTTTTGAGATCGTTTTAAGATATTTTCAAAAATTTCCGGATCTGGGTTTTCGGCATTTTTGAAAGGAAATCTTTCGGAACTTTTTGGTATAGGATTTTTTTGGGGGATTTCGGAATTTTTCCGAATTTTTTTCGGATTTTTTTTGTGACTTGTCGGAATTTTTTGTACTATTAACACTTTTTAGAAGATCTTTTGAGATTTTTTTTCGAAAATTACGGGGTCCTTTCATAATTTTTTTTTTTTTGGGATATTACTTGAATTTTCGGCCGCTATGGTGAAGTGGTAAGCAGTTCGCGCTTCCACTCCACAACGCATGGGTTCAAACCCTGATCAAAGCAACATCGCAAAAATATAGAAAAAAGGTTTTTTATTAACAGCGGTCGTCCCTCGGCAGGCAATGGCAAACCTCCGAGTGTATTTCTGCCATGAAAATCCGCTTCTCACAAAAATACAATCGCCGTTCGGAGTCGGCGTAAAACTGTAGGTCCCTCCGCTTTGTGTGACAACATCAAGGCGCACGCCACAAGTCGGAGGAGATGCTCGGCCAAACACTAACATATGTGTAAGCGCCAATCTATTATTATTATTACTTGAATTTTCGTCTTTTTTAGATATATATTTTTTGGCACTTTTCGATATAATTTAGGGTTTTCGGGATTTTTAATGGCTCTTCGCTGTACTACTGGGCTTTTTTTCGTGTTCAGTTGAATTTTTTCGGGACTGTTGGATTCCTTATTGAACTTTTCGGCGGTACAAATAAACATTTTTTCGGGTTCGTCAAGATCTTTTTCATTAATTTCATCAGCATTTTGTCGTAATTTTTCGGCGTCTTTATTTTTTTTAGAAATTTTCTACTTTTCGAAATAATTAAAGATTTTTTTTTTTGAAAGTTTGTTGGTTTTTCCAAATTTTCCCGGATTTTTTTTTTTTTTAAATTTTAAAGGTTGTTTTCGAAAATTTCAGGATCAGGGTTTCCGGCAATCCTGAAGGAATTTTTTCGGAACTTTTCGATTTAATTTAAAATCTTCTTGGGACCTTCGGAATCTTTTCCTAATTTTTCGGTATTTTTTAGAGGCTTTTCGGAATGTTTTTCTATTTTTTTTTAGACAGATTTTTTTATAATTTTTTTGGTCATATGAATTTCGGAACTTTTCGAGATCATTTAGGACTTTTTTGGATTTTCTCATGGTTTTAGATTTTTTTTCCAAAATTTCCGAATCGTTTCATAAATTTTCACGATATTTCATGATTTTGGGAATTTTTTTCGGACTTTTCGAATTATTTAATGAGACTTTTTAAGATTTTCCTGTACGACAAGGAATTTTTTCGAGATCATTTGAATTTTTGTCGGGACTTTCTGAATTTCTCGGAATTTTTCGGATGCTATAGATATCTAGCTCATCTATTTTTGAAAGTCTCTAAAAACTAGAGCTGCAAAATTTATGTTAATATGTAATTCTCAATAACTTAAGTTAAAGATTTATAAAAAAAAGATCCCTAAGTTCTTTTGTGACACAATTATGCTCGTTTGAAATAAAACTCATTGTAATCGCTACAGTTGTTTAGGAGTTTTTCAAACATAAACATTTTCCTTCTGGTTTTCAAAAATAGCATTGATGCATAATCGGTACAATTTCTGATACTAAGCCCTGATGGATTAATAAAATCACTTGACTTGCAAAAATATGTATAATTTTTTTAATTCTTACTAAAATTTATTAAAAAGAAGCGACTCTATGAAAATAGAAGCTTTATCGCAAAAAATATGGGTACATATATTAACACTAACAAAATAATTACTGACTTATCGCAATGAGAAATGACAGCTTACCAAAACATAAACATCATACAATAATGTTTTTTACAGAGTCTTTAGCAACAGATTTTTCATATAGCAGTATTCAAATTTTAAATGACTATTTGATGTATTTGCTTATTAACTCAAAAATACACATTTATTGTTTATTTCGCGTTTCACATGCGAATTCCATCGCATTTAATCGACCCGCTTAAAAATAGGTATACGATGCGCATAATCACTAAAAAAAAACAGTTATGAAATTTTGCGTTTACCGTTAAATTATGAGGCAAGCAACTCATTAAATGTCACATGTTTATAAGCAGCATGTGGCATAAATTGCACGTAGTACGCACCGAGGCTCCACAGCCAAAGGAACATGTGGCTTACAGGTGAGGGTGTTGCGATTGCGCACAGCAGTCAGGGGAATGCACGGCACAAAAGTATCGCTATGTTAGTTTTTCGAATGAAAATTGCAACATTTGTCAATTTAAACATTACGCGCTTATATTGCACGAACATCCCCATACATACATTTAAATATGATTGTTTGCAAGTTTGCAACAAACCCAAAATGCTGATAGTGTGCGCATGTGCAGCACCCAATTAGCAGCGTAGATGAACTCTCTGGCAACGCAGCTGGTGGTGGGCATGAAAAATGGCATAAAACTGGCAACAATACTAGATACACAACGCATGTGCCTGGTTGTTCACTGGGCGAACGATGTGCAGTCGTGGACCTTCTTTGCTGCCTATGGCACCGTAAATGCGGATATTCTAGCTGCAGCCTGCCAGTGGCGTTACACCCCCAGCCCCAACTGGCGCAACGCACACAAAATTTGTTGCCAGTCAGTATTCTATGCTTTGCTATGCGCATAAGCATGTATGTATGTATGTATGTATGTATGTATGTATGTTTGTATGCCTGTGCATTTGAGTGCTCGCGCATTCCATTTACGAGCCATACGATCGATTGTACAACCAAATGGCTTGCATACTCGCGGTATATAGTGGCGCTTATCAGCTGCAACAAATCGTTATTGCATAAATATGTACTAGCAACTTGCAGCTTGCAACATTTCACAATCAATAGTTAGAATTCAATAAAGTTTTGTAATTTACAGCAAATTAAGATTGCAGAAGAGTCAGAGGTGGAAAGAGAGTTGAAAGGAGTTAGTTGTGTTTGAATTCAAGTCTTTCCCTTCCTCTACTACTACTTCTTGTTCTTCTTCTTTTCATTTTTATTTTTCTCTTATTTTGTCAACGCTGATAAGCATCAATGTTGCAAGTTGTTAATTTTTACTTTTAATGTGTATGCAATTGCGCATTTGTCCAGACAGCAACAGCAACAACAACACTAACTTTGAATAGAAGAAACAGTTGTTTTGCCAAATGATAAATGTGCGTTGTTGTGCGTAAAAATATTTATCTTTATTACAAATGTTGCACGAGACTGGCAGCGACTGGAAAGCGGGGTAGTGCTTATAAGAATTCTCAAATTACAAAGTTGCAAAAAATATGCATGCACATGTGGTGGATGTAGCAGATACTTAAGTATATATATACATATATGTGTGTATGTACTTGTTTAGTAATTTCAATGTTGTAAATTAGTAGACCAAACAAACTTTTCAAGGTAAGAATCGGTGAATGGATACCATTCGCACTAAAGTCTAGCAGGTAGTCGGTTGAAGAGATGTGACAATCGTCGATATAACAGCTATTACTTCTACCGCTCAGATGTATTTTTATTTTTTTCAAAAAAGTTTACAAATAATCTGGCTTGATTTTGATAATTGAGTTTGAAGTCGTCTACCTATACTTTGTATTAATTTGGGTTGCTGAAAAAGTATTTGTAAATTTTCTTGAAGAAATAAATATGCGAGCATTTTTTTCCTGGGAGCAGTAAACTGATTTAAAAATTTTTATTGAAGAAAATTTCCTTAGCTCAGTTGCCTTTCCTTTATTTAATATTTATTATTTTTTATTTAATTTTTATTACCTTATATGCAAGTGTAGTATAGTATCTAACAAAAACCACTCAAATAAAAATTTCAAACTTTGTACAAAAATTACGAAAATTCGACAAAGTTTCATAAAAATTTTGAGTTTTTTAATCAGGTCTTCTCAGAATATTTCTGAGTATGCAGTTTTGTAGCCACGTTTATTTAAATGAAGTGCAAGTTTGAACCTTCAAGGACTCACCGTTGATTTTTAGCATATTTTTGAAAAAGGTGTTGCTTATTTTCCCCATACAAAAAACTTGTGGAACATACTTTGTATGGAAGAAAATGCGTGAACAAAAAATTGCCAAAAATCAATGGCCAGCCCTAGCTGCTTCGAACTTGCACTCTATCGTACTCTATTTAATGCGCTACAAGACTGCATACTCAACTGCATTTTTAAAATTGAAAAATAAAACAAACCTGTCTTACCTGCATCTAAAATACGTTGTTTAACCGAATGTTGCCGGCTATGCCAGAATTGCCAGGCTTTGATTTCATCATCGGGACTCTTCTCTTCGCGGAATATCAGCATAATAACGCTCTGTGAAAGACAAAAAATTATGGCGTTCAAACTATAATATTAGAATATTTATAAATAGATAAAAACAAAACACTTAAGTAAATATAGAAAAATAATTTAGTTTCAGACTTTCAAGTTATTGCATAAGCACCGCCTTCTATGAGCATGCTCTTTCAACCGCTTGGCATCATAGCTTCCCAACTAAAGAAGTCTACGCAAGTATCGTGTCCTTGGCTGACTCTTATTTATGCGAGCTGCGTGGGTTATAAGATGAAACTTTGAAGGTTGGCCAGGAAGGCAAGGCCTAGGAGACATCTACCAAGAATTGCAGACCAAGGAACCAGCGGGAATTTATTCCGAATTTTTCGGTATACTCCGAAATCTTTTGAGATCATTTACGATTTTTTTCAAAAATTTAAGGATCCTTTCATGAACTTTCGAGGTCTTACATGATCTTTCGGGATGCTATAAAGGAATTTTTCCGAAACGTTTCGAGATAATTTAGCACTTTCGGGATCTTTTCCGAATTTTTCGGAATCCTATCATGGCTTTTCGGAATTTTCTGTGTTAGTACGATTTTTTTCGAGATTATTTAAATTTTTGTTGGGACTTTCGGGAACATTATTGAACTTTTTTCAAAATAATTTAAGACTTTTTTTGGGATTTTCCGAATGTTTTTCGATTTTTTTCGGGATTTTTTCATAGTTCTCAGTATTTTCTGTACTATTAGGCGTTTTTTAGAGATCATTTTGAATTTTCTCGGGACTTTCAGGAACCGTTAAGATAATTTCGCAAAATAAAAATAAGAACAGAATCGAGCAAGGAACGCCTACCGCTTCAAAATAACCTAAATGAGGGCGGCCAAGAAGCCTGTTGTTTTTCTAATTTTGTCAACTGGTTTCCTTTGTACAAGTAGCATTGAAGAAAGTATGATTTCTTAGTATTCTCTTTTGTTAGAAAACGATTTCAGAACATTGGAGCGAAATGCTGGGCGACATTTACAAATCTGCTGCTGGACTTATTTTTCTTTTCAACAATATTCTGAAGTATTACCAAGTTTTACAAATGTATATAGTAAAAAATGTTACTTTTTCACGCTGCCCCTAACCCATCTTAATCCCTGTATACGTTACTAATCCTCAAAACCCAATTACCAAATGAATATTTTAGCAACAAATGAATCACAACGAATGCCTCATATGTATGTAGATTTTATACTATTCACAAAGGAAATTCATGTTTATGAAATAAATATTTCCAACAGTTGTTGTTGTGGGTACCTTTTCACAAAAATTCACAGCTTCTAGCGCCCTTTCTCAGCTACAAAATTTTGGCATACGCGCTATGTCGTAACAACAATTCCACGTGGGTTGCTCCATTCAGAGATGCATTATTATTAAAATTTCCAACTCCCATACAAACCGAAGAGTATGTATGTATGTATGTATAAATAAATAAAAAGAAACAAAAAGCGGCTGCTATGTGTGTTGGCATGCTGCTTGCATTTTTGTTATGAAACGTATGGTTCAGCGCCCCTTTCAAAAGTCAAAAAATAATCATCATCATAATTCACACATAGGCGCATAAATAAAAATCTGCGGATGTATGTATACATAGACACACAAAACCCTTAGTTAAAGCGTGCACACCTTTACTTTAAGACATCACCACTGTGCGCGCTGTGACTTTATCTTCTCGGAATTTTTCTTGGAAAAATTTGCATTTTTATTTTCAGACATTTAGGGCAGCAGCAGGCAGTAGAAAGGCATTAAGAAAGTGTTGCCTGAATGAAGTGGCATTATATTCATTTTTTTTTGTTGCTTTCCAAAGAAAAAAAAAATTCACGCACAATTGCAGTTCTCGCGCGCACGCATCCTTTTGCCGGCCTGAAAAAGGATCTCTAAAAAGCGGCGCATAAATGCATGTACGCACATGTGTGTGTCTGTGCGTCTGTGTATATTTATCTTTAACCCGATTCGCTACTGTGCTATCGTAAATTATTTTCTTTTAATTCTGTGATTTTACCCCTTCGTTCCCGCTACGCCGCTTCCTTGCTGTGCAATCTTTAAGTCGCTTACTTTGATTTTTATTTATTTATTTTTTTTTTGTCGGCGCATCTTTAAAAATTTGCATTAATTTCTTGTGACGTTCAGTTGGCTGCCTTAGCCGCTGTTGAATAGGGCACATTAGGAAAACAAACATAAATTAATTTTGACACTTTCGCCTCGCGGCTGTGCGGCTGTGCGTCTACGCGCTTATGCGTCTGCCATGACATGCCCATGCCGTTGGCGTTGTATTGCAATCAAATTTATTGGATTTTTATGTAAATAGTTAATATGCGTATGCAGTAATGCAGCATGCAACACTAAAAATGCATTAGGTTGACATTGGAGCGACGACGAACGAACGACGGCTGCAACTATGCAGTTGGCCAAGGAAGGGGCCAAGCGCGTTTGGCAACTTGCAATGAAAGCGGCTGCAGCTAACTAAGCTAGGCGTAGCAGCAGTGGATGTCTAGTTTTTTGTATCAATATAAATTCGGCTATTGAATTTCTCAATTTTATGCATATTTTTTTTTAATTTTATTTCTTTGCAGTTATTCCACCAGATTTGTATTTTTTTTAATTTTAATTTGCTACTTTTGTATTTATTTTTCACGCTCCCAAATATTTTTCATAGCAAGCGACGTTTAAAAATTAATTGCTTGTAATTGCATTGCCAGCGGCCTACTATTTTCCCATGTAAACGTGCAGTTTTAGAGAAAATATGAATATGTGTTAGAAAATATGAAAAAATATAGCAAAAAACTGCTCAAGTCATTGAATTTATCCAACGCCTCACAGTGTGTAAAAGATGTCTAAAAAATGATTCAAATTTGGCGCTGCACTTTTGTTATCCGTAGATACTAGCTTCGTGTGTGCAGGCAAATCTATTGCCCAGGAGCGCCTAACTAAAATGGATATCGAGAGCTTATATTCAAAACCTGCTGTAGGTGATTAAACGAAATTAGCCGAGCTGATCTTAGTCGCCAGTTATTCCTATTTCTCGATAGCTGGTGCCAAGTCCCTTTCCACCTGGTTCTTTCCCACGCAGGGGAGGCGTTTCTCTTCTTCTGTTACCACCCACGAGTACCGCAGGAGTTGTTAAGCTCATACAGCTCATCGTTCGTTTTATGCAGCACCCAAGGGCACAGATTCATCAGATTTTGTCATCGTCCCGGCCCACCATCGGCCAGGAAAACCTCGCAGTGGCTTATGTCCTGGTTTTTCCCCAGCATTCGCTGAGTTGACCCGATGCCCATATTTCCAAGAGAAGTCCACAAGTAGTCAAAGGAACTCCCACTCTTTCTTACATTGGCGATATAAACTCGAGGATGTCGCCTCAGTTCATTAGCCGAACAGTTTTCTGCAATATCACTATGGCCTGGCACCTATACAAGTCTGACAAGGTTATATTCAGACGCGGCCGAAAGTGAATTAAGGCAGCAACCTCCCGTCTGAAAAATCCTACAGTGATCTGGATGTCTAAAGTTAGGGTTGATTGGAGCTCCCTGGAAAAGACTCCTCCACCGAGCCTTTCGTGAAGCTTCGACCCACCCGTGTAAAAGTTCACGTGTGCGCCCTTCCAACCACGCTTTTATAGAGAATGTAGCTCTTACATATTTACTATTTAATATCAAAGTACAGAGATCACACGAAATAAAGTCGCACTCGGAGGAATCCTTCCCATTTAGTGCGGAACTGATAGCGATGTCTTTTCTAAGATTTGGCGATTGTTAAATACTTGGTTGGCCTTAGCTTTTTACTCAATGTGCTTGACAAAACCTTACATCCGATGGCAGGAACGTGTGAAGATTGGGCAGAACACACTTCGATTCCAATCGGCAAGCATTTTTACACGAGTTCGCGTCGGTCTTTAAATCTTCCGAAAAGCGCCAAATTTCGTTTTTGAAATTTTCGGATGTTTTTCTTATCAGCCCTCGAGGTCCTCTCACTCACATGTTTCATTTACTCTCTTAACAGAGATGACAGACTGTCTCGTAGGAGAGGCAACCGCTATATCTACAATCGATCCCGAACATGACAATTTTACTAAGGAAGAGCTCAAGAAGAAGAGAACCGCATTGAGGGATCAAAACATGCGTAGCTCAGCAGACCTGTGTTACGCAGAGATTTTACAGTGACAACATGAAGCGGTTTCTATATATAATCCAATAACCTGTATAAGCGGGGTATATGGGAAAGTATCTTTGTCTGTTTTGCGTTCGACCAAGGAGATACTATAATATATTCTCGTTGAGTGTGACGCTATCGGCAGAAGACGTTAGAGTAGTATAGCATCAATGCGACTTATGAAGGCACTTCTGAGCTTTCTGTGGGATTTATGCTTACAAGAAGTGCTGTGAAGACTAGATGGCGCAGTAGGTCTCTAGGGCGCAGTGCATATTAATAAATACCGCTGATGGACACTGTCGTGCCCGCGGGAAAAGCTCTTTTAAGCTTTGTATACATTTTATATAGACGCATGCAGACTAAAAGCTATCTTCCTGGCTCTCCCTTTTCAACTATCGATGACGCGCGCGAATAGCTCGCTTTTTGTCCATTCGCATCGTATCCTTATATGCGGAATATTTTTTTCTCTGTTGCTTGTTCTACTACGTATCCTACGGTCCTCAGATCGTACGTACGTGCGTGCTTACGCTTACCGAAATATCGTCGCTACCATGTCAAACTATCGAATGAGCAAAAATGATTTTCAATTACGACACCTTGCGCATGCGCGTAGAATGATACGCAAGTTGGCCAATCCACAAATTTCTAGAAGCAGAGGGTACTGTCTTTAACTAAGTGTCGAAGCCCACACTTTTTCCTAATGACAACAACATTTTTTACAGCCATTTTTTTTGCTCTCCTGAAAAGTACCCACTATCGCATTCGATAGCTTGACACGGTAGCGACGATATAATCGATTTGGGTTCTTTTTCACAACGACATTAAAGCCCCAAGCACGGTTTTAATGACAGCGCTCATAAGAAAGGTTTAAAGCTCATGAAAGCGATTTTTAGATGCATTCTGTGGTCTCACACGACGCATCTTTGTTTTGTGGCGGCAACTAAGCCCACCCACGTGTATAAAAATCTTCTACCATTAAAATTTATATTAAAAGCATGCGCAACAAAGCCCCACTGTGCAGTGCCGACAAATTGGCAGCACAAGTGAAAATTGCAAACGCCTGCGTACTTGTACGAATTTCACGCGAATAGTGCGTACAACAACAAGAAAAAATATGTCAAAATTGACAACAACAAAACCACATACTATTTAACATCAGCGTTTACAACGCATTAGTTATCTTTTGAAATGGTCCAATTAACCCCTAAAGTGTCGCATTGGCTGGCGGGCAGTTTTCGCTAAGCGTGAAAGTTGCAATAATTTTCATGCGCATACATGCATATGTATGAACATAGGTACATATATTATTTCTAAACTAATGCGTGTACGCATGTGTGTGCTACCAATTTCACTAAATGCACAGCCGGCGCACTGTTTTCACAGCTTTGATGAGTGTTGCCGTCGTCGTCGCCGGCGGTGTTGCATAAACAAATTGCGATTCATAGCTGTTGAGTGAGCTGGAATTTGTTGTTATTTTTTTAGTGATTTGAATAAAGTGTTTCTTGTTTTTGTTTATTTTTTTTTATTTTTGTGTTTTTTTGTCAATCGCGATATACGGAAATCCGTTGGCGTAGCGCGACTCCAATTACTCGGAAGCTGAGCGCTGCTGCATAAACATAACAATAAAAGCGCGAAAATAAAATACGTTTTGGTAACTAACAGCGCGCTGACTAGGAAGTGCTACAGTTGCCGGCAGCTAGCGACAGTTGTCCTTGCGCGCGCACAAACAATCCTTTTACGTCGCCACTTCACACAGGCATTTGCATATCATTCAACTCAAGTATCACATATCAAGGCTGTGACGATGGCGCGTTGTGGAGGAATGGCCTGGCTGGTGACGGCTCATTCGTCATGACGTCTTATCTGATCGATGAATGCTTAAGAGAGAATTTCATGAAGAAAGAAAAAATGAAGCATACGAATGCGAAAGCATTGCTTAAGGGAGGCCCTCAAGGCTGCAGAAAGGTCCTAAGTAAACATTTGTTTAGCGCCGAAAGCTAGGTGAAGCAAATTAAAATTCAAAATTCAAAAGCTGCGTCAGATTTCGTGGTGCTGTTGTCTTTGAAAAAATGCGTAGTCTTCACATTTCTTCTTGTTGATTGAAATTCAAATCGAAACGCAAAGACAAATAAAACAAGACTTGAAATAAGAAATGTACAAATCATCAGCTATCATTCATCATCATCATCATCCTAAAGGATCAGCGACCAAAAGTATGTACGGCAGTTAACAGTCGGCGCTGCTGTTGCTCTAAGAAACAGCATATCCTTGCCAATGATGGCTTTGAGGGTTGCCTGGCAAATATTTGCTCGGCAACGATCCTTTTAGCTATTGCTCGCTTCAGTCATATCCTTTTGCAATCACTCAACATCTACTTGGATATGCAATCAGGGATAAGCGCATCAAATCGGTTGGCAGTTCTGCTTTGCATATTTGTGTAGATCGTTTGCTTAAGTTAAACTGATAGCTGCTGTCTACAGCAATTAATCATCATTAAAATTGTAACCCTTACACTTTCTTCGGCCAACATTGGCTGGCTTTCTCTCACGCATGCGCCTGCTTCAACTTTGATTTTGTATTTTATTTTCGAAAAAAAAAAATGCTTTAAATTTACTTAAGCATCGCCAAATGAGTTTAACTTTCTCATGCTTCTGTTTTTTAAATCTTCTATAGCATGTTTTTATGTATGTACTTTACTTACCTTGACAGTTGTGTTCTTGATGGGCTTATCGGGATCGTGCACATACTCCAATGTAATGCCATAGAATTGTCCTTTATTGATGTATGTGATGCGATCGTCTTCGCGTCTTTGTGACGAACTGATCGGACTCTCCAGGTGGTAGCGGAAGCCGACATTGCAGAAGCTGTGGAAAATAAAGGAGAGAAACGAGTTTGTAAATTAAAAAGTAAGCTGATTTGTCGAAAAGTGAACAAATAAGCATTTAAAGTGGGCCATATCATGTATCTCAAAAGGTAAAATGCTAGCGAAGCTTTAATTTGCCGATTGTCTGTATAAGTTTCTTATATTTTATAACTTTTATAGAGCCAAAGCTTTTATTATGATTTTACAAAGAACAAATTCCGCGACAACCAGCATTTACTCTATGATAGCCCTTGTATATGGTCCTGTATATACCTCTTTCTGGTCGCGAACCTAGATTTCAAAGCTCTCTATACGACTGGCACAAAAAAAGGCTCTCTGTGGGCAGCATTGATATTAACCGCTTATGGCTTCAAAGCTTCCTATAAAGTATATATGTATATATAGACGAGTCAATGGTTAAAGCTCTATCTGCCCATTACTGAAGTATGTAGATATTCTGTGGATGAAGCTTTTTGAAACCTTCTACTGATTCGGCGGCCGCAGTGATGTAGTGGTTAGAAGTGCGATTCCGCAAAGCGTGGGATCATGTCCAGTTTCCTCGGAAGGTACTGGCAAATCTCCGAGTGATTTCTGCCATGAGAAACAGCTTCTCATAAAAGTAAAATCGCCTCTCGGAATCGGCGTAAAAGATCAGGTCACTCCCCTTTGCGTGACAATATCAAGGCGCACACCTCAAATCGGAGGAGAAGCTCGGCCAAACACTAGCATATTGTCTAAGTGCCAATCTCTTATAGATTTTATAAGGGCGCACATAAACCGAAATTTCTCGCTGATCGTCACATAAAAGCTCTTCTGGTCGTCACTGATTTAAACATTTAAAGATCTCTGCCTGGCTGTCGCTGTAGACCATTAACTACTAAAATGTATTCCGCGGTGGAAGCTTTTGAAAGCTTTTATTTGTTGGATGCTCACAGAGCAGACTTCTCGCTGGTCATCTCTGCTGTAGACCAGTGAAATTCAGATAGAGCTTTTACTTTATGTGTGCCTATAGCAGTGATGCTTAGAAAGAGCTTCGCCTGCGGCGATGTTTTGAGCATTATTGGTAGTAGAAAGCTTTGAACAGCTTTAGACACACACAAGTTAAAAGCTCCCTCTTCCCATCACAGCTTTAAGTTTTCAATGATGGCTCAAAACACATTTTTGGTTTTATTTAAATTTTTTAACACAAACATATGTCCAAAGATTTCGTAAAGCTTTCTAAAAGCTCTTGCATAGATATCGAAACTTAAATGTTGAGGAAAACCAACTAGCCCTAAAGCTTTTAGTAAATTACTTTCCAGGAATAAAGTTTATTCGCCTAATATTTTGGCTGACGTACGCATTCATTGCAAATCACATTTTGGAAAACAGCCTTTCATTTAATGAAAGCTCTATTTTTCCACTTGTTTCAGTAGCAAAAAAACTTTCAAATATGGAAGCTTAATCAGTTTCCAAACTATGGAAGCTCAAAATAAAGCTACAGACAAAGTTTTTCAAAGCTTTCTGGCGCCAAAAATGTTGCCCGAACATCTTAACGCTTTACATAGATTTTATATAGGCGCTCTCGAGCAAAAAGCTCTCTCTGGCCAACATTCATAGAGATCCATGGAAGCTAAAGGCTTTTCCTGGTCATACATATGTACATATTTTTATTAAAAGATTTTTATCTTTTAGTCCCTCCTACATTCTATAAGTACACAAATCTACTACATACTAATTAATAAATCTTCATACTCACATTTTTGGTATTTGTATTTTGTCCGCATCATTTTGACGTCCAAAATCATGCCACGGCCTCGAACGTGTGGCACCATTCGGCGTAGAGCCGCCCAGCGATGTGGTCGGACTAATTTGACCGTGAACACTAACAGCGCCACGTTGTATGCTATTCACCGACACTGGTATACCGCCATTGCTGTCCAACAGTGTGCCAGAGAGCTCTGTGTAGTCGAAAGACTGCATACAGTTAGGATACGAGCGGATAATGGATATGAAAAGAAATAAAAGAAAACAACAACAAAATTTGTTATAAATATGATTTATGCATCAGAAAAGTTTAAAAGCTTGTGCAAATTTTCAGAAAGTAAAAGGCAATTCACAAAACAAGTGAGTTGATAATAAAATTTTATCAAATAAAAATGATCAACGACGCAACAAAATTGACGTGAAACAAAAAAAGAACAACAATGGACATACATATCACACAAAATTTACGAACGCGGATAACTAGAACGTAAAAAATCGCTCATAAATCACAATCCAACACACAAACAAAGCACTCAACAATAATACTAAGACTAAGACGAAAGCGAAATACAAAATTACAACAAATTATATATGTGCACATGCAACGATTAGAACAATCACAACAACAAGAACAACGCAAGTAGAATCAACAATAATTACAAAACTCATAAATCTCAGAGAAATGTGACAAACAGCAAACAAATGCAATACATACAGCTACAAACAGCGCTACAGAACCACAACAACAACAAAGATTCATAAACAACTACGCCGCTTACTCAACAATAATGACACCAATAAAAACAAAAGCAAACACATTTACACTCAACACACGCGATCAAAGCTCAAAAGTCCTTTATCAATCGCCGATGGGTCACAATCGGGGGCAGTGTGGAAGGTAGAGGGGGTAAGATAATGAGATGGAGAGAGCAAGAGAAAAAAAAAACAATTGGAAAATCGAAAGTTTATCAAAAGCTCACAATTTGGCGCAAGCTACGCGAATGAAAGCTTCTGCGCGAGAAAGCTTTCACAATCAAATTTTCAATCAACTGTTTCAAAAGAAGCGAGAATAATCAATTTATGTTATTTTTTTAGTTTACTGTAAATAAAATAAGAATGCAAACCATTTCACTTACCTGATGTATATTATTCTGATCGCGTGGTGTAATCGCATCAGCGCCAATACCCGAATCTGGGCTTGGCAAATCCACCGTCAAACCAGCAGCTGTGATGGCCTTCGCATACACCGGTGTGCCATTCTTGATGTTCCCCGCCGTATTGGCTGTGGTATGTGATGGCATACTGGTCACTGGTGCAGCAGCCGTGGTGAAGCGTCCCTCATAGGTGGTGCCCGGTTGTGGTGGCTCAACATCAGCGCCACCATACACAATATTGCGTGGCGCCTGTCCATAGCCAGTCTGTGTGTCTGCTGTGGTTGCAGTCGTATAGAATTCGCGATAATAAGGCTCTGAGATGAATGTGGAAGTGGGACCGCCCGAAGTGAGGCGTGTCGTTGTGTACATGCCATAGCCGTCGGGTGTGATGTAAGGGCCGGGACTGGGTGTCTGTGCATTGACATGCACATTGTTAGAGCCGCCGCCGCCGCCGCCGACAACAGAGCCAGGTGCATTGGACTGGTGAGCGCCCTGCATGCAAGAGGTGTGGAGTTGGTGGTGAGCAGGGGTCCGAGTAGAGTTGAAGTACGCGTTGGTAGAGAGCAAAAAAGATAAGAACAAAAGTTGAGTTGCATTAAGTTTTTGGAGTCATGGTTGTAAGCTAATAAAAAGAATATGAAAAAGTTATAGTTTCTGTGCGTACGTAAGTCCGTACGTACGTAAATTTGTGTGAATTGTTTTTTTTCTTTTAGTTGCATCTACGAGTTTTTGTTTTTTATCCATTTAACACTTTGCACACTTTACTTTGGCGTTCGTAGGTGTGGCGGCGCATGCGTCTTGCTTTCAAGCAGAACAAAAGCAATCGAATTCCGGTTCCTTGCTGACGCGCTAATTATCACACGTTGACAAAAACACCTAATCCGCAGAGTCGATCGACCGATTAGTGGTGTAGTATGTCTGTCCATTAGGCCAAATCAGCAGTCATTTTTAAAAATTTTGCTTTTTCTTTGCGTTCACCGTCGAAAAAGGCCGGCAGCAGCGAAACTGGCCCTGCCGCCACAGGTTTTTTTTGTTTTTTGGTGCTATAACTTATTTTTTGCTCGTCGTTGTGGTGTGGGTTATGCATTCTTTAGCGCCGCTGATTTGCAGCTGGTTATTAATTTAAGTTGGTTATTAGTTTTTGTTCTTTGGCAAAAGTTGCTCTAACCACATTTGTTGAAAAGTGAAATTATATGCTAATGATGTGGTGATTTGTCAAATGACGGAAGGTCAGCCGAAACGTACTAGTTGGCGATGCCATTGGAATGCCGGCGGCTGAAGAATGGTCGCGCGTGCGCAGTCTGTTGTTTCTTTTTTTCTCTAAATTTCAGTGAACGTCTGGGTTTTTTTTTATGAGCAGCGTTGCTTTCTGTACGGTGGCATACAGTGAAGAGAGTTTTAGAAATTTTCGGATCAACCAAAATAGGTGTATTTATTGCTGTAAATTTTTTTGTATATTTTGGGGTGACTTCTTTTTTGAAGAATACGACCATTTTATATATTTTATTGCATTAGGAAGTATAAAATCAGTTCTTATAAATATATTTTTTCGTCATTCGGTTCTGTGTACTAAGTCTGCTATTTGAAAAAAAATAAATAAATTTGCTCTCCATTCTTCGCATTCACACTCACCTGCAAGTAAATTTGTGTGCCGCCACTGGCAGCGTACATTGTATCTGTTGTTGGACTTCCAGGACTTATAGGCGGCTCTTTAATTTGTATGGTTGTGTGCGTTGGTGATGTTGGTGACTGCACAACTAAAACCTGCGAAATTGAATTTGCTTGTTTGAGTGCATTCACTGAAGAAGAAGGAAGAAATGAGTTGTTGCTTAAGGGGACTGGAGGGAGGTAGAGGTGAAATAAAAGCGGGCATGTATGGAGAGAAAATGAGGCAGGATGAAAAACTAAAAACTATAAAGTGAAAATTAAAAAACAAAAAATTTATAGTTTCGAATTTGAGCGCAGAAAAATACGGAGTGAAAATTTTCGGCGTTGTCGATATACACACACACACAGACGAACGCGGACAACAACATGAAAATATTAAGTATAATTAAAAAATATACCTTGTGCAAAATTCGGGCATGCAAACGCTAATACAGTGGACGGGATTAAAAAAAGGTATGAAAAATTAAATTTATAATTTCAAAAAAAAAAATAAAATAAAATAAATAAATAAAAAATAAAAATTATAGAAAGAACAAAAAAAAGTGCCAGTTGCTCATGAAAATTTTCTGCTACAAACCAAGTTTAAATATGTTCAAAAAACCTAAGAAAATCCAAGAAGTTTTTACTTTTTTGGAAAAGTGCAAACAAAATTGAAAAATCTTTCTATAAATGAGAAATATGGATTCGAAAAAGTTAAATTAACCCTTTTTTGATTTTGAACTCTAATTTGACAAAAAATTCAAATTTACGAAAAGTTTACAGCGGTGTAGAGATTTACTAAGGGTTTTGTATGTTTTTCAATTAATGTGAAAGCATATAACCTCCACTCGAAATGTTCTTTTTTATAGCAATCACCACTTAAGCTTTCTGTAGATTTTTAATCAGCCACAACCAAAGTAAATCTAGCAGGAGAAGCTTTTTGAAGCTTTTTACGGATTTTAACGGAACACTCACCTCTCTCGGATCGCCACTTCTTTCATAGGGTTGCCATCAGAGAAAAAGCTTTCGCAGTTCGTAACTGTTTTAAAGCAGTCACGACCAAAACATTACTGCGAATGAAGTATTTTAGTAAAAACTCGTTTAGATTGTGTCATATATGTACTTCACTGGAAACATGTTTTATTGAATTCCTTAGGCTTTTGGGTAGGGTCTTTAGCACACGAAAGCTTTCGCCATTGGACGCAAAACGTTTAGTTGTAAAATGAGAAATACATTCGATTAAAATCTAAGGTTCCTAGCACAAATTGTGATTCCAAATTATATAATTCTTTAGATGTTGTAGTTGTTTATAGCTGGAAAAGCACCCTTAGGGGTTCGCCGGCTTTAAAGTTTGAAAATTTGTCTAAGAAAACCGAATATGTACAACTTTATTAGAAAAGTTGCAATATATTCCTTTTGAATATTTCTGAAGATTTTTCAGTTTTTAAGAGCTTAAAAAGCTCTCTTAGGTAGTCGAGGGCAATAAAGTTTGAACAATTTTCGGAGAAAATCAAAAACATACTTTATTGGGAGAAAGATGTTCCTTGCATTCAAAAAGTTTTCGGAAAGGTGAAAGCTGAAGGCTGATAAAAGCTTTCGCCATAGCGTTGAAAACTTTTGAGCTGATCATGAAAAGTTTATATCATTAAAATTAAAAGCTTTTTATTCAAATTTGTGTTCTTACTCAAACCTATCAAGGCTATAGATTTCGCTGTTGTTTTAAGCTTACTATTAGAGAGCCTTTGGAAGGAATTGAATTTTTATAACTCGAGAAGAAATTAAATTAGTTTTAGTTTTTGATATCTTAATCTAAAAACTTCTTGAAAGTCCCAAATATAGAGCGAAAGGTTACGAGAGGTCCCGAAACGTCATTGAAAATCTTAAAATTTCCCTTAAGCTTTGGAAATAATTCCAAAATATCCTTAAAATATACCAAAATGACCAGAAATTGCCATATATTCATAAAAAAATCCCTGAAAAGCTCATAAAATTTTCGGGAAAATCTTCCATTTCGAAATATCCCGAAAAGTACAGAAATATTCCCGAAATTTTTTTTTTTGAAAACTAAAGTGGGTCCAGATGACAGTCGGCTTTGAACAAAATACTCTATTCGAAAATTGTATTAGTCTTTACTCAATTAAAATTTTCTTCTTAAAATTTCATTGTTATTTTTTTAAATGTTTGTATAGCTAGCCCACTTTTTCCCCATTTTCATATAAGCCTTGAAAGGGTACATTTGAATATGTGAACAAAAAAGATACTAGTTAGCGCATACCCAAACGATTTCGCAAACACATGTAATGCAGCTTGTTTGACAAATTGCATGCCATTTGTGTTTGACTCTTGGCTGCGCATGCGCAACAAATGATTGTACGCTGCCGCCAGCTGCCAGCTGATTGCGATTAGATATATGTATGTTTATAACTACATAGCTACATATTGCTTAATTGTATAAAACACATTTGATGGATATTAATTGATAAGGTGGCAAAGGCGCTTAATCAGTATTGCAATACAAGGAAGATGAAGAGGAAGAAAAAAACACATAACAATTATTAAATTGACAAAAGCGACAGTGAATGCAAAATCAAATAAAGACAAAAATGATGAGTATGCTGTATTTGTAATTAAAATGTGATTGTGGTGATTTATAAATAAGAAAGCAAGAAGGAAAAACCCCAAAAGTCCAATAATCGTATTTATATATGTATTTCTAAACTCAAATTTGAGCGATAATAGTGGGGCTGCTTCACTTCCAAGTTGAGAAAAAAAAATAAGTTAATCGTGCTTCTTTTTAACTTTAAAAATTTATTTAAATCTGTAAAATTATTAATATCTGCCTATAGTTACATATTTACATATTTATAAGTGTACCTATTTTTATTTCGAATGCTACTTTGCATATTTTCGCTTGCGTGCGTAACGAAGCCTATCCAATCAAAATTGTCTCCAATCATATAATCATAAAATTTTTTCTGCTTACTGCTGTTGCCATATACATACATACATAGTTACACACTAGTTCGATACGTAAGCAAGGCAATAAAAAAGTTTAAGCTTAAAAAAATCTTAATTTTTGTATATTAATTTCCCTTGATTGATGATCATGGATGTATGTATGTATGTATGTATGTGTTTGTATGCCATTATCGCCGTTGAAGTGGCGCTGCTGACATAGCTGTGATTTGCCTAGCCGCGCCGCAGAGTGCTTGCCAATAACAAGTAGAAAACAAGGTGTTGTTGTTGCCACTGTTGTTTGTTGTTTGTTGTTCGTTGGTTGTTGTTGATTACAATTTACATGGAGCTGCTGCGTCGCTATCGCTTTTGACCGCTGATTGCGTGCCGGGTTGAGAACGCCACAACAATGCGGAAGGCCGGCAGTTACTACTGGCAGTGCCAATTGATAGGCAAGTAGCAAAATCAGCGACAGAGGCTGACGCAGGCGCAGCATCAGCAACAGGCGCTGCTTGGTCAACTAAGTCAAGTTGTTTGCTACGTCTACAATTACGCAGTGGCAATGATTAATTGTGTTACCTATAGCATTATTTGATTGTTATGAAAATCCATAGCAAGCCCTCTAACCTGCGCGCTGCTGTTGGCAACTTAGCCACGCTACAGTCGATTGTCGTCGTTCTTCGTACCCCTTGCCTATGGGGGGCTGGCAGCACTGCAGCTGAAGTAGAGGGCTTAAAAGCTACCTATTTTTTAGTGCCAATAAATGGTTATTTGTTGTTGTATTTATACCAGAGTACGTAAGCAACTATATGTGTATGTATGCATGTAGAGTATTCAAAGATTTTTGATTTTTTTGTTTCTTTGCGCTCAGTAGCCAAATCGCGTTTAATGAAACGCACGCAAGTTAAATGATAAATATTGTCAATTACGGCTATGATTGATTAGCCAAAATTGTGACAGCGGCAATAGCAATAGAAATCAGATGTGGTATTTAGTAAACTAAAATGTGTGTACAAAAAAATTAAGCGAAATTAACTGAAATAAGCTAATAGTTAATTAGTCGGTGGGACAAGACTAGTAAAGAATTGCTCTCCACTCCGGCATGTAAATTTTTTATTTCATACTTTAAAACAAAGCAATCTAACAGGTAGCTAAACAAACGTTAATAGAAATTATTCCATATTAGCAAATAAAGTCTATAATTCGCTG
The DNA here is from genome assembly GCF_013731165.1 of Rhagoletis pomonella. Classification (NCBI taxonomy): domain Eukaryota; kingdom Metazoa; phylum Arthropoda; class Insecta; order Diptera; family Tephritidae; genus Rhagoletis; species Rhagoletis pomonella. Next base: position 48,298,541 of record NW_023458561.1, on the reverse strand, counting down.
GGTTAATACTTGCACATTTTTTTTGTATTTAATTGGCAATTTAGTTAAAATAAAGATTACTAATTAAATGATAAATGATCAGAGTAGGCAGGAAGTCAATTACACCTAAACATTTCAAAACACACATTAAGCACTGTTTATGCAAACATGCATATGTATGTATGTATGTATGTATGTATGTATATTAGGATGCCTCACGAAAAAACGTATTGCATCCCAAGGTGAATCTTGAACTTCGTTGCCAATCAAAACCTAATGAATGAGCAACAGCATTTGGCGACAGATGTAATATATTTTTTTTTAATGTTTGGGCTCTGAAATGCCAAATTTGGTTTAGAATTTTCAACAAATTTCTAAAGTGTCAAACTTTTTTCATGGTTTTCCATAGAATTTCTCAATTTGAGACGGTTGTTCGCATGTGAAATCATTTTTCATTATCAGAAACCGGATTTTTGGAGCATATGTATGGGAATATTAAAATATGGGCGTCAAAACAAAAGAGTTTTAAGAAACTTACCCTTTAGGATATCTTTGGGCTGTTCGAAGAGGGTTTCCGTGCGGTTTAAAAACTCAAACTCACTCACGCGTTAAAAAGGCTTTATTTCTAAACTACACGTAAGCGGGCTGCCATCTGCTTAAAAAGTCAAATTCAATATGAATTAAAACAGTCAGGTATGGGTGACAAACGAAGGAGGTTTAAGAAGATTTTAGTTAGGAAATATTTCGAATAAGATTGCCACTTGTTTGAGAATTCGAATTTAATTCTATTGTATGCAAGTTATATGAAAAATTAAACCAAAGGGTTAAACCAATGAGTCATAAGAAATCTTGGGTTGCACATTTATAATATTTTTAGGTATTTTAAGAGAGTTGCCACCTGTTGGAAAAGTAAAATTCACACTATTTAATTGCGTAAATGAATTAACGAAAGATGGTTATCAATTGAAATGGTTTTGAAAAAGCGACACTTCAAAACTACATACATAAATGAAAGAGGCTTGCCAAATTCAATTTAATTTTTCAGTTACTTGAAATATTTATCATAATCGCAGCCGAAAGAAATTTACAAGGATTTTTGCTTAAAAAAATTTCGAAGAGGGTTGCCACCTGTAAAAAAATCTAAAACCAATTTTGGCGTTTTAAAGCCATTTGGGTACACTAGTTCACAGAAACAATAACAAAATACATGTTAATGTTTTTTTTTTATATTTGGTTAAAATTGAGTAAAAATTTGTGAAGTGGACAACCATTTTTTCGAGTGTCGAGTGTTGCGCAATTATCTGTTTATGCTTCACAACGATAAAAAAAAAATACAAGTTTCACAGTTTACAATGCATTTTGTATGGAGAACGTTTGCCGTAGATATTTACCTCGCATGAGTTCTTCAACAAGTATCGATTGACAGCGAGTCTAGAGCGCACATAGGGCGTCAAGAGAAAAGCGTGAATAGCTTTCGGCTAGATGCAAGCCGTAAAATTTTTTTCTGCAAATAATTACTAATAGAACGTACAAAAATATTAGCCCAAAACACGATTTTAAAGCTATTGAGATGTCAGTAATATATAAAAAAAAATTAATAACTTTTATAAAAATAAAATGTATGGCCAGATAAAAAAAGTGAAGAAAACACCATCATTCTCAACTGTTTGAAATATGAGCAGAATCGGTATTACCAATCGCGAGAAAACAATTAAAATCTAAACAATTTCGAAAAATTTTAATAGCTCTAACTTCCAAAATAATTCGAATTTCGAAAAATTGTAATACTTGTATTTTTTTTGTATCGTTGTGAAGCATGAATAGATAATTGCACAAAAGAAAGCTCGAACCTCGAAAAAATAGTGGCCCACTTCACAAATTTTTAATCAATTCAGTGTTGTTCGTGAAGTTAACTACGTTGAAAATATTAAAAAATGGATTTTAGCAACAAAAAAAAATTTTTAAACTTTTCAATAAAAAATGTAGCTAAAACATTAATAATAGTTGTAAAAATTCAAAACAGAGATCAAGATTTATCTAAAAAATTTCTTTAAGTTGACAATTAAAAAAAATGAATTTTTTCAAAAAAAATTATAGTTGGTGTTTTTTTCTAGAAAATGGCCGATATAAAAAATAAAAACACAAAAAACAACTCCCAATATGTTAAAAGTAGTAATATGCTTGTTGCAAATACCGACGGCTTTTTGAATCAGTTTTTATTAAAACTTGAACAACCCTGTCCTGCATAAAAACATATTAAATTAACACGTGATTATTCGTGAGCAGATTACGTTGAAGGAATCTCTGATAATCCAAAGAGCAAAACGCGATCTGCATCCACAAAATATATATCATACATATATTAATACATATGTATATATTATGTAAGTTCTGTTATGAAACCATGGTTGTATTCTGATCCGTTTAACCGATTTTTATTTCTGTGGTAAAATAGAAAACATCCTTCACCCCCCCCCCTATTCATAACCCGTGCACGTTGAGACTTATTTAACCCATCTTTTACTCAGCACATAGGGCTAGCACCCAACCAAAATAACCAATGCCGGTTTTACTTAAATTGTATTTAGGTGATTTGCTTAAACAAAACTCGATCAAAAGCGAAGGCAGAGTACTCAAAGATAGAGTTTTGAAGATCATATTTTAAGTTGAAAAAGTCTATCGTACGTTTCTTCACTTTCAAACTTTGAATTTATGCTAAACGCATTTTGCCCTTTGTAAACAAGAGAATTTAATATGGCAGGTTGAATGAGTTAGTAAAAGAGTCTGATATTCTTAGGAATAAACTTATGCAATAGGATAACTAAAAGTATTGTACTTGGATATCACTGACACTTCAAAAATTATATATCTGAAACCTTAATGGAATCAATACATATAGAAATTTTTTGCTGGCTTTTTTGCAGGTTATTGAAAATTTATTCAAAGCACTCAAAGGGCGCAGAAGCTTTGCAATGCAGTCCACATATTTGTAGCAGATGTTTCTAAATTTTTCTATTGCTATAAACCAACTGAAGTCACTGCTATTTTTATATTGCATTTAAAATATATATATATGTATATGCTTTTGGTTTTATATTTATTTAAAAGTAATTTTTGTACTGCTGCTACGCCCAAGTTAAACAATGCGATCGATATGCCTTTGGTTGGATGAATTTCAAAATTTAATTCAAGCAATTTGCATAAATTAAGAGTAAAGATTTGGAAAAGAAATCAAATTAAAGCGGCTAAAAAGAGCTTAAGATTGCAGGAGAAAAAAATCGAAAAACAAATAAAGAAAACAAAATAAATTAATGACCAACATTATGTATGTATGTATGTACATACATGCAATGCGCCGACCAAAGAAGGTTGAATCAGCGACAGCGCCGCTGCAGCATCGCGCTCGCAGTCGCAGTTGGCTATAAATTTGAAATTAACAAAGTTTGATTAAGTAAACAAAAATTCACTTTTTATGACATTTAAGCTAAAATAACCATAAACATTGGCAATGTGGCGACAGTGCGCATTATCAGCGAGCTTGTGGCAAACGAGAAAAAGAAAAACACCGAGTTGACGTGCTGTTTTTTTTTCCTTACTCTGATGCGCGCAGTCACCGTCCGCAACCAACAGCTAGCAAGCAAGCACGAAAGATGACAATAAATTTAAACGTCGCAAAGTGGGGGACAAAATTAAAAATTATTAATAAAAATAAAGCGAGATTAAGCAAAGATAAATTGCATGCGAAGAAATGGAGTTCAACAAGTGAAATAAAAAAAATGTAATTAATATAACGCCAACCAATTTAATTAAAATTACAGAAAATAAAATTAAAATTGTGATGATTAAGAAAAGGACTGTAAAACAAAAAAAAAAAACAAACAGCGACAGAATTTGAGACAAAAATTTGATAAAAAAAAATGTTCCTAAAAGATAACAAAGTGCTACAAAAAAAAATAAAATAAAAAAAATAAATAACTGCGAAGTTACGCATATTTTCTTGTAGGTCCTTTCGAGTAAAACCAGAATCGAAATATGAAATTTGTCAAACACCCCCCAAAATCTTGATTTACCGTTCAAAAACCGGTTTTTTGTAATTTTGTGGACTTCCAAGCCCGTAACTTAGTTGATTATGAACCGAGCTTCAGTTTTTTGCCGGGTTTAAAAAGAAGAAACTTGGACCTTTCGAACGATATATATGCGAGTAAAGAAACCTTAAGAGATGTGTGTGTATTTATCCATCAAACAAATTTTTTTCGCCTTTATTCAAATTTTGGTAAGGATTTCACGCACTATTTTATAAGAAAGCCATTGATTGCAAAACTAAATTTAATAACGAAAAATGGAGTGTTTATTTTAAAAAATCGCATGAAAGTTTATCGAGTTATTAAACTTTTTTTTATGAAAACAAAATTTTTGCAAAAATGTTATTTTTGACTATACTACTCAAAAATGTTTTCTTGACCGAGTGCCATTTTTTAAAAGGAAAGAAAAATATGGTTAGCGGTTGCAAAGTGAAATACTAACTATCTTCGATATACTACTTGCAAATTTATCAATGCCTTTATCGATATTTTTGTCAATAAAATTATTGGGATCATAATAGAAATCGATTATTTGCAATATCTAACAAATTAATCTATAAAATAAGTTATCGATATATATACAAACTTATATTTATCGATATTTATTGTCGCTATTAGTTAAAGTATTGCTATCAATTTACACATGTATCGATGATTTACTTTCATACGAATTATCTCGATCGATTTATCTATCAATAACAATATTGAAATTTCATATTCGTCCTTCTATTCCCACAGCGATCGTAAAAAAATAACGTTGCCTATCGGCACAACACTCGAGTATTTATCAGTTGCGTTGTCTATATTCTTATTAATGTAATTATCGGTATGGATATAGATTCATATATAATTATATTTATCGGTATCTCTCCTCGATATTATTTTAAGTATTTCTATTGCTATTCACATCTGTCAATATTTATCCTAATATGAATGCCCAGATACAATTATTGATATATTAATCGACGTTATTGGTATACACATTTGTATTTACTTATGCATGTAATTATCGCCATGCACATACCTGTATCAGTACCCAAGTGCCCTTATTAACATCATTTCCATTACACTTGCCTATTTGTCAATATTGCTGTTAGAGAAAGCATTTTTCATTACCGATTTTTCTACCGATAACATTGTCGAGATTTCACATATGTCCGCTTATGTATATTTATCTACAGAGCCCATACAAAAGTAACATTGATCTGCTTCGCACAGTAGTGTCAGTTTACAGCTGTTAAATACTTACAATGTAATGGCCGGAATTAAAATTTTACTTCAGCGAATCAAAAAGGTTCACCTATTGCAGGTACATCTACCTAATTTAAGTCGAGATCGAACTGTCAGGTAAGCTGGCAAACTTATGAGAAAAACACATCGAGACTGTTGATGCTGCCTAGCACCCAGCCTGATCTAAGGTCATTTTTAACACATTTAAGATTATTATACTCATTGAAAAACATTTACAAGCATCAAATTTTTAGTGCTGCTTTGTTAAAACTCAACTTGAGAAACAACAACAGTAGGAAACTCAACGAAGCACCAAGAAATCCCAAAGTTCGCACCTATGTTTGTACAGTGGTTCATATCGTTTGTGGTGGTTTGGTTATGTTCGCACAAAAAAAAAAAAAAAAAAATCAGATGACTTGCTTTAATTTATGTATTTTGCCTTTTTTTATTGTTATTATTGTTCTTGGTGCTGATGCTACACTTTGGAAACCATTAAAATAAAATAAAACTGTAACCATAAAATTCAAGGACGATTGTGAGACAAAGCGACAAAGGCAAAAGGTATGAAAACGCGCTAAGAAGAGAGTAACTGAGATGAGGAAGCAGTGAGCTAGTGAGTGAGAGGCGCTATAAATAGCTACATACATTGAAGTGAAGGGAAAGAGCCAGCGAAGGTATGAGAACATAATGGCAACAAAAAGAGGTAGTAAATAAATAGAAGCCGCGTTTTTTGGCAGCCGAAATCAGTAGTAGAAGGCGGCGTATGTGCACAATAGCCGTAACTATGTACATACATAAATAAATAAAGCGACAATACAATCCCAATGGAGGCATGCACGTTTTCGACCAAAGCGTAAATGCGCAAAGTGCTAATTTAATTGTTTTTTTAATTAAGTTTTAATTTTAGTTAATTTATCGCTGGCTAACAGAGTCTCAATTTCAGCAATTTTCGCGACTCTACTATTTGCTTTTACTAAGTTTTACACTCAAAGCGCGTCATGCTTGCATGCTATGTTGCAAGTGTTAATAAATGGGAAGGAAAACATAAACATACATATTCGTATATCTAACTAATATTTATATAAAACTGAAGAGATCATCAAGCGCGTCGCGAGTCGAACAGCGGTAAATCAAAAGGCAACAATAGAAGCGCCAAAAATCCAATGCAATCAAAACAACGTCAACAACGCCTACATACAATCAACATTCGTCGACGCGCCATAGTAAATAGCTTTTGGTCAACAACACGCAGCAGCCAGAAAAAAATGCGCTACTCCCGCGCCGATGAACGAAAGACTTAAGCGAGCAACCTGTGTGTGCGCGCGCGCGCCTATACTGCCGTTCAAAGTACCATGCGGCTGGGTATTACTTCATCGACTACCTTTTGTGGCAAGCGCAACGAAAATTCTTGGCGTTTTGTGATTTTTTCCATGCTCTCGCTTGTTGTTAACTTTATTGAAAGCGAAATTCGTAAAAGTGTTTAGCAACAACAAAGAGTAAATAAATAAGAATAATAAAAAAATCTACGTAAAAATACGTACAATAAAATACCGCAATGTTGAAATGAAAATCAATGCTAATCGCAATCGCTTCGTATATAATAAAAATATGTATATATGTATATAAGTATTTTTTTAATGATTTTGAGTTGGCGTATGGCTTTTAGGTTTCGTTACTCGGTGCATTTTTGTTTTTGATTTTATTTGCTGGCCAATTTCAATTCAATTCGATTTCATTTAATTTGCATTAAAAATATATTTGGATGAGTTTTTGGCTGCAACGCGTTTAGAGTGTGTGGGGAAAAACCCACAGTGAATTATGTGGTGAGCTAGAGTAGCAGAAAAAAAATCAAAAAATAATATATATAGAACAAAGCATTGCCTTTTTAATGTGTTTATATGTTTGCACATATTTTATCAAAAAGTATTAGTTGACATTGAAATTTCCAGAATAAATTGCTTGCATTTGATTGCTTGCCTTGTATGTATGTATTTGTAGCCACAACATTTTTGGAATTAAGGTGATTCAGTTAATTGGGACTAATCTTTATTCAAATTCATTAAATTATTTGAAATTGGTTAAACATTTTGACAAGAAATAATTTTCTTACTAGGAAATACCCGGCGCATTTTATCAATTTAATTGACGAACATTTTTCAAACAGGTGGCAACTCTCCTCACAAATATTTTCGCCAGTAAACTTTTCTTAACCTCTTCAGTTTGAAACCCATATTGCAGTATACAATTTATCTTATGAATTAAATTATATTAAAAATCTCAAACAGGTGGCAACCTTCCACGAAAATATCTAGTTTCATCTATAAGCCTTCTTAGACCTCTTTCTTTTGAAATATTACAATATTTAATTTATCTTATTAATTTACTTAAACTGCAATTTTCAAACAGGTGGCAACTCTGTAATTTTTTTCTTTCTATATTTTAAATTAGAGCTCTAGCAATACATTGGTGGGAACTGCATTCTATTCTATGAACAAGTTTTCGAGCGATGCGCGTACAAACATACAGACAGACAGAATGACAAAAATTCTAAAAATTGTTGATTTGGCTTCTGTTGCTCCAACGAAAAACCTCATATTACAATTTTATTGTATGAATAAATTGATTTTATTTTAATTTAATGAATTATCAGAAAATGGCACAACGTTGAAAGAAATCGGATTGTCCCTGAGCCAAATTTACAAGGGACGACGGATATTAGTTTTAAAATATTTATATTGATTTTTATAAATTTTTTGCAACTCAATTTAATTTAAGTTCAGTTATATTGGGCCGCATACATAAAACCTCGGAGGTGAATGTCAACCAAGCACCAAATATTTTTTAATTTTTTTAATTCAATTAAACTGACAAATTGAATTGAATTAAGTGAAATTAAAGTGAACTGAAATAAATTGAATTAAAATTTAATGGTATTGAATTGAATTTGATGGACCTGAATTGTTTTGCTCCACTGGTTTTTGTAATCATTTTACACAAATTTATGTAAAGCCTTTATATTTTTGCTGATTTATATCATTTCATTTTACCTCATTTTATCTTGTTTCATTTCACTTTATTTTACTTAAATATTTTTTTCTCTCCACTGTTACCTAGCAATTATGTAGTAGCCGTACGCAGATAAATTGTTATTGACGCGCCAGTGCGGCTATCGGTCGCAACGCCTAATGAGGCGTTAATTGCTTTTCATAAGCAAAAGAAATACCATGAAAATTACGTATCAGCTACAACATTTAGGCAAAAACGCAAAACAGAAACAATATTCATACGTTCATTTCAGCTAGTTGTACATACATACATACATATGTACATATGATCCTGTGTCCCTGAGACGAGCCATTAACAGCACTTCGGCTGCCTATCGACCTGGCTGCCGCCTGCGTGACTGACGTGACTGACAGACGCTATCACTACTACTGGTTGTTTTGCCTGTTTGAGTACCTGTCATATCGCAGAGCTTATTACGGATGCATACATACGTACATCGAAAGTGGACAAAATTTATTTATGCAGCATTCGCAACAGTAATTAAAATTATCGCATTTTTTCAATGTCATTTATGCGAGCGAGAGTGTCGCCAACAGAAGAAAAAAAAAAAACACTCCCAACTACATATCTGCTTGTGAACGTACTATATATTTGTATATATACACACATATGTATGTATGTCGATACATGTAGGCTCTGCACCTACCATTTGTTGTGTCATGTCATGTGTCACTTCTCATTTTCAATGCAAATCAATTCGTATTTCAGGAAGTGCGGAAAGCATTTACTATTCTTAAATATTCAAAAAAGATAAATTTTTATTAATGGCTCTTATCTTTGTTTTTAGTAAAGTGGTTTTTTGTTTTCCAACTGTATTATCACCTTTGCTGGCTTGTTTTAATGCATTGCCTTTATTTTTTATATATTTTACGACTATCTATCTGATTATTTCGATGTTCATTTTATTTGTATTATTTTTTATGTTGTTTTTATGTATTTATTTTTTTTAATCACTAGGTACTCTTGTCATTCTTTTTTCTAATTATATATGCATAATTCTGAACTGTTTTTTTTTTCGTTTATTAAAAGTATAAATATTTATGAAATTTGACTGTACAGAAATTTAATATGTAGAATTGGTAGATTCCATAAAAAGGGAAAACAAAAAACCGGTCAAAATGGTTACTGGTTCTTGGCGACCAAAAATTGACAAACTACATAAATGTTTAGCTAATTTTAAAGAACACTCTGATGATTTGACTCAGTAACACAATTTCACAGAAGTGATGAAGCAAAGCAGAAAAAAAAACAATACTAATAAAAAAATCAAACACCAAATAACATAACACGTGTGTAGTAGAGTAAAAAAAAAAATATGAGTAGATGTTCGGAGCAAAAAAACTGAAAACAAGAAATGGTTGAATATCAAATTTTGTCTTGTATTCATTTGGGAGAATCAAATTTTTGATCAGAATTAATTATTTGATTACATCTTTCAATTTATATGTAGACACACGTATGTATGAAGAAATTTCGTATATTCTTTAAACAATTACGATATGATTTTAATACTACACAGGTCGATTTAAAATTTTATTCAGTATAAAAGACCCAACTAAAAAATGTAAGAAATAAATGAGTATTTGCCAGAGAATTACATCAGCATACTTAACAAAATATCAAATGAGTTAGGGAATTTCAGTTCGAAAATCTTTGTTCAGTTTGCATTGAAGTGCTTGTCTAATTTTCCCATGTTTAAGCATAAATAGTATCCTACTCTCAGAAAAAAAATAAATTTGTTTAAGCTCAAACAATGAGAAAATAAGTTTTTTCGATCAAAATTATATAAATAATTTTGCAGCATGATAAAATGTTTGCATCATAGTTTGCAGCTCCCAAGAAAAATTTGACTTCGAAACAGAAAATTTTATCGACTGCCAGTGCTTCTCAGGCGGCAGTCTTTTGCTATCAAAGAGGCGTCTAAATTAGTATAAGCCTCAGAACGAACCAAAATAAGCTTTGTTAGCTCCATCTTCAGCTTGATAAAACAATGAAAAAGTACAGTTACGGCTTTAGCTATTTATAAATTTTATACAATATTTGTTGATAGGACTCATGCAAATATTTTAGCGTAATTGTTCATATATCTCGTACAAGGTATGACGAAAATATGGTATACATTTGGGTAAAATGGGAATAATCAAGGTAGCTTATTTTTTATATAAAGCGATCTGAAAGCAAAAATCTATGACAATAAATCGACCTCTCAAGCAATGAAGGCGGACATTCAGCTACATTTAAGCAAAATTATCAGTAAAGATATATCAATTTAAACTGTGATTTATATTTAATTAAAACAAAATAAATAAATTCTAGGATTTTCTCTATGTTAGTATGTATGCGAGAGTATTTGCCGTTTTGAGCTAATTCGAATTTATCTGAAAAAATATCCGAATTCCCTACTTCATAGATTAAAGCAATAAATTAAAATACAATAAATAACAACGATAATAGCAACAAGTATCGATTAAAATACATGACCAACATCAAAAATACACCATCAACGACAATCACGAAAAATGGAACTCAACAAAAGAATTTATGACCAACAAGTGGGCAGTTGTGATCAAGTGGCGTTCCGGCGGCGGCGGCGGCGGCGGCCACAACAACGTCACAGACAACCTTGACTAACCAACGATACGCTAAAGAAGAAGATGAGCGAACATATTTTAGAACACGGAAAAAACACACACGCACACACACACACACACCCTTATGGCTAACATAATACATTAAATAGCCACGAGCATAAAAATACAACAACGATTTACAGAAACAACGCAACCATTGTTAGCATATTTTATATTGACAGCAAATTGCCTCATCAGCAAATAAGCGAATTGCTAACACTTAACTATCGATTATGCGCCGTTTTATATACCTAAAGCGATTTGTTTTTTTTTTGGTGCAACTTATAGAATTATGTTAAATCTGTTTTTTTGCTCGCTAATTCATTTAAGGAAGAAGAGTTAAAATAAGTAAAAAAAAAATATATAAGAATTCAAAGCAAACTATGGCAACAATTGGGCTCTGGGCTAGAGCTAGTCAGCGTGGAGTGAAGTTAAACATTCTACGACTAGCAGCAACGACGGCAATTAACTATTCAAATGATTGCGTTGAACGGAGGCGTTCTGAGGCGGTCGAATGATGAAATGCGATTTGTTGAAAAGTGAAACCGTTTTTGTGTATGTTTTTGGAATTGGCGCGTTTTGGTAAGAATAATATTTTAGGATTTTGCTTTTAACATACAGGCGTAGATACAGTCAGCGTCAAAAATATGAGTACCCGACGATTTTGTTTATTTACATATAATTTCCATGCCAAATTTTTATTTATATATATTTGTTTTCTATAAAAATATGTAGTTCATTCTGCAGCAAAAACCCGGGAAAATTCAAGAAATACCAAAAAATTTTTAAATCGACTAATAATCTATTATTACTCTAATTATTACACTAATTATTTAATGGGCACAAAGCTGCATACCCAAAATTTTTCATAGAAATGGAATTGAAAAGTTGAAAATTTTGATAATAATTTTCCCGAGTTCTATATGAAGTTGGATAAAGTGATTCTGCTGGTTTTTGCTGTTGAACTAACTAAATTTTTATGAAAAAAAATTACAAAAATGTGATATGGCAAATGTAAATAAAGAAATGTTAGGGCAGTCATATTTTTGACGCTGACTGTAAATATGTGGATTGTTTCTTGCAAGAAAGCTGGTAGTATTAAATAAAGCAATATGTCGACACGAAGAGATATGGTATACTTAAAACAGACATGCTTTTGTGCTCAGCTAGATTTCTATACTTCTAAACAAAAAAAAATTTGATTTGTTTTTCACGTATGCATTTTAGACACACACTTTTAGGATTTAGTTGTTATATAAATCTTCGATTATTACGATTTTATCATTTCTTTGCCGTACGGTTTTTTAATTTTTGTTTGGCTTTAGTTTCGTTTTTTTTTTGTGTGATTAAAGTTTTTAATATTACCCCCATTTTTCATATCGGATTAATTAATCGGAAGTGGGCGATCGTGCACAGAGATACTAGCGATAAACAAGCGCATAAATTAGCCATTATATCTGAAAAAGTAAGAATTTTAAATAATTGAGTTGAAATAAGATTTAATTAAAAACATAAAGGAATTTGCAATTTAAAGTAGCGTATAAAAAAGAAAAGCTTAGAAAATCAGTTTTATTAAAAAATTACCAAATAAATGAGCTTGATTGGAAGGTGGAGCAGAGAAAAAAATATACAGTGTTGCGCAAAAAAAAAAACAAAAAATATGTATTTTATAATGGTTCGAATCGCTTCTAAAAATGATCAGAAGTAGATAAGCATTGGGTTAGTTTAAGAAAAGATAGACAAACAAAACATAAAACAAGGGGTAAAACAAAATAAAATATTTGTATAGGTAGAAAAAAAATTTTAAGAACGGCTCGAAAGTAGCTGGTATATCGCTACTGTATTGAAGTACACATTTCTGACCACACGGCTACCGTGCACGTCAAACTCGCTTAAAATGGATTACTAGAATCGAAGCGGTAATAGCCCGAGCCACGCCTTTTTAGTTTTCTCTTACTACATTAGGTAGCATCTAGTGAGTAAAATATCGTATTTATTATTTATAGATCCTTTCTTCTCATATCTAAAATTTAAAAATGTCTTTTAGATAGGCTGCGCTGACCACCATGCCTCAATTAGTATCGTGCATTACCGAGACGAGGTAGATGTCCAGACTAGGACGTCGCGAAGAGTATGTATGCTGAAGGAATTATGTGCAATAGAAGCCGGATATAAATCCAACAAAAAAACACCAAAGTACCATTCAGGAGGAAATACAAACTTGCCAGCGTAAACACACTTCGGATTGTACATCTAAAAGAGGTTTCATTTGTAGGTTTCATATATACAACTTCAAAAATTACTTTAAAAAATACACGTGGAGGAACTATAAGATTATTTATGATCTATGGGTCTATAACAGAAAAAAAGTAGTTGGAGTTGCTATCCAAAAATACTGAGATGGATCTTTAAGGCGATAGCACAAGCCTTGATAACTTAAAGAGCCATAATCAGACTTGATAGTACTACAAAGCTAGAGAAAATCAACGCATTCAATCATCATCCAAAGGCTGTCATGCGTATGCAAACCTGAAGTGATATAAAACTGTGAAACGGAATCCTTGGAAGTGCTTCACCTCGATTCATATTCATTTCTAGAATCAGGCGAAGAGAAAAGCCATAACGATGCCTGATACCAACCACGGAGCAGATGGGAAGTCGTAGGAAGAAGATGAATAATCTAATTAGGGCTCGATATGTAAGTATGTAACAGATAAAGGGCATTAGGAAGTGAACATACGAATATATAACCTAAAACTCGTCAAAGAAAGGTTATTCATTAACAACTTAAGAATCATCAAGGCAGTTGTTACATCAAATTGCGGCCTGAACTAAGTATCTGTTGGCTAAACTGAAAAATTACTTGCACAAGCGTTTACAGATTTTACAAAACGGATAATGAAACTGAGTGAGCGGCATATGTTAAAATGATTCACTGCACTAACTCTCACTTGGGGCATGATCATTTAATAAAGGAAGCGGTGAAATGCTGATATTTGGTTTCAACAATTTTTACCGGATAATGAATTAGCAGACACTAGGGACCGAAAGTAACCATTAAATACCAATATTTTTATATTTATATTATAGCAAAACACGTTTGAGTGATTTATAATACTTTCTGATTTTAAATTGGCTATTAATTACGAAATCTATTACCAAATCGTGTTTTACATAAAGAAGTTCTTTTAGTTGAAAAATCGCGAATTTTAGAACTCTGCATTAAATTTTGAAAAAAAAACTTAAAAAAGTATTATTTGCAAACAAATAATGTGAGAAATAATTTTTGTTTTAATAGTCAAAATAATTTTCGGTCAAATATCAATAGAAATAAATACAAAAATTTTGGGAAATTATAAAAAAGGGTTAACTACTTTTTTTGAAAAATGTTTAATATCATAATGAATGTGTTAAAACATTTGATCTTTGGCTAGACGTTACAATGTTATTATAAAAAGTGCCCAAATATTGTGAAAACTACCTAACGTTTCGATTGCTTTGTAGCTACTAGGTAATTGATAGGTCCTTGAAATTATTAGAGTTTTATTAAAAAAATCGTTAAAAATTGGTGACCAATGAAAAAAGCTATCATAAATTGATACTAAAAGAATTTTATTACTCGCTTTAAGTACCAACAATTAAACGATAGAGCTATGGAAAAAAAACATGAAAACAGTGGTTTTGAAATTAGTTTTGAGCGCTCTTTAATAGATTTCAATTAAAGTGCTGCTACAATCATAAACTCTGCTACGGAATACATATTTGTAGCAAATAAAATTCACAACTAAAATTTGTGTGCCGAAGTTTAGAAAATTGTTGTTGTAAGAATTATCAAAATCGAAATCAGCAAAGTCATTACACTCAAGTTGAGTTTTTTGTTTTTTTTTTTTTTGAATATTCAACTACCACAAAACATCAACACACTGCACCCATTCATTGCCACTTAAGTTGATGGCTATTAGGTTTTGATTTTTTGTTTTTATTTTTGTTTTTCTTGCCGCCATTTATTTGACTTTTTGCACGAACGACGACACTAAATGCCGCTAAACGATGCATAATTATGTACAACTGCCAAAACAATAATCGCAACAACAGCAACAAAAAGAGATGACAATCGACAACAAGCAGTTACCACAACACGCAAAACACAAAGGAAAAAAAATGAGAATGTGAAAATAATGATTACGTGCAAAAAAAAAATAAAAATAAATATGTATGTAGAAAAAACAACACGCAGACCCCCAAACGACTTCGCTATGCCAATAATGACACGAAAGACTTAGGCGACGAACGCGCGTTACACCCGCACATCGAGTGACCGAAGTGTAGTACAACATACATACATACATACGACTAACATATGAAAGACTTAAGCGGCGAACTTGTTTCGGCGCGCCAACAGAGGCCGTGTATGTTTTAGATTGCGGGTGATGTTGTTTTTGGTGGTGTTGGTAGATGGTTGGTGGAGCAACACCCGCACAAAAAACGAGTGGATTTGTTGGGTTTCGCAAAAACAAAATCAAGAAACAAAAGAAGTAGCAAGTGTATGTACGAGTAAGCAAAGGCGTAAAAGTCAAGCGCCAAAAGCGAAAAAGTGGCCGCGAATTGACAGCAGCAGCAGCAGCAGCAACAACAAAAATTTTGGCAACATGCAGCGCCATAAATGCAGTTGTCGTACTTTTTCAAGTTTTTTTTTTGTTTGTATATTTTGCGGTTGTTTTGTAAGCCTCTTGTCAATGTTAGCGTTGCTCATCCTTCGACAGCCTGCCATTGGTTGACTGCAAATGCGACACCTTTGCCACAATTTGGCGTAGTTCTTGCTGCTGCTGCTGCTGCCGTAGATTTTTGTGCTCCCCACTTGACATTAAGCATTTTTTATGCATAAATTGTTGTTGCTTGTTTTTGTTGAAATTGATTTATTGGCTGCTTTTTTGTCATTGCACATTAGTTGTTTGCTCAGTTTTTTTTTAATATTTATTCGCGTATATTTTTAGCTGAACCGAATTTTTGGGGTACTACTACTCGCTTGTTTTTGTTGTTTTACTTAATAGCTTCAAACTTTTTGGCTAATTGCCACTTTGACACCTGACATCGTTGCCTGTTGTTGCATGCAAGCGGTGGCGCACATGGCGTTGCATGTTGTGTGCTTGAATTTTTGGCTGCTTGACTGTAGGCTGCGAGATTTTTTCTCACGTTATCGCGCTGCGCAATCAGTCATGGAGGCTGTGCGCTTTAACCTGGGAGTCGATTGAGAAAATGTTGACTAATTTTTTTTTTTTAATTTTTTATCGGCGGGAAGCATTGGGCTCTCGCATTCGATGTTAAGTATGTAAATAAATTAGAATATTTGGCTGCAGTAAATTACTGCTCATGTTTGCATGTGTATGTAAATGTGTGTCTAAATTTGGGTGATTTTAATTGATTAATTTTTCGTTTGGAAAATTAATTGAAATGAATTTTACGTTTAATATTTAATGGAAGCGAATTTTATTGAAACTGCTATTAAAACTACTATTTTTCCAAGTTTTCTTTTGTAACTGCAATGGTCGGGAATGAAAAAAATCGATTAAAATTGAAAAACTAGTAAAAAAGTAGGTTCCTACACCCTGGCGATTTTAGTGGCAACTTTATTTTAAAAATATTCTTTTTTTAATTTATGAATTAACCAGATATATTATTTAATTAAAAACAAAAAAGTTATATTAAAAGATACAGGAAAATAAATACGTACACTAGGGTGGAGGAATCTGTTCGGAACAAAATTTTTGAAGAAGTGTATAGCAAATTCAAATTTTACGATTAATTCCAAAAATGCCAAAAAACGGCGAACAAATATCAAAACAAATTATTGTAAATGAAAAATTAGTTTCGTTCAGAAAAAATGATAACGCACTGATTTTTGTCTTACAGATTGGGAATTTTTCGAAATTAAATTACTCCGCTCTAATGTACATAATGCCTGACCCTCCCAATTATCAAAAGAAAATTTTGTAAATGAAAATTAGTTTGGTTCATAAAAAATATAATACTGATTTTTTTCTTACAAATTGGGAATTTTCGAAATTAAATTACTCCGCTCTAATGTACTTTTTTAATTTTTATGTCTTTTTTGGTTTGAAAAATCGAAAAAAATATTTCTGTTTCAATACCTGATTTTCTAATTATTCGGTCTAGGAATTTGTTTATCTTTGGATCGCTTTGAAAAAAAAAAAACATTTGAATTTATTGAAACTTCATTTTTTTGGATTCATTTTCATTTCTTTTCTTAAATTAAGATTTTAAAATTTTGAATCACATACATATAAATAAGCCATGTTCGAAAAAAATAGTTTCATTTAAAAAATATTTACATAAAAATTAGCATCGCTGCATTTCTTTGAAAAATACGATGCTCTTCGAAAATTCCCTACTGTTTTCTACACTAAGAAAACAGTGATATTAGAAAACGAACACAGTACGTTAAGAATATTTGAATTACGTGGAAGTAAAGATAATACCACTCTTTGAAATATGCGGCTTGATTATTTTTTTTAGAGGTTCGTTCTGTGCATTTTACGTGCTTATTAACTTGAACCTTAATTTAAAGATGCTCACGTCGTAAGAAGCAAACAATTATATTCTCTCTCTTTTAAAGCTTTTCGTAAACAGTTTGGCTGGAGCAAAGCAATAAAAGCTTATCCTTCTAGGAAATTGTGATTTTGTTTTTTTTTTTACTTTTGGCCTACTACATACACACATACATCGACCACTTTGTACCCGCTCAAGTGGTACATCAAATCGTAATATGTGCGCGGTAGCGAGGAGTGAACTTGATAATGCGCTGAAAAGTATTTGGAGACTATTAAATTTGCGGGAACTTAAAGCTAAGTGGCGAACTACCAGATGATCTTCCAAGCACAGATCGCGTATAGAAAAGAGGCTTTGGCTAATCGGGTTTTCTCTTGTAAATTTACTCTAACAGCCAACACAGAAATCTCGTCGAAAGTATTGATAGAGTACACACAGGCATTAGTGAGCTAGCTTCAAAATAAGTGAACCTCTAGTAAGGATAATAATGAAATTGGGTTACAGATGAACTTACAAAGTGAGAATTTTTCCACGCTGAGGTTAATTCCTCTCATCGTTCATTGTTGTCTGGGGTACCATGACATTTCCAGGTTCATGAAATTAGCAAACTGGCTCATTTTTTACGACCAGGATGGGAAAAATCGCATTCGAAGCAGACATATACTCCAGCCTATACTAACCTAACTAAAAATAATTAATTTACTATAGCCAAGACGAGCACTATTTAATTTAAGAATAATCGCTCGAAGTTTCTATACCAAAAATCACCTTATTAATTGAGAAAATAACCCAATATTGTTTTCGATGCTAATAGTGATTAACTGGTAGGTATTATGTTACATAACAGCAATCATGACTTCACAAATTCAAGGGACTTCAGCGTATATTTCAACTTTCTCTACCGTATGCGCTAGGATCCTGATCAGATTCTAAGATAGGCGAAATATTGAACCAAAATTTGGGTGAATCTGTATAAATATTTACCTTTTTACTGATGACATGTTAAGCATCGACTTTTCAAGAGCACTTCAAAATAAACCATATGTTCTTTTAGAAGAAGAATAAATGAAATGTAACAAAGATTGTAGCTCCCTTAATGGAAGGTTTGCTAGATTAACAGACGAAGAGCTTGCCGAACGCGTTGGACCAGAAAATCATATAAGACATAGGTAGACAGGTTTACAAATACATATTTATGGCTCTTTTTTAAAGAACTGAGCCTTCGAAAGTCTACATGAAAGAGTTTTCTGTCATGGAACTTTCGGTATATCGCTAAATAAAGGTCTTAAAAAATACGCTTTATTAACAAAGTTGCTAATATCTGAAGTATTCATAATCAAGATAGGTCACGTATCGAATAAAAAATAACAAAATCTGCTTTCACTCACACTTTTTAAATAAAAATTAAGTTTTCGAGATATTTACGGGGTATATACAAAAGAATTATTTTTCGCCAAAAATGTCTGGAGGAAGGTCAAGATGATGTAAAAGAAAAATACATGGAGCATATTCATAATCGAAATAAAATGGAAAATCAAATGATTTGCAGGAACATAAAAGCAAACGCTACTCGAAAATTTTCCTTTAAACAATTTCTAAATGCTCATAATTTATGAGTCTCAAATGAGTCCTTATTTTGTTATAAATATGATTTTGAAACCAGCAGACTGCATCATTTCGGATGAATTTGTTGTCACAAATTCTGAGTTAAAAAAAGGAACAAAGTTCACATAGAAGTTAAAGTTTATTAATAATCTAAATTATAAAGAATATTCGTTTTCTAAAACTTAGAAAGCGTAATATTTCAGACTGCAATACGACTCCTAACTTGGACTCGTAAAGGCGTGCCCTTCTAAGAAGGGAAATATGCTCTTTTCTGACTTTTTTTCGAGCTCATAAAGAAGGCTACAACTCAGAATTCTGAGACTTTAAGACTCGAAGATTAGTTCAAATGTATATAGGGTTTTCTTATCCTCAAAGCACCAATGTAGTTGTGGATGCAATAGAGGACAAAAATAATATTTTTTGTTTTGAGGAAGGTTCCACTAATGTGAACTGATATAAGAAAGAGACCGATAAATCGGGGAAAAAAATAAAACTTTTAGATTCATATGCATACTTGAATTAGTTTTTAGAAAACCATTGAGTAAGGGGTTTTAGAAGTAAACTGTCTCACTTCTTCAGGCGTCAACCTTATAAGAAACACTCGGAAGTGCTCCGGAAGTATGAAAATCCGTTTCTTAAGAGTATCAAGGTATTAAAGTACTAAGGAATAAGCTATAAAATAAAAATTGCATGCCAAACTCGATCAGCTTAGATTGCGTAAAAGTCATAAGGCAATTCTAAATATGCAAAAAATGAAGTTAAGCTCTTTCAAATACACCGACTTATCAATGTCGATAAAAAAAGCTTCCAAGATCAATCAGTGTGTGTATGTGTGTATCGACGTTAAAGGCCTTTTTAAAGGCGGCTCTGTATGAATCACTCTGGCACTTTGAATTCTCCACTAGTTTTTAAAGTGAAGCGCAGAAGAAATACAACAACCCTGCAATGATTTGGGTAAGTCTACAAATCACAAATCGAAATAAGAAAATAAGATCACCAAGATCTCTTTTTTATTTATGTACATACATATAAGTTTTCACAATTATTTTGTTATTTTTCGCTAAGGCTTTCCAAGAAAAACTGTACGTTTTTGTAGCAGCAGACACTTTGAAATTGATCTCAATTCAATCGCTCTTTTTATGTTGTTGTTGTGATTATAAATATATTTTCTCGCTTTTGCGCCGATTTTTATTCACAATAATTTTCTGTTTTCTACAAATCCAGCGCCGCGCACTAAAACGTAGTACACTATTTAGTAAAATTGCGATGCAAGCTTGATATTTAGAAGAATCTGCGCAGCCAACTAGCAGGCAGCGCGTTGCTTAGTCACGTCTTGATTACGTATAGAAATAAATTAAAAATGATATATGTAGGTAGGTGCATATATACACATAGAAGCACTTGCGCGCGTTCGCTTGCTATTTTAGCGCTTGAGTTTTATTAAACTTTTGCGTGTTTTTTTTTTTATCTGTACACTTTCGTGAGTGCTTTGTTTATAGCGCTGAATTGCAATTGTTTGAGCTGAGAGATTCATAAATTTATTTAAATCACAAATCTTTTCCCAAATTTAATACAATTCAATTTTAATAAATTCTTTCTCAGAACACTTTTCCTTTTTGTTAAATGAAACTTATTT
Organism: Rhagoletis pomonella; assembly: GCF_013731165.1. Lineage (NCBI taxonomy): Eukaryota > Metazoa > Arthropoda > Insecta > Diptera > Tephritidae > Rhagoletis > Rhagoletis pomonella. The sequence continues at coordinate 48,277,746 of NW_023458561.1, read as the reverse complement.
ATTCACACACGCGCTTTTGTTTCGTCTTTAGAATTTCTGAAGGATACTTCTACTTGATACTTGTCTTCAAAGACGCGCGTTCATACTGTTCTTACGCCTCGTGCTTACACTTCTTTCCGCTTGTTCTTCGCACTCAGCGCTCAGCATTCACACAATGCCAAAACCGTATAGTCAGTCAGCCAGCTCGTTTAGTTCGTAAATCGCGGCGGCAATTCGTTCGTGCGCACTTGCCGATTCGCGTACATAATCCAACAAGCAATGGCTATACCAGCAGCGAAATACGCCAGCCAAAAATCAACCGTGTTTTTGACTTTCGGCAACGTGCTCGAACAACGCTCGAGTCTAAGCTTGGTCAGAAATACTCGCAAGCCTGGCCTGGCATAAAACGCATTCGCACACACGATCACGACCGACCTTGCTCCGTCAACACTGTGTGACACACTGAAGCCGAAGTCGTAGCTGTAAAACGTATGCGAGAAGCGCGCGCGCACTAGTCGCAACCTCCGTCCGTCCATCCATCCGTGCGTTGGACTGAGCCGCCAGGTATGATCACAGAAGCGACGCAGCGCGCAAGGCGCAGTCGCTGCAACAACGGCCGCGCAGGCAATTCGAAGCGAAGAAGAATACCCGTAGTGGTGGTAGCAATCTTTGCCCTTCAACTTGCGTCTTCTTCCATGTCGCGCGCGCTTTCATTACGGCTGCCGCTGCCGCTGCTGCTACGCTTACCTGGTTGGCTCACCGCACAGCGCAACCACCAACCAACGAGCAAACTGCTCAAACTGTTCGTTCGCTTGCTCGCCTCTGTCCGAACACAACCACGCGTCCAACGTTGTTCACAGTTATGTATGTATGCATGTGTCCCTCACTCTACCTCTATACGCTAGCGCGCCATTTCAAGTTCGAACGCGCTGAGCGCACTGGTGTTTTTTCATCTACTGTCATACGCACCAGAAGCACGGCGAGCTTCTAGAACCGCTACGTTAACGCCTCTGTCGTCTATGTCGCACAGTGTTGCATGTTTTCAATCTACATAGCTTATTTCAGCGGCTCTACACTTCCTCAGCGTCAACGCGTAACTTTCAGGAAGTATAAGCGTGACGTACTCTGTTCGCAGACCGCGCTACATTGATACGCGCGCTGTGCTGTGTCGCTTTTGGCGGAAGGGCGCAAATATGCCGGAAGTGACTGTGTTTGTTGGTAGTGTTAGTGGTTGTTTGGCTGGTGGGTTGCGCTTGCTGTCGTGCGCTCTTGGGCGGGTGGTGCATAAGAAGATAACTGGAGCAGGAAGTGCATGTCTGACGGCAGGAAAAAGCTACATTCGCTTTTGATGTATGATTTTTGCGTACACTCACACACATGCAATGTCTGCGTTGTAGGCTATGTATTTCCATATGAATTTTTTTTACAACTGTGCATTTAGGCTCACATACATAACAAGCGTGGGAATCGATTCAGCTTTAGCTAACTGATTCATATTATTTTTTTTTGCAATAAAAGTTTCTGTGTATAGTCTTATTTGTTATCTATTATCTATTATCTGCGCATATTAAATGATACATATTTATTTGTCGCATAGCTTCACATGAAACTAGAACTTGGGCTATCTTATATTGGCTCTGTCTTTAATATAAACGCCATTTTAAATACAATCTTTGACTGTTTAGAAATGAATTGTTTGCGAAGCCTGTGAAAATAATCCTATTGCAGTTATTTCTTGACAATCTGCAGACCCCTTCTGCACCTAAATAGTTCCTCTAATTGGAAATCGTTAACAAAATTAGGTAGACACAGTCAGAGAGAGGTTCCTAGTATATAGCTGAACACCTCTGTATATGTAGATAGAGTCCTTCTTGTTTGCTCTGCGTGGCCGTCACAACATTTCTACCAGGAAGGAAGCCTCACCACATAGTGTTCAGAGTCATTTCGGTTGTTCCATAGGTCATTTGTTACGGCAGTGGTATACTCATAGATTTTCCTCAGTGGATCACAAATCAGTAATTCTAGTGAGTTATGTGCCTAACGACTATTTCGTTCCACTCGATATTGCGTTGTCCAAGAATCCAAAAGAGTGACGTTGACATAACCCATTTTCAGTGATGGTAGTGACGCATTTGTAGACAATCTCGATTTCTATTCCATATTAGACAAACGGTCATATCTATGGTAAAGATCTTCACGTGAAAGACACAGCAGTCATCTGGGCAGCGATATGATTGCCTGATCTGCAGGTTCATTGAATAGAGATCCTACATAATTTATATTCACTCAAGTTCGCTGGGTAGCCATCTACGGTCCGCCTTTACAATTGCAAAAGTAAGAATGTCTTTTGCGGCTACCGCAGTTATGAAGACTTGTTGTGACTTTAAACAAAAAATCAAATGCAACACTTCTTGCAGGGACCGTAACAGTTACAACTTTTGTTAAAAAAAAACCGCTCTTTAACAATTACTATTTGACTTTTATTTAATTAATCTTTAAATAACCGTTATTTCTGACTTTAATTTTATATATATAAAAAAAAAACAATTAGTTTTGATTTTTATCTAAATAATCTGCAAATAACAGTTATCTTTTTATTTTAAAATTATATGTCTTACACAAGAGTTAACGAAGACTTTTATTTATAAAAATCATCAATATAAATCAGTTACTGACCTTTATTTTTTAAATAATATTTATAAGTCATTTGTATAGGTCGTAGACGACTTTCACAAGAATGATTTAAAAAATAAAAGTCGGTGACTGATTTTAATTGATGACTTTTATAAATAAGTCTTTAATAACTGTTATCTCTGACATATATTATAAGAATCAAAAATAATTGTTATTTTTTTGAGTTTTGCATTTACAATATAAAAATCAAAAATAATTGTTATTTTTTTTAATTTTGCATAAAAATTGCAAATAAAAATTTATTTTCTAATTCCAATTTATTGAAATTTTTCTGACAGTTTTCATCAATAACTGTTATGTTCGGCCCCTGACTTTTTGGGTCAGTTAGAGTTTTGAGTATATGCCAGAAGCATTAAACCGGGCTAAGCTTGTCGGAGATAGGACTAAGTTTTTAACAGGATATAAACATTAAAAAAAAAGGTTATCTAAGTCCTCCGTTATCTAGGCGAATGTTGAAGGGAAGTTACAGAATATGACTGACAAGAGTGTCATCAAAATTTATGTAGCCTAAGGCGTCTACTGTAAGAAACACCTTCCGCGAATGGTAGCCTTTTCCCTCCTATGTTTCGGCAACTTCAAATAAGCTAAGGAAACCCAGATTTTTGGTCAATTTTGCACGTTCAGAAAGCCAATCGATCTGATTTCGATTTATTTAAAACTAAATTGGTTCAGGATTGTGAATATATGTATTAATTTAGAGTCGAGATTGTATATAGGTATTTCTACAACTGTAGCACCAATAAAGTTCGATTAGTAATGCAACGACGACATGGAAAAGCTCACTGATTAAGTTAAAGAAACGGAATTATGGTACTGTTGGAAATAAACTATTGAACAACATAAGAAATTTTACAAATGTTTCTTAGGGTACGTTCATACAGAAAGCCGAGCCGTGCCGAGCGTAAAAAGGCAGAGCAAAGTTAAGCTGTTGCTGTTCACACTGAACGAATCACAAAAGTTACCTTCAATGAAAAGCGGCTAAAATATTTGTTCAATTTGCTGCAACTGCTTTCTCTAAAAATACATTTTCATTTATTTATTTTAATTTTTTATTCACATTAGCGTCAAGAGGCGGAAAATCAAATAGAAAATTTAAAATCAACAAATTCTTTGCTTTCAGCTTCTGAAAAAGCTTGCTGTATGGATACTTCTGAAAGCTCCGCTAAGCTCGGAAGGGGTTCGCTCTGCTCGGCTCTGCTTCCTTTGTGAACGTACCATTAGAGATTATGTAACGAAAGTCTTACGTTGAATATAGATAAATATAATTCTGGAAAATTGATTTTTAAGTAGTTAGAATATGTGTCTGCAAACTAAACAAGGGTTAGGAAAAACTAGAGATGTTTAAACGAAGCGAAGTTATTCAAAAGTAACAGTTTCGCTAAGGCAGTTAAGGGAACCGAAGAAGCACCCTATCATGGTTTTGAATCAAACAACCTTCATTGTCACATCCTTATCATTTTAAACCGCATTCACACCATTCGCGTGCTACCTGTTATCAATTGGTTCGAAGAAAGACAAATTCCCAGCACAAGTTAAGCGCCCACGCTACTTGAAAAATAAAAACAAAAACAACTAGCCCTCCAGCAGAAAACTTCAAACTTGTTCGAACACAACCACAAAGCTGAAGCAACATATGCGCAAGAGCTCGTTTTGAATGCCAATAAAATAATACAAGCAAAATCCATAAACTGCTGATCGAGTATGATCGTAAACGATATTCCGCGCAGGGTCGCTGGTGGTGGCTTTTTCATGCCGATGGCTAACGAACTGCAAAGCTACGTGAAAAAGTATGAGAGTGCACGTTTTTGTGTGCGCCAATACAGCAGCTCGTTTGCGAAAAAGGGATAGATAGAGTGAGCAATGAATTTAACTGTAATTTGCGCAGAAGCAAGAGCGAGGCAACAATATACAACGAATGGGACGCACATGCATACCAGTGTCGAAATTCAATGCATGGCTAAACACACAAGCGAACATGCACACACACACACACAAATGTAACCAGGTGTAATAGAGTAAATCAACATAGATATCACAAGCGCGATGGATACCTGAATGAATGAATGGGCTCAAATTTGCTGAGGCATCAAACCCGTTGTGGAACGCCGTTGGCAGTTGGAAACAACACATGGTTTGTATAACAGTTGAGCACAGGGTACACAGGCGAAATATCGCGCACACACACACTCGCACTTACAAGTCTCACACACCCATGCCGTGCCATGACCGTATAACAGTTACGACGATCGCATTGCAGGCCGCAGGCCCGTCAGCCAATAGAACGCTTCGACGCATGCATAGCGGACACTAATACCAATGCCTCATTGACGCATGCGCACATTACACAAACACAGCTGCCGATGGTCGGACCAATTGCAAGCATTGGCGCAGTTGTTAGACGATAGACAAATAGTATTAGGTAGCGGGCAGCTCAAGGGGGAGAGCGTCCATATTTTGACAAGGCAAAGCGGCCACAATGGACGTTGGCGAAGGCAAAGCTTTGGCTGGCGCGCGCAAAAAAACAAAAAGGAGCGCGTTTACTAGCGCAATGGCTTAGGGGTGGTGAAATAGGTGAATTTAAAAACGCGAGCGCGCACACGCGGCTCTATGATGAAAATAATGCGTGCGCGTAACGCACTTTTTGCCATTCAGTCACACATCTTGCCTAGCGGACAACTGATGCACTCTCACTTCAACAATAACAAAATAGAGAGAAATACGACTATTGACAAAAAACAAATTGAAGAAGCGAATACAAATTCAATTGAAAGCCAACAGACAGCGCGCGCCCAATTGCAACTCCTTTTGAAAAGGGGGAACATCTGCTTTGGAATCGATCGCTGCTGCGCGCTCACTCACCTTCGTGTCGCCGTGTTGCTGTTGCTGATGATGTGCCGCACCATTGCCCGCGCCACCATTTGTAATGAGGTTTGTCGCATCGACGATGGTGCTGCTAACGCCACTTTTCGGTTCCTTGCGTAGATCTTCCGGTTCGCGTTTGATGCTGATCGTCTGTTGAGCTTGTTGCTGGGCCAGACGTTGCTGTTCGGCGGTAACCACCACAGCTGTAGTGGCGCCACCAGCTGCCGCGGCTGCGGCTGTGGCGGCTGCCACAATGGCCGAATGCTGTGAGATGGACGTTGGTGTTGTGGATGCGTTGCCGCTGCCGCCGCCAGCCGATGGGTGTGAACCAAGCAATAGGCCTTGGAATTCATTTTGCGATAGGCCGGATACGTCCAGAGGTGTGGTTTGACCATTTAACTTGTTGTTGGCCCCAGTTGTGGTGCTGCAAGGAAATTGAAGAAAAAAAAAATGAAAGAGTAAATTAGAAAACAGTAATGGTGATTAGCGAAAGAGAAAAGAAAAACAAAATTATAAATAATCTGAATAAAACAAAATATGCAGTGGACGACTTCTTCTTTCAGCTGCCCGCTCAACTCTTTTACCTTCTTGACAAGTCATTGCATGTTGCAGCAACGGCTGCATGCACGACAAATTGACAATTGGCTGTTGCAATCAACGCGCGCGAAAAAAGTGTAGTTGAAGCAATGCTTTTTTGCTGCTGATAACAATTTTCAATTTGCATGTGGCAAATGTTTTGTGACTTGTGCCTCAAGGTAGATGCCCGACTGTAGGCTTTCGTTGCGGCAAGTTGTTTTGCGGTTAGTCGCGGACATGTTCGGGTGCAACAACACGAGCGTAATGATGACGACGCGTGCGCCAAATTGCTAGCAAATTAGCGCATTTGTAATGGTTACAGCAATCAGCAGTGCTCGGTAATCGATTATGAAGAGACAAACGCAAATTTTTGTATGTACTATATTTGTGAGGTTACAAAATATTTCAAGAAGATACATTTTTTTTTTAAAGAAATAATCATTCAATAAACTTTTGAGATCATAGCAAGAGGAACCCCCTAAGAAACTAACCAACTTATTTGAGATCTTTTGTGTTTGCACGACTGTTCGGCTTCGCGACTCTAAACAATAACAAAACTTTAGGTGACTCCTGTTCAGATTGATAAAATTGATCAAGTTGCAATAGTCGGAAGATACGCCTAGACTGTGCTGCAACATCTATTGTAACCACTCTTGCTGAACCAACCTTAATCCCATCTGTCGACGAACAGTCTACGGGCGGCCACAAGTACTCGTATACCCTCTTCTCTGTTAGTGGAAATAACCCCCTTGTATATTATGGTGTCCCGTGAAAAAATTTTTTTGAGCTACACTATCGCAAGAGGTATCGAAATTTGCGTAATTTTACACATGTTAAGAAAAAGATAAAAATGTCAGAATTGTGTGTCATTTTGAGGGCTCTACCACGCCATGAGGTTTTCCACGTATTTTATATGAGAAAAAATACTTATTCGTAGAAATAGAGATAAAATCCTTAAAAGTCAATATTTTTCAATTTGTAAACTCTTTTTCTCTTTAGGAGACTTCAAAGAATAATACCTAATTGTTTACTTAACGATTTTTTTATACCTACTAACTACATAATAATTAAATAAAAAAATCATTAATATTAAAAAAAATTTCGATTCCTCTTGCGATAGTGTAGCTCAAAAAAATTTTTTGACGGGACACCCTATTGTATAGTCAATTCATCAGCGATGCGTTTTCTTGAAAAGTCACTGTGCCTTTAATAAACTTTTCACTCTAATTTCAATCGTCTTTAAACCAAACACTTCTTACTACACGAATACATAAAGTGAGTCAGTGAAAATCGTACAGTATTTTTTTTTTTCTTTTTTGGAAAATAATTTGTTTTATTTAAATTTTATTAATTTTGAATTAAAATATAGTTCACACTGCAAACAAATGAAACTTAACGTTTCTAACTTTGTAACAATTAAAAAACATAAACAACTTTTCAACAAAATTTCGCACTTTTTATTCAGAATTTTAAGATTTTTGTAGAAGACGGAAATCTTCTAACACACGTCCAAAGCATACTTGAGATTTGGATAAGATAACTTCCAAATGCTTTATAACGGAAACAATTTTGGCAAAGCAAAAGGAACGGCAATACGTAGAAGCCAAGATGAGAACAGCAAGAAGGTGGCTGAAAAATTAAAAGACCTTCAAAGCCGGCGGTAAACCGTATACCGGCGGTAAAAATTATGGTCGGATATGTAACTGAACGAAGATTTCAAATTCTAATCAATAAAAACGGATATCCTGCTGTTTGCCCAAACTACCATGGAATTAAGCCTTTAAGGGGCCAGACATATCAGAACCATAACTTGTTATTATTTTTTTTTTTACAATTTGATTGCTCCCTTGTTATAGGCTTTTATTGTAAATATATTCTGATTCGTGGTTATTGTTCCTGACTCTATACGATAAAGAAAATGATGTTTAAATGATGTTTAAATTAGTTAGTACAATTTATATATAGGGGCCCGCGATTTTTCTCTCGACGGCCTTGCATGGAATACGTCCACTTAATATCGCTCTCTAGTTTCTGTAGACAATTTTGTCTGAAGTGAAGATTGGGCCTTGCCGGTGTGATTGCCCACCGATAAAATCGACCAAATTTTCAGATTGTACCAAATCACAGAATATATACGCAACACCCTCACTTCTACTTTAGAACATTTCCTGATAGTACGAAGTGTTACTATCTACGTACATATACGATCTCATGTCACAATTTGAGATATCCGTTTATCTTACACGAATATCGCTAAACCTTCAGCTCCGTTCAAATTATAAATAACTCTTCGATTCCTTTGAGACCAAAGGTGCTAGATAACGCGACTAATTTTCATGGCATCAACAGCAGGGTCGTCAACTCTGGAAATACACAAAAAGTCTTCACTTATTGAGACGCAAATCACAATTGGCAGCTATAACTTTGAGGTAGTGATAAATTTTGTACCCAGCACCGAAAATGCATGCCTGGAGATAGAGTGAAGAATAACTCTTACTAACACTATGTAATGATTTGGGCTCGGTAGGCAATCAAAAGAAGCCATACATTTGAAAGGAAATGGGAATACTTCAGGGGCTTTCGAGAGAATATTTTTGCAGGTACCATATAGAAGGTGAGATGATGAAAACTCATAGATTACTCTACCTAGGATATATTATATGCATGGGGTATGATGCGGCGGTATAATGCTTTCTCGACTTTGCTATCATAGGGGGCGAAAACGAAGGTGACCACGAATATAATGAAATACCCAAGTGTAAAATACTTATTTAAGTCAAGGAATTCGAAGGGAAAAAACCCAACCTAGTGGCATTGACATGACATAGTCGTAGTATTTAGTAAGGGGAGAGCACCTAGATACCGTTATTAATATAGGAAAAACATACCATAGAAAGTTCAAGTTCAATGTCCCGTTGTGGAGACATCCGAAATAGGTAACATCGAATTGACCTTAAGAAACCACATAAAGTATCTGGTATGTAGTAGTTTTGGTTCATCAATTTGTTTATATTCGCAATGTAGAGGAACGATTGGCGGCATAACAATACCCAATACTGGTACTTTGGTGTGGTGGCATGCAACAGTAAGTCTTCATATTGGCATATCCTGGGTTACGGATACCGAAAGATCGTATGTATGTATATCACAACTGCTATAAGGCACTGGGAAGGTGCTATATAACAGTTAAGTACAAAAATAAAAGCAAATAAAAATGGTATGGACGCGACAAAAATTGAACTTTTTTGGGATATGTCCGTATTTCGATACTATGGAGGAAGAACAGCCTGCTGTGTTGGACTCGGCCAAAATCGCTTTGGCGATTACAGCGCCAAACAAAAAGCATAAGATGAGAAATGTCAGCGTCTCGTGGCACTGTGAAGTACGAAGTGCTAAGGACCACTTCTCTAGAATATCAGTCGGGGCATATCAACCAACTTGCGGAAAAACTTTGCTGCTGAATTTGCGAAAAGATTGACAAGGAATTCCACTCAATGTGTTCGCAGATGGTTCTAAGCTATTGAGTGGACTTGCTGCTGGAATTTTCTGCCTGAAACTTAGCACCAGGGAACCCCTAAGACTAACTGATCATGGGAATATCTTTTAGGCAAACGCTTTGCTATTAGAAAAGCGCCGGGCTAGCTGGGAGCAACTCAATGAAAAGTTATACGGCGATAGGTACGTGTTTACATGAAGCAATTTTATAGGCAACTTAAGAGGCCATTAGTTGAATCAAAAGTTCATTGGAGGCGATTAGTTGAAAGGCAGTTCACACCAGGCGATTGTTGCTTTCGACTAAAAGTTGCCTCTAAAATCGGCTCATGTAAACACCGTATTAGCGACTCATGCACACAAAAAGGTATGTCATTTCCAGATTCTGCTTTTCGAGAAAGTGTCGTTTATGATGGTGCTTGTGTCGTAATTGTCAAGAATGCAATGGAATACCTTGGGGTTACTCGAAACTAGTGTTGATATCTTAACTTCAATTGGCAAGAAGCGATGACATATCAAGTTATGTTTACTTAAATTAATATGAATAAGACTATTCCTGGTATTTCTAGGCATCGATCGGATTAACCTAACCTAAGTATATAATTTGCTTTAAAAATTAAATCATGCTCCAGCTATAAATTACGTAGCTCCTAAGCATGTTGAGAACTTCAGACATGTGTGGTTAGGGAATGAAATATGTTAAAAAAATTAAATCAGAACTTAAAAGATGATATCAAAATACAAAACAAAAGCAAGAAAGATTAATTACAAAAAATACTCGAAAGATGCTAAAACAGCACAGATTTCTCGACAAACAGCTTCACCAAAACTTGGTAGTGCACCGCAAATTTTGCAGACAAACAACAAACTACACAGGTACACAGTCTAACCGCAAGTGTGGCGGCAGTTTGATCAACAGCACCACCAACCAACGACCACTATGTATAGCTTTAACTGAAAACACACCGCCGCATATAACCAGCGCATATTGTACTACATAGTATCCTGCTGCCTCGAACAAAAGCCTCTGCGGTCACGCTGCCTGCAACAACGGGACTCGGGTGCACAACTTGCTTGTTTTCCTTGTTGCTTGCTTGCAACAATCATATAGTAAAAATGTGATTGCGCGACACCTAACTCACTCCAACAATAACTGCAACAATTTATGTAAAATGCCTGCTTAGCTTAAGGCGCACCGCTCCTGTCTGTTCGCTATTATTATTATTTGACTTTTCCGAGGAACCTGTTGCCTGTTAGGCTGGTCAGACTGCTGCCACACTTCGTTGCACTTGAATTGTAAATTTTTATGTTTGTGGTCGCTGAACAGGCAATTGGTGGCGTTGGAGTTGTTAAGCAAAACAACAACAACAGCAAAAAAATGAAAAAAAAAACAAAATGTTCTGTCAATGTTGTTGTTCAGGCGTTGCTGTGCTCTTGCTATTGCTTTTGCTGTTGTTGCCATTGTAAATGTTTGCACAATTTCGCACGGCAGCGGCGATGGCGTTAAATTGTTGACGCGTGCGCGCAATTTTCCTGTTTTTTTATTGCTGTTTATTATTTGTCGAGGCGCCGCTGCTTTTATTGTATTCCTGTTTTTGTTCTCCCACAACATAACCATAACAAAGCAGTGGTTGTTTTTTTTTTTTTGTTAATACTTATATTCCCACTTCAGCGTAGCTGTAGCTGTCATTGTAATTGTTCTGGTTGTGGCTGTTACTAGTAAGTAGTATTTATTCTCAACGCCTCGCCAATCCTGTTTCAATTCGGGCGCGTGCTATTTTCAACGCCTGACCGCGCCACCGCAAAACGATTCGGCGCGCGCATGCGCGTTACTCCGCTTTACACTGCGCGGCGCTGATTGATTTTTCGCACTCGTTTCGGTTAAGCGATGATGTTGTTTTCCTGTTCCTGTTATGATGTTGCGCGCACACACTGTTGTTGTTGTTGTCGTTGTCGTTGTCGCTCCACCACTTTGGTTGTTCTGGTTCTGATACGTTTCTTTATTTCCAGTTCTAGTTCGTTTGCGATTCCCTTTTTTTCTGCTGAGTTTTGGGCTCAGGTTGAGCCTGTTTTTATGTCTGATATGCCACCACCTCAGAGCAACTGTCCATACTGTTAGTAGGTGTGTGTGTGTGTGTCAATTGTTCCATGCTTTCTGCAGGGTGTTACATTCGTTTTTATGTAGCTAGTTGGGAGGCGTGCAAGTGCACGCGCGAAGACACCTGTAGCTCTGGCGCCGTCACAAATGTGTTTTACTACAAGTTAATCAGCGACTGTAGAAAAGGTGGCGCGAATGGTAAATGAGTATACATAGATTAGCATACAAGTTTTGTTCTTTGAACACGGAAAAAATTTTACATGGAGTTGAAATTAGTTCAGCCGCAACCCTTCTATCGGGGAGGTGGTGTAAAGAAGGGAAGGAAAATTGCAGGCGAAGGACTCTTGGAGGAGAAAAATTAAAGAAAGGTTTGTATGTAGTTTGATAAGATAAGAACCGAAGGGTTAACGTTTGGCGTATGTGGCGTATAAAGCTTCGCTGATTGAGCACACCAAAAAAAAGTTCTCCGTGCACTCCTGAGCCTAAAGTATTTACGCAATGGAATTTCGAAAAAAAAAAATTATCAAGCCAAGCGCCTTTTTACCCTTTTTATGGGCACATCAGCTTTCGGCAACACCAAAAAAAAAATGAAGAGGTGGGAGGAACTGAGATTTGGTGCGTAAGTACTTACGGCTAATGAGCTGTGGAACAAAAAAAAAAATTATTTTCGACAAAAGAACTTAGACTTATCACACCTTAAGAACCGACTGTTAATGAAGAGGATATGAAGAAGACTGTAAAAAGACGAACTCTACGTTGGGAAAAAGGTTTTTCTGTTAACCGGCACCATCAGCAGGCAATGCCAAACTTCAGAGGGTATTTCTGTCTTCAGAAAGCTTCTCACAAAAACCGTTTCGAAACGTCGGATAACAAACTGAGGCAGACCCTACCGAGGTCCGAAACCTGGTAGTACGCAGCACTAAACTCCACCATAAAAGATCCATCAGACTACATGGCTGTCCTAAGATCTTAGAACGAGAGAGGAAATTGATGATGTTGTGAAAGACCACCGTCTGGACATGTATCCAGCGTTTTGAACAAACAATTTCGTTGTGGTTTCCAATATATGTAATTTAGTCGAGACTTGCATTGCCGAAACAGTCTCTAAATAGTTGGAGAGCTATCCAATGCCTTGAGTGTAGATTGGGTGTCAATACAGACACTTAAGAATTCGACAGTGTGTGATCCCGGAATAAGTGTTGGAATTAAACCTTGTAAAAGCTTCTCAGCAAAATATACTTATGACTAGATAACTTTCAACAGCAATCTCCGCCCCGCCGAGCTCAATATCATACAGATATACTTATATTTTAAGACTGCAAGTGGCTCCTAAGAACTCCCCCACGTATAGAGCTACAACGTGGCGGTAGGTGGAGCAGAGCTCCCATACAGCAAACTACGACTATATTTTGAAGTTTGGAAAGCAGATTTCCCACGTAATAGATTGAGAGTCTGCTCCACCATGTCGCTGATGCATAACTCATAATGGGTCTGATCAACGAGGTGTAGATCCAGAGAATACCCCTTGGTGACAGACCACACATTTCACCAAAGACCCGTTTACAATGCCAAAATGCCGACAAAGCTTTGCAGGTCTTATGTCCACGTAAGAATCCCATGAAAGTTTGGATACCAAGTGTCAATCATATTCAGTGTTTTTACAATGAGTCCAAAATAAACAGACCCCATTAGTACAGGAATGATCTAGAAAAATTTAAGACTTGGATTTTTCCACTAACCTTCATCACCTCGGTTTTGTTGGCTATTAGAGAAGATGTTGATAAACTATACTCAAAGTCACGTAGTTACTATTGAACGGTTTGCTTTAAATTATTACTTCAAAATCAAGGACGAAAAACAGAGAGCGGAATGCTTCTCTCGGGATTTGCTTTTGACTACCGGCATACAGGGCAGAAAAATTAATCTAGAATACGAAAAAATGCCAGAAAACTAAATGTAACTTAAGTAACCACATTACAAAAAAAAACTTATGAATTTTAAGAAGCCATTGACATTTAAGTTATTTGTTTATAAAACTGTCGATGGTGAAATATTGTTGGTTGATGTCAATGACTGGTCAGTACAATGGACTCATAAATTAAGATATATGTATGTAGTTATAGTTAGGTGCACCGTAAACTTCGCAGGCACCATACGCACCACACACACGACAACTGTATATCTAAAGAGTTTAGACAATAATTGACCAACACATTTCTCACAATAAAATGCGCTTAGCGGTACTAAGTGCGTTACTAAACAAACTAAATGTGGTGAGTTCAAATCCAAGGTGCTTAGTGGATGACGAAATATATACATCAATGAAGTAGAAGCATGGAAGAGCGGTACCCAGCGGTGGCTTTTGTGTTATGTAGTTAATAATTCACAATATGGCGACAATTTCTACATTTTTGTACCGCTGCTACGCATTGACCTTTTCCATGCTCCAGAAAATGAGTAGCGCTTCATGTTAGGAGCCTTCTAAGCTACTATAACAACAACCATGGAAGAATAAATAATAATAATAATAAGACAAGCATAACAATTTGTTGACGCTTGACTAATAGCAACAGCTCGGTACATGGTTACATATGGTCCTACATGCTGCCTCGAGGTTTAGTTGCTTGCCTTTCTATAGAAAAGTTCCGCATAGAAGTATGTAGGTAGTAGGGATGTTAATTTTTCAGCTTTTTCCGATCCCGGGATTTTCGGGATGTCGTTATCACAATGTCGGGATTTAGATATTCATTACTTTTCAACAACTTAAATCGAAAAAATTGCTTCTATATTGTTTGAGAAGCTCTCCTACCATAAAATAAATAATAAATAAATGGGTTTGAAACCTAATTTTTTTTATTTAAAGTGGAGTTTTTATTTTTTTCTCTCTGGCATCATGATTTATTTTAAAGGACTTTCTGATTTCAAAAATATGATTGATTCCAAAAATTATTTAAAAAATTCAATGCAATGTAGAATATAAATATGGGTACCAAATGCAAGAGGAAACTTCTTTAGAATTAAAAAAAAAAAATTTTGGATTCACAAGGACGAATAGGAAATTTTTTGAGCTGTTAGGTTTAGGATGTTATCGAGTTTTTATAAGCTCTTAACATAAAATTTTTTCAAAAGTAAATACATATTGCAAAATTTCAAGGATAAAATTTTAAAAGGACATTTTCAATACTTACCCGTCCTTATGCACGAAAAAATTAAATCTGTTTAAATTCTATAGAATTTTGTCTTTAATTTGGTACCCATACTCTTTCTCTAAGCACATATCACTGAATCATTTTATATTATATTTGGCCCATGGTTTCGCGAATATATTAATTTTTGTGTGTAAAATTTACTATCGTACGGTGTTATATGTATAATGAGCTAGACATTTATAAAAAAATATTAATTAAAAAAAAGCAATATAGCCAACACTGGTCAAGAAAATGCAAATGTGCAAATTACAAATCCCGAATACTCCGGGAATATTTGCCAAGAATGCCGGGATATTCGTAACTTAAAAAAGGCCGGGATCCCGGGATTAACATTTCTACTAGGTACATACATATTTGCTTTTATAAAACTCATAATCGCACGCTGTTGTTATTGTTTTTTTTTTTTTGCTGGTGGCATATTGTATACGAGTACCTATATGTATGTACATATTTCATAATTTCCACGCTTGGAAATATGAGCATTTTAAGTTGGTCTTCTTGGGTCGGCTGGCAGTGATGTTTGTTGGCCGGCGGTGGCTTTCATTCGAATTTAGAAAGAAGTGTAACGAACCGCTTGAGTAGCTGCTAAAAGAAAAAATCTAGTAGTGAGTAGAGTGCCATTCTGGTTACTGTTGTTGTTGTTGTTGTTGTAAATGTCGCACTAATTTGGCTTGCCGTGTGCGCGTTTATTTCCTGGAAAAGTCGCGTGTTCCGCACTTTATGGCCATGAAACAAACATAGAATCAACCGTAAAAACAACAGCAACAACAACAGTAATGCGGGGAAAATAGTAACGTCCAAAGCAAAAAAAAAACAAACAAGGGCAGTACTACATATACAAAGAATGGAGCCAGCTTTACAAAACGGGCCAAATGCCGACGGCTTGTCCCATACATGCAAGTATTAAGTTAAGTTGGTTGTTTGTTCTTCATGCCACATACATACATAGAATGGCAGTTAAAGTTTTGCTGCAGAAGCCACACAGCGTGCTGCTTTTGAGATTGCGTAATTATAATTAAAATGTATGGTCACATATGTGCCATATGTATGTATGTACGTATGCGAGTATGACCATTTGTGTGTTATTTGGTAACTGTTTACCTTTTGCCTTCAGCCTTTGCCTTTTTTTTATTTTATTCTCGACTAATGTTTTAATTACTAACAGAAATTATATTTTACACGTTTTTATTTTTATTTCGAGTGTGACTTCTTCAATGAGCTTGTTTTTTTTTTTTGTTGAATTTTGTTGTATTCGTTGTAACGCATAAAAACCAAAATAAACTTAAGTGAATTTGCCCTCAGCCACTTTGCACGTAAAATACATTTACCAGCGAAAATTTTTTTGTCGAAATGTTTTCTTGTTCATCGGATTTTGTTGTTACACTCGTAATTATTCGCCTGATAAAATTATGTAGGTACATAGTTATGTTAGAATTATGTATGTATATAATCTAAAAAATGATTCTATTTTCTACGACATAAAATAAATATAATAATATAAATTGATTGAAAAATGGGAACGCAATATTTTTTTTATATAACAACCTTCAATAAAAACGTTTCCAGTCGACAAAAGCATTGGTAAAATTGAATGAATTTCACTTCAAATTGTTTATCCAAGGACTGACAGAATTTACTGAGAATTTTTCTGTGCAGATCTTTAAAAGATGCTCCCGAAAAGAGATTTGAATTAAACTTATTTGCGAACAAAGTTCTATAGCTTGCACTTTCTTAAGCTAGCATTTAATGGACTATAAAACTGCATATTTAGAAATTCTCTGAAGATTCTTAATAATAAGTTTGTTGTTGTTGTAACATTTTGTTGAATTTTTAATTTTTTTACAAAGTTTGAAACTCTGACTTATACGGTTTCTGTTCATGAGCTATAAATATAATTAACATTAAACAAGCAAAAGAAAAATAAACAAAACTGGTCAAAATATCGTACCCGTATTATTTTTCACATAACCGTATACTTACAGTGACCATATTTATGAGAGCCGGATACGGGACAAAAAATAATTTTGCAAAAATTTTTCCACAATAGCTTACAGATCTTAAGGCCTTATTCAGTGATCCTAGATGTACTAGCCCTGAAACAGTATCCTTATAGTAACATCACAAATTTGTAAGATAATTTTCTCGAGATGTTTACCCCGTAAAATTCGCATTTTTTTCATACAAAGTAAGTATGTATTTCGACCATTGAGCGGAACTTTCCGCTCGCACTTTATTATACTAAATTTTAACGAGTTACAAAATTGCAAACCAAATATTTTTTCTAAAAATTCGAATTAAAAGGTATGAAATTTTGGCGAAACATTGCAGAATTAATTTTTATAGTTTTTTGCACAAAGTTAGAAATTTGGTATTATATGGTTTTTGTTAGGAAAAGAGCTTTACCTTCATAAAATAAATAATAATCATTAAAAAACCTATGGAAAAATAGTCAAAACTTACTAAAATGTCGAGTCCTAATTTCTATTTTGGCCACTGTATGGATTCCTCGAATCGAATCATAGGCATTCAAATTAGAAAATAATAACTGTTTATAAAGAAAATTACGATCATATACCAACATCACTTAAAACTCGTTCATAGGCAGCCATTTTAATGAGCTGTTAAGGCGCCGAAACACTGAATACGCGATAAATACAGGACATTAAAATAAATAGCGAACATTTGGCGTCCCGTATTAAATAAATAAATTACCAGGACAATGGGTCAAAAAAGAGCACTGTCCCGTATAATACAGCACGGATGGTCACCGTACGAATACTAGACCATCTCTATTTGCAAATGTTGCTGATGGCTTGGGATTTTTCCACTAGAGATGTTTTTTTCTTTCGGCGTACCCTATTTTTTTAACCTCAAACCATTTGCATATATCTCGGAGGTGCTCTACTGTATACTCGGTAGGACCAAAGTTCGATACCTGGTGTAACTTACATCTATAACTCCTCGGCTTGCAATGGCAAACTTCCGAATGTATTTATGGCATAGAAAGCTTATATTTGAAAGGCTATATGATAAGAGGAGAAATCGCAGAAAGGTGCGAAATTCATGCATATTTTAAAATAGGCAAGAGACACTTGCCTTTGTTGCCTGAGAATCTTGAGAACCTGTTGGTGATAAGCTCGACGGCCCAATTGAGACGCAACTGCAATCTTGAAGTAAGGAAGCGATCCTTCACAATACATAAGTAGACTCATCGACAAAACAAGATCGCTTAAGGATTTTCAACATCTGAATAGGAGATTTTGAGGAGAACGTATCAACATAGCGCACCTTAAAAAAACCTCACGAGAGGCGCTAAGGCCGCCTATTTAAAAAATCGAGTGGGTCGAAAAAAATAAATTTACAGAGTTGCCACTTGTTTGAAATTTTCAGTTGAAGTACATATATAAATTGGTAAGATGAAGTAAATATTGCAATACGGGTGCCAAACTAAATAGGTTTGGGAAGGCTTACGGCTGAATATCTTTTTGGCGAGGGTTGCCACCTGTTTGTAAATTTTACTTAAATTTAATTGATAAAATAAATCAAATATTACAGTATGTGCATCAAACTAATTAAGTTTAAAAATGTTTACAGCCGAAAATATTTTTGAGGAGGGTTGCCACCTGTTTGAAAATTTGTATTTAATTAAATTTGTATGATAAATTGAACATTAAAAATTTTAATTCAATGAAAATGTAAAATAAATATTAAAATATGGGTATCAAGCTAAAGAGGTTTAAGATAGTGTACTAACGAAAATATTTTTGAGGTGGGTTGCCACCTATTTTAAAAATTTAATTAATTGAAATTGATAATATAAACTAAGTATTACAATGACGGTGTCAAACGGAAAGTATTTGAGATTTATTGATTTAGAAATATTTAGAGTTGCCATCTATCTAAAACTACAAAGTATTTTTGTGATGTTACTCCCTCTAACTAGCTACTACAACCAAAACTCTTATGGCATTATTCATGAAAAATGCAATTGACTGAAATAGCTTTATCAAGTGAGATCTTCACACATACATTTTTCCGATTTATGTACAAAGCATTTAAAGTCTCCTTTATTTTTTATGAACTTTGGTGTTAGTTATTTGCAAGTCACCCTGTGAAAAAAATTTCAAGCTGCGGATAAGTAGTTTCCATTTTCCATTTTATATATAAATAAAAAACAAATTTTCCCAAATCATCATCTCAAATTCATGTAGTAGGAAACCTCCGAGTTTCAAATCAAATGTTATGCAAATTAACTTCCAAAATATTTATGCAAAGTCAGATAAAAGTAAAGAACGACACATACAACTGGAGAGCAAGCAGCCCAGGTTTGTATATATGTAGTACATAAAAAAAAATAATAATCTTACGTAAGGATTTCGCCGTTGAAATAAGAGAATGATTCCCTAATGTATCAAACAACGCATCCTGGTCTTGGGGTATAACGCGAAGGGAAGGGTTGTAGTAGACCAACACACATACAAAGGCACAAATGGAAACTCAAATGAACCTTGAAGCACACACACACACACACATACGTAACTAAGTACAATTTCAAGCGTAGAATCAATTTCAATAAGCTGGGATTATGTTGCTGAATTGCACTTAAGTCGGCGACGGCTGGCAAACGGCAAATAGCAATAGCCTGCAGAAAACAACAGTAATAATGTGCATCAACAAAATTGCCGCAACGACTACATACAATCAATGTTGCAATAATAAAATTACATTTTTTGTTATCACCGTTGTTTTCAGCCATTTATATGCAATCGATACTCTTGCTGGTTTGCCTTTGTTTTTGTTTCGCCGATAGGTTGCAAGTCGCAAGTTGCAAGATTGTGCGCATGCGCACATTCACACTCGAAATTCAATTAAAAATTGAACAGCTTTTGTGCGCACAATGCGCTACAACAACAACAACAACAATAACAACAAGCATGAGCATCAACGATTAGGTGTGCCTATTGCAGCTTTGCAATTTCTTTGATGCAAATCACGGCGATTGCTGGCGCAAAGGGGGCAAAAGCGTGCAATGCATACACGGCACGGGCACAGCAACAATTGATGTCAGCGTGTGACTGTGTGACTTTAAAGTACCTAATATTTTTACTAACTTTATGCCATATGCACTAGCTGCAGTGCTTTAGCGAATTTGCGGCCGCACAGTGGCGTAGAAGGCGGCGAATTAGGGTATGTTGCACATTTGGGAAATTATTTCCAATAAAATCTGAAATACCAATTTGCGACAATTGGTGGGAGTTGTCTAAAATGGCTTCAAGATGAATGTGGGTTAGTTGCGGTTAAGACCGTTCACAATGCTTTACCGCAATCAAACTCTTTCTGGAATTGAACTGGCGTATTGCATACTTCGGAATTAGTTCTTAAACATTCAGATCTTTCGTACTGCAGATGATTTCTGAACTGCAATAACTTGAAAACTTATGCTCAAGTACTCTTAGTATGGCATTCACTTTTATTTTACACAAAAATCTTACTTT
Source organism: Rhagoletis pomonella (assembly GCF_013731165.1). Classification (NCBI taxonomy): domain Eukaryota; kingdom Metazoa; phylum Arthropoda; class Insecta; order Diptera; family Tephritidae; genus Rhagoletis; species Rhagoletis pomonella. Next base: position 48,257,341 of record NW_023458561.1, on the reverse strand, counting down.
CCTCTTTCCCTTTCACACAAGATACGCTCCTGCCACTGGCATACCGTTTCGGTTATTATGACACAGTGCGGCCTAATAGGATTAGCATCGTTTAAGTTGACAGGTGAAAAGTTGCAAATGACACTGATGAGGCAGGCAGGCAGGCAAAAGAACAAATACAAATATGTGATTTGCAAAATTTGCTTTATATGTATTAATGAATGTATGTATGTATGTAGATATGTATGTGAAGCAGATTACTAGGGGTAAATGAAAAAGGTTGATGAGCGAAAAAATTTTAATTTAATGCACCAACTATTTATTAAAACAAACGTTGTAAATATGTATTGATGTTAAAAAATGTTCAAGGCTGTTTTGAAAGTGCAAGAAGCGAACCCATACGGTCAATTATGAACATCAAATAAAATTTGTTTACAATTTTTTAACACAAAATACGTCATGTAAAAGTGTATATTTTAGTAAGATCATCGTCTTATTTTTCTTGTAGGCCGCTGTAATCGGCAATTTTGGCAGAGTCATGGCATTCTTTTCTGTGCCAACTGAGGACAACTGGAAATTCCAATTGAAGTCAAGTCACTCTCCACCTAGTATTTCCTTCGCAGAGGAGGCTTCCCTCTTCGTCTGCCGCCACCAGCGGATTTCAAGCTGAGTACTTTCAGCTGGTTTTAGGGCTGTTACCATTCAGCGGGGTGGAGAAGTGTTCCCTGGCCTTAAACCTCTCGTTCTATTTGCCTTTCAGCATTTTAAACTATTCGCAATCACGTATTTCGCCCTTTTCCTTTTTTATTATGGAATATACGTACCAATTTCTTATTCAGCTTCCCTAATCGACTCCACATAGCCCTGGTCGCGTCTGGTCGCCGCGAGCTTGCGTAGAAGGGCCTACTGACATTTTTATTTATCGTGATACTCTTTGTGCAATTGAAACAAACAAAATTTTTGTTGACTTAAGATCTATGTTTTATAGATTTTTGCCACGCTCATAATTTTGAAGACAAACATTAAATTAAAGTTCATTTTGAACTAAATTGAAAACCACTGCCCAAAAGCTTGTCACGTTTAATTAGGAATGATGGAATAAGAATGGACAAGTCAAAAAAATCAAATAAAAAAATTAAATAGGTATATTAAAGTTAAATGTAACTACAGTAAATATTTTTTTATATAATAAAATCTAAGGGCCAATTTCACAGTGCGTAATTAACTCAGCATCGGCAGGTAACTAGAGATTTTCAGTACTGTGAAATTGGCCCTAAGAAGAAAATTATATTATTAGATAAAAACAAAATCAAAAATTATTAAAAAGGCGAACAATAAATAAGTTTGTAAATAATTAAATTAAATTAAAAAAATATATTTTTAATTTTCAAATAATAAAATCTAAAAAATGACAAAAAAAAAATTACATGAAATTAAAAAAACAAAAAAAGATTTAAAAAATAAATGAAAACATGTTTATTTTTAACAGTAAAATCTAAAAATTAAAAAACGAAGAAAAATAATTTAACAAAAGAAAAAATCAATCAAAACAAATTTCTAAAAATTAAACACTATAAAAAGAAAATGAGATAAAATATAAATAAAATAGGTTTTGTAAAATTAAATAGAATCAGCGAAAATATTTATTAAACCATATATGTAATCTAAAAATAGAAAATTATTAAAAGAAAACTTATTGTGGAAAAGAACGGCCTCGAGCTCAATAAAAATTGTTGAATAAAATTATTAAAAGAAGAAAATAAATAAATAAAAATTAATAAAAAAAATCCTAAAAAAAATTTTTTTTTTTGAAATAATATCTAAAAACAATAAAAAATAAAGTACAATTAAAAGAAATTAAATTAGATTGAAAAAGATATAATAAATAAGTTTCTAGAAAGTAAATTATTGAAAAAAAAAGATTTTTGTTTCTTTAAAACGCTAACATCTTAAAATTAAAAAATACCCAAAATATCAGAAAAAAACATAACACAAGTTTCTAAATATTAAATTAAGTTAAAAGAACAGAATTTTCTTTTTAAAACAATAAAAATTAAAAGGCTATTAGATGTATTATAAAATGAAAAAATCCGCTATTTGAGTATTCGAACCTCTGATCTCTCTTTCATGCCAGAATAAACCAAATCTTTCCAACAATCTTGTCTCCTCTCTGTTAATTGCAACTATCTTAGCTAGAATTTCCTTGTTAATCTCATAAAACTCTTCTAGTCCATTTTACACGGGAACGGCCTGCTAATTTTTCTGAACTGAAATCATTTTGGACGGTTCACGTAGGATACATATTAGTACATAGTATAACACACATTCTAAACTTGTTGAGAACAAACTTGCAAAATACTTCTTCGAGTATTAGAAAGAAACTTTTTGCATGCCATTAAGCTCCATACAAACTACTCACACATTATACTTGGAGGATAGTCATATATGATATAGTAGTTAGTTATCTGTTCTAAAAGCCGTCTGCTAAATAGCACTCCCATTTTAGGCGTACTTCATAGCAGAAGCTTAAGGAACATGCAATTAATGCTATTTCCGCTACTCCAAGTTAAAAAAATTAATATTTCCAATCGTATCTACCCATATTGGTTTTATAACAAAAAAAGAACGATTGTAACTAGTAAATAATAAATTTTAAAATCTGTAATTATAATCTACATTTTATTACTGTAAGTCATTGAATCATTTGTGGTACCCCCATTTACATAAATAATTAATATATAATAATTTACTTAACATTTATTTAAACTCATTGGCAGCTGCTGGGAGGTGGGAGATGCCACATAGTAATCACAAACAAATGGCAATCGACAACAAAGCAATAAATTCTTTATTTAAATTGCAGTCAATTTGCAATACAAAAATAAGTATTAAGAAAATCAAATAAGTAACAATTACAATAAAAATTGACAACAACCAGCTACAAGTAAAAATAACGAGTGCAATAGAAACAAATGGTGATTGTAAGCAAATTATTGCTGCAACAAAAGCAGCTGGCTGCACACAGAAAGGAGTGTGAACCGACACCTACAAGAGGCCGGGGGAACTGTCGGAAGGGGTAGAAGGTTGGAAGAATTAGTATTTACAAATGTATGTATTTATGAATGTATATTAAGTGGCCAATGTATGTACATTAGGGTAGTCTAAAATTAGCAAAGCCGGAATTTTAATGCTCTCACCCCTAGGATTATTCGATATCGCAAAAATATACTCTCCTATTTATATTTTGAAATCAAAAAGTATTTAGAGATCGCTCAAAGCGTTTGAAGTTTTCCATGTATTTTATATGAGAAATATGAGTGGTATGGAATTGTCGAAAATCAATATTTTTGTTCGGAAAGCTCTGGGTCTTTTCAGGAGACTTCCAATAACAATAATACTAAAGATTTTTTATTTATCCCCTTATTGTATTTTCTGGCATTTCTCGGGGATTTGGCGAACCTATATGTAAAATATAGTTACTACGAAAAAAGGCTAAATAAATAATTGGGTATAATTACTGCGAATCTCCTGAAGAGAAACAGAGTTTTCCGATCGCAAAGTATTGATTTTCAAGAAATCTACACCATTTCTACGAAAATTTTTTTTTTTCCATATATAATACAAGGAAATCTTTGATCGCTTTGAGCGACCTCTAAAAATTTTATTTGATTTCAAAATAAAAAGTAGGGGTATATTTTTTTTCGTTACACCTTTGCTTTTTCACATGCATTTTTGAATCACCCTAATGTACATATATAAGTACCAGCGCCGAAGGCGCTATAAACTCTCGATTATTGTAACTCTAAGGTGCTGCTGAGGCCAAGGTGTGGTCGCCCCTAAGTCCAGTAAAAATCAGTTCAATCATTTGACAACATTAACATTGGCATTGTTGTTTTGTTGGTGTTTGTTATTGTTGGTGCTGCTATTATAGTTGTTGTTATTGCTGTTGGTGGTATCATTGTTATTGGCGCTTGTAATGGTTCTTTGTTGTAGCTGCCGCTGCTGCGACTGCGCGCCAAGTGTTAATAGAAACACGATCTAATCGCTAATGCACGCACTTACATGAACACACACACAAATTATTCATTTATTTGTATAAGTTCGAAAGCCTTTGTGGCATTATGTGAAATGGGTGGCACATGTGCGCCGCAGCCCGCACACACCTGCACACGTGCAAGTACTTAATGTAATTTAATAGTTTTTTTTTATCTGCGAATATTCAAAAAAAAAAAAAAGGTATACACTAGATTTGAACCAAATAGGACAAGGGATTAACAAAGGATAATTTAGCAATTTAAATAATCTGAGCCTGCATAATACTTAAGTGGCGTGTAATCAATGTATTCTTACAGTTTCGAGCGTTTTAATTGATCCTGGAAAATTATATTGACCTCAAAAGGAAAGATCTCATTTTCTTACGTTGAATTCCTATGGCAAAACTAAAGGCTCGCGGCGGCATCTCTCAAAATTGTCCTAGAGAGGTGAGATTCATGGAGGCTCATAACGTTACCAAATGCTAAGATTTTAGTAATATTCTGGTCGCATTGCAGTATTTTTTTTTACGTGGTCTAATGTATATGTACTAGTGATGTGCGGCTTCGAGTATCTAAAGAACCGGTTCTGTGGAGTCCGATTCGAAGGAGAACGGGGAATTTGGATCGGTTCCGGTTGTTAAAAAAGTGTAAATGGAAAAAGGCAATGTCGAAATACTTGAATAAAAAATTTAAAAAAAGTTTTTACAAAAATTAAATTTTGTTTTCATATTTTTGTTATAAAGTAAAGTACAGTAAAAAAAATAAATATATTACATTCATTCCTTAGCTGATATTTGTGTCAGACAAATTGTAAAAAATAAATTACCTGAAATTAAATTCAGAGACTCAAAATAATTATTATCCCAATATTTAAGATCAAAAACGTCGCCTTATTTTAAGGGACATTTTTTTCGTCTTTCTATAATAATTGTTTACAAGAAATATCTTTTTTCGTCTCGCGTGACGATTATTTTCAGATGGAAATTATTTACGTCTTTTCATAATAATTTCATGGCACTTTTATTTTTTTTCGTCTCTTGGGACGTTTATTTCAAGACGAAAATTTTCCTTTGTTCAGTTATAATTATAGAGCAATATTTAATTTTATTTCTTATAATCGTTATGGTCTCTGATTAAATTTAAGTGAGGTTTCATTTAAAACAAAGTAATGCTTCCATTTAAAAACATGATTTTTTCGATGTTGTCGCTACTCTTTTTACTCAACTCAGCAACTCTTCTGAAATTACTAGCTTTTTAGTCTGAAATTTTTGGAAAATTTTCAGGAACACAATTTCGGTATAATAAAGTGCATGTTGGAAGCAGGTAAGAATTGTTGTTGTTGATGCAAAAAAAATTTGCCGCCCTTCTTTTGCGTTTTTTTTTTCATTTATTTGGTTAAATGTAGCATACTTTTTTTCTAAAAAAATTGCAAACAAATTTTAATTTTCTAATGTCTGTCCCCACAGTTTTCAAAAAGGACTGAATACTATGCAAACATTGTTAGATTTGCTTAATTTGGCAGTACTGAATAGTAATAGAAATCTAATTTGCTGCATCAAATTTAAGCAGGGACATTTTAATTTTTTATATTTTTTGTCAAAATAGTAGCACTTTAGCTATTAAGATATGTAAATTCCATAATTTTTAGCTATAGCTGCAGATTTATTATTTAAACGAATGTTCATAAATGCCAAAAAAATAAAATTTTTTGGCAAAAGTTTGAAATTTAGCTAAGTCATCAATTTTTAGTTGTCCTTACAAACACACATGCTTACAAGGAGATCGATTACTCGGCATGAACAGCACTCCACCTCAGGGCTGTTGTTGGTGACACCTGCGGCAAAGCTGAATATAATTTTTTTTTTGCTTTTCTCCATTATTTATTAAACACAATTTAAAGCGAAGATAAATTGCCATTTCCATTTTTTTCTGTTCATATCCCATTTTTATTTTTGCTGTTGCTGAAAACGCCTTTGGCTAATGTTTAATGTTTATGTATGAATACGTCCAAAAAAAAAACTGATATGTATTCTTATGTTAATCACATGCACACGCCCTTGCGGTATCAACTAATAAAAACAACAAACAATAATATCGCACAACAACGCGACAACAAATATAAAGCGCTATGATAAAAAAAAAAAAATAATAATAAAATCATTTGACTCTTTAACCGAATTCATTTTTCAAGTGGTCTTTTAGTGGTCTCCCACCGTGGCCTGAATAGATTGTCACCAATTCTCACATATAAATAACTACCTACATATTTATAACTATGCATATAGTAGTTTGAACAATTACATGTGCCATACACTGGTGGCAGAAATAAAAGGAGCGCCTTGTTTAATATTTTTTTATTATAAAAGTTATCAAAAATCAGCGCTATTTTGTAGTCACTTGAAACACGAGCCTTGCAAAGTTTTGAAATTTAGGGGAAAATTTGTTGAATTAAAAAAAAAAATTCTTACAAATTTGAAATGGGCATTGATATCTAGTTTTTTATAGAATGATCTAGACTTTTATAAAAAAAAAAATTACAAAAAAAAACATTAAATAAGAATTATAGAAGGCTGGTCAAAATAAGGCACTTCTATTATTTCGGTCACCAGTGTGTGTATGTACATATATACAACAGGTAAAGTAGTGAATGCTGTTAGTTTTTTTTCACTATCCTATTTTCGTCCAATATTTCTTTGTTTTGTTTTTTTTTTTTGCTTGATGGCATTTTTTTCTGTTTAAGGTTTCTAAGCTTTAATTTTATCTTCCGATATCCGACTCCGCATTCTCTCAGTGGTTTCAGTTTTTATATATCTATATACAATTTTATGTAATTAATCAAACAAACTCGCTTACGTTAATCATTTCAATATAGAAATTACTTAATGGCTTTGTTTCAACTTTTTTTGTTCTGCAAATTTTATTGGCTTCTATGAATGAAAGAATCGGAAATACCGCAAAACCATTCTCTTTTTGAAGTGAAATTTCTTAAACAAGTTTGGAGATGTTTGTGTTAAATATTTACTATGTCATCAGATCTGTTTCGTTCATTCGGTTTTCAAAAATGAGGCACCAAACTTAAGGGCTTGACCTGCAAACGTGCAATATGGCTTTAGTTTTTTGAAAGGGTTGCCAGCTGTTAGAAAATTAAAATCAAATAATTTAAGAAGTTAAAGGAAATATTATCTACCCATGGATATCAATCGAGATGGTTTTGAAAAAGCAATATTTTTTAACTACAGCTGGGAGGTTGCCACCTGTTCAAAAAGTATTACAATGTCACGCGAAAGAGGCTTTAAAAGATTATAGTGTGAAAATTTTATGAAGAGGGTTGCCACCTGTTTTCAAAGTCGAATTTAGTTAAATTTTACAGAAGTTGTGTACATAAAATATTAAAATGTTGGTTTAAAAAGAGTTTTAAGATCTTTTGAATTTTGAGCAATTAAAATATTTTGTTGGTGTTTGAAGATGGTGCCCACCTTTTTAAAAGGTTAAATTCAAATTATTTAATAATGGAAATGAATTATAAAGTAAAATCGAAAGCAATTGTAGACCAAAAGTCGGCATTGGACTTCACTGGGAGCGGAGAGGAACTAAGGCAAAATCAAGGATAAAGACAAAGACAGAGATAACGGCTGTGGTAAGTATACACATACTATGTATATGGATAAAAACAGAAATAAAAATACCAAAGCCAAATATAAAAATACAGAAAAAGATCAAAAAGAAGAAGATAAATATACCAAATGGAACATGAAGAGAATGGCGAAGCTGAAAAAACGGACGAAGATGAAGAGATGAAGATGAAGATGCAGATGACGATGAAGATGAAGATGAAGATGAAGATGAAGATGAAGATGAAGATGA
>NW_023458561.1:48247617-48249364 GCF_013731165.1 Rhagoletis pomonella | reverse complement strand
GAAGATGAAGATGAAGATGAAGATGAAGATGAAGATGAAGATGAAAAGGAATACGACGATAAAAAAGAATATGAAAAAGAAGATGAATATCGGCTTAGGTTAAAGTTAAGATAAAGTATGCGGTTAGGTTTAAAACAAACAAAAAGAAGAAGACAAAGCCGAAGACAAATAAAAGTACGAAGATAAAGACAAAAACAAGGACAAAGAAATAGATATAAATAAAGGCGAAGACGAAGACGACTAAGCCAGAGATAAAGACAACGGCGAATAAACAGGTAAACATGAAGATGAAGGCACCGATAAAAATAAAAGTAAAGTAAAGGATAAAGACAGGCAGAATGAAGGTAAAGAGTCAAAGAAAAAGAATACAACTGAAGATTAGGATCTCTTATATCGTGTTATACTGTTCACCTTACTTCATCTCCAATCACCTCACTCCATATTAACTCACCTTAACGCACCTCAAAATTTTTAACACTTTTTTCTATTTTTAGGGATGCTTACACTTTTGCTGGAAAATATACGTACCAACCATACCGAAAGGACTAACGTTGAAAACCATGTGGATATCATGGTCCGTCGTTCGCCATATGGCAAGCGCAGATACCCGTAGAAAGGCAATGCGACGCTTCTACTCCGCAGTGTAATATCTAAAGGTAGTTCCATGAAAAGAGGGAAACGGGGCTGGGATGGATTTTTAGTGTGGTGAGCCGAAAGGCAAGTACCATACATACATCGTCAAAAATGGTGACCCAGAAGTCGTAGCTGCTCCTAAACAGTGCAGAGAAGATGAAGTATTATCGTCTCTTCCCCGCCATAGTTTTAACAGCTTCTGCCATTCTATAATGCCGCGTTAGAGCATCAATGGGGCGAGGTTTTCATAGATTTCAGCTTTGCATATAATTTTTTATTTGTTTCATCCATTCACATATCACCCCTTAATTAGCCACCTACACACTGTTCACTGCACCGCCAAGGACGTGGCGAACATTAATTAAGAGCTATTAAAGCTAAAAATTCAAATATCGTAAAAAAAATTAACAGCAAATAAAAATGCAATTAAAAATTCGCGCAAAATGATTGAATATCTGTCCAATTTAATCACACGCATGCAGTAGACGGTGAACAGAGCGTAGTAATTGCGAACGCACGGCGCATGCGCAGCATAGAGACGGCTTAGTGTACTACCAAAAATGCATGTTTTCGCACATGCGAATATAATTACATACACTTTTTATTTAGTATATGTTAATAAATCTGCGCAAATAATTTGCATAAGCAACTAAAAAGAATATAAATCTTTAAATTAAGCAAAAACTTTAAGCAAGCAATAAAATTTCTATATACTATATATATGTACTATATAATACGCAAATTATTCAAGCAGTGAAAAAAAGCAAGAATAAAATGCAAAGTTGTCGTCGCACTGTGCGCGCGCGCGCGCTCGCTTAGCAACACTTGCAATGCTAACTGTGTTTCGATGCGGGCAAGCGACAAGCGCACAAGCGTTGACCGGTAGGTGTATGTAGAGAGCGATGTGCCGCGCCACTCAAGGCAAAAGTTCAGCGAACGCGAATGCGATTGTGAACGCCAGCGCTGCGTTACGGCGATTTTTGTTTTTCTAGAGCGCTAACTGATTGACGCACTTTTAATGCTTCTTCGCTCACTTCAATGACTGCCTTTGAATACCTTTTGATTAGTTGCTATACAGGAGGCGCGCAAAGGGGGGGGGGGGGGGGGGGGGGGG
>NW_023458561.1:48240317-48247517 GCF_013731165.1 Rhagoletis pomonella | reverse complement strand
GGCGGAGGGGGGAAACTACACCAACACAAATTGCAACACTCTCCGCCTGATCTGATTGCTACCTACCTCCAATGTAACTCTGCTGCCGCATCTGTTGGTTCATCTTTCGCATCGCTCAGCTTATAGTACTCGTACACGTATGAGGTACCGCCATTGGGGGTATGCAGCTGATGCACCTGATGCGCAGTACCCAAGGCGCCCAAATTAACCGCCGTACCAGCTGATTCTATGCTCAGCTGTTGCTGCGCATGCGTCTGCTGCTCATGGTGATGCTGTTGCAGGTGCGTCTGATGGTAATGTGCAGCATCGGTATGCGCTTGTTGATCGTGCTGCTGCTGCTGCTGCTGTTGATGCTGTTGGTGATGATGATGCTGCTGTTGCTGATGGTGTATATGATGTGGATGCGTAGCGCTATCGTTTGGCGATAGACTGAGTAGTGTTTGTGGTGTTGCGGCCGAGACAACGGCGGTCAAATGCGTCGGCTGTGGATCGAAGTAGCGTGTAGCGCTGCTAAGCTGATAATCACCATTGTGTTGTTGTATGATCACTTGTGTTGTTGGATCATTGGGACTGTTACAACCACCCGCACCGCCACCGCCGTTGCCGTCGACGACGCCCCCACCATTGCCATTGGTGATGCTCGATGTGAGCGATATGGGTAGGGTGTCTTGCTGCTGCTGTTGCTGCTGGTGTTGGGAATGTGACGGTGGTGGCAATGGCGGTGGAGATGAAGCCATCGATTCGATGCTGGTCAACACGGTGCGGCGCCTAATTGGAGAGTAATGTTTTTAAAAGCTCCATTCACGCTTGCTTGTGTATCTTAATGAAGCTATTTTTTTGTTGTTGTTTAAAAAATAACAGTAATTCTCGTTAACATGGGAAAATCATCGTACTCGGATACACAAGAAATCGTGAATAGAATTCAAGAAGAGTTTGTTATTTTAAATTTTTATTGTTGCTTATTTAGTTTTTAGTTTTTCATCGTTTGTTAGCTTTTGATTTTTATTTATTGTTCGTGATTGAGCTAGAATTCATATTGGATTATTTTCAGATTTTTAATGTTATGATTTATGTTTTAAACTTATTATCTACATAAATTATTGATAACTTTATTTTCTTACATACAGCGGTTATATAAATGATGCATGTCTAAATTCAAAGAGATGACTCAAGCGGCGTTAGAGACATTTTTCGGACCTTACCCCCTATAAAAATTTATGTGAAAAGCGCCGCAGATAAGAGCGCGCTGGGGCTAAGATACTTTTATTCTAGACCGATATAGGGTAGTGTACAGAAGTTGCGATTGTCATACCACAGACATAAATTTTGACTGCAACTTTAAACTCCACTTATCTGACAGAAAATAATGAGAACATAATATCGCTCTATACGATGTCGAGTTCGCGATCTTCACAGATGGCTTCAAAATGGAAATTGGAACAAGCTTTGGTCGGAACTTTCAGAAACACTTTGAGTGAGGCTTGAAGACTTCTGCGAATTACTGCGGTGTGTTTCAGGCTGGCATATATGCAATTAACATGGTGACTAAGCTGGTAAGTTTGATCCCCTAGCTGCATACGAACTCACCTAGGTTGTGGACGGTGAAGCTGCTATCAAGACCCTTGAGTCTATATACGTTCAAGAATAATCATTTGGTTCCATGAGACAGTGGCGCTCGAGTGCGAAAGAAAGGGGTCTGAGATAGGATTAAGGCAAGATACAGGTTAAAATCATGTATCCTTCCTTGTGATCCCTTTTTCCACAGGTTGAGAAGATGGCTAGGTCAGCTATCAACAGATGATGAACTAATCAGCGTACATGCACTGCCTTTACTTTAGCCAGTGCTCGGTGAGCAAACTACACTGGCCAATTGGCCATATCTCCCTGTCTCCCTCTGTACAAGCTGTGGAGATGATAACCAGATGCTGGATGGGACTTCGTATGCGAGTGCCCCGCGGAACCATTATTTCTACGGAGAACTCCATTAGAGGGGTTTACTACAATTTGGTCAAAATGGTTTAAAGGTTATATGTATTTGTTATTCAGTTTACAATTACAAAATGAAAAATATTTCTTACTTTTGTAATCGCTTTTATAATATAAAAAAAAATATGTTATATTCTTTTATTTGAATTTAGTTTAATTCTTTTATCTTATTTCATTTCATTTTATATTATTTTTTTATTAATTTATTTTATTTTACCTTATTTAATCTAATTAAATTTTATATTTTCATTTTATTTTATTTTATTTTAAATTATTTTATTTATTTTAATTCAATTTAACTTAATTTAACTAAATTTAATTTTATTTTACTTTATTTTATTTTATTTTATTTTATTTTATTTTATTTTATTTTATTTTATTTTATTTTATTTTATTTTATTTTATTTTATTTTACTTTATTTTATTTTATTTTAAGTTACTTTGTTTGATTTATATTTTATTTTAGTTTTAATAAGTTTTTTGTTTTTTCTTCTTATTTTTTTAATCCTGCCTTATTTTTAATAAATGTTTTCTTTCTTATTTTTTGTCAACAATATTTTTACGACTTTGCTTGTATCGAAATATGCTACTTCAATAATTTTTAGTGGTTGTGTGTGTATTTTTTTTTAGCAATGACGTTTAATTTTTACATCTGAAAACTTTCGAACAAAAATTAGCCAATAAAAAAAGAAATCACAAGACAGCACCTGGCAGGAAATAGTAAACAGTAGCAATGAATTAAAAAAAAATTAACAAAATGCAGCGCAAGCAACAACTTCTCATGCCCCAAAAAGCGCCTTAGCACAAAAAGGGCACTCCAGTTAGCGAACGCCTCGCTTTGACACTTCAACGCGGCCAATAATTGTAATTAGAAAAGGCACCCGGTAGCAGAAGTAGTACGAAGCGACAGTAGCAGAAGTAATAATAAAAACAACAACAACAAGCTTTTTTATTTTCCGGCACATAATACGGAAGGGGAAGTGCAGCAACAGTTCAAAATATTAAACACAAAAGACATCAAAACTATAAAAAGCCAACAGCCAAACACCGAAAAATAGAAAGAAAATACATAAAAACTATTTTTTTCTTATCCAACAAAAATGTATAACAAAATAAAAAAAGGAGCGAATGTGTGAAATAATAAGTAAAAACTTTTTGTTTGAATAAAAAAAATGCTATGCAAATGCAAATGTTACTCGTCAAGGGTTAAATGGGTGCGAAAGGATGCCGAAAACGGTTGGCCGAAGAAAGGATGTCGTTTAAGTAGCGGCGGCGCCTGTAATGTGATAGCGTATGCGAGTGAGCGTCGAGTGAGCGTTGAATTCACACATTTGCTCTTCGAAGGCATAAATCGCCTGCTGGCGCTTTAAAAATATTGGATGGTGTTGATGTGCAAGGATATTTTTGTGCGGATGTGTGTGTGTGTGTTTGAATATCCTGCAGCTCTGCGCGTTTGGTTCAATATTTTGGCTGCTGTTTAATCAACTGTGAGACATTTTCATATTACAACATACCGCTTTGTACAACAATTCAGTACTTTCTTACACAATTTTCGGCGTTTTTCGGGTGTTGTTACCTTTTTTTTTTGTTGCATGCCCTACAAGGAAGAAGAATAAAGGATGTGTGTTTTTTGTGTGGAAATTCACTTCCTTTTATGAGTTTAGCAATTTAGAGCGCAAAATGTACAACGTAATATTTTACTAAGGAAACGGAAGTTTCAATTGACTAAATTAAAAAAAATCATTACATTTAAAGAAATAGTTTCATGTAAAATAGAGGAAACTCAATTAACTTAAGTGCCATTAGCATTGAGGACAACGCGATTAGTTTTCTTGCCATAAGTGTGTAAGTCTGATTATATGTGTCCGAGGGATTACAGATAGGCCTTTTAGCCCGATTTTACTTCTTACAAAGCCCTTGAGCGATAAATGGACATCCACATAAATATAGCAGGGGATAAAGAATGCTTAGCTGTAGCTCGATTTCGGTCCAATGGTATCTGCAAGTTAATATTTCCACGAGACTACTTCGGGGTGGACCCTAAGCGTTATACTACAATCATTGCTGTAGACCCTGCTTGGTAATCAACTTCTAAAAACAACTGGAAGAAGCGCCAGTAGCGCTTAGAAAACGTGCGAACCATGGATGGAAAATTAAACAAAATTTATTCAGGAAATGGAACCCAAAAGAGACAAGTGTATGTACCACAAAGTGTTTTTATTTGTATATAATTTTAAAATTAAATATTAAAATTAAAAAATTCAGAAAACCATACCATACATTCATCGACTGATTTATCAATGTTTGAGCAGTGAATCCATATCAATCTGGGCGTCGTTATAAAATTGTGTATACATAGTCATGAACGATTGTTGCTGAATGGCGTTTATTTAAATACAGTATTGCTATATTTTGAATACTACATAATTGAAGTGGGTTTACACTACTGCAATAGGACGTTAAAACTTTAAAACTAGGTAATTATGTTACCATCAATTACTTATTTAATAGGCAAAAGTCGAAAAGTCATCGAGTGAGAGTCGATTAGATTCGACTTAAAGCGGCAGAACTCGATTCTAAAAAGTAAATTTTTTTCGATAAAAAGTCCATTTTTGACTAAAGTCAGAGTCGACCTTTCCAGCCCTAGTATAAACACGTTAAACAAATATGGCTATAAAAAATATTTAAACATCTCGAAATTAAACATTAATTTCATTTTGGGATTTGCTTCGAACTGCCTTGAAATGAGACCGAACTAATCCCAAAATTGTCCTGAAGGGATTCTGGAAAAGGCATGAACTTGTCCCGAAAGATTCTCGAAGAAGTTTTGAAACGGTCCAGAAATCATCCCTTTCTAGTCCCACAGTCATCCCCAACTATTTCCAGAATGGGTCTGAAATCGTCCACAACAGGTTCCGAAACGACCCCGAACTAGTCCCGAAATGGTCCGGAAAATAGCCCAGAAATAGTTCTCAAATAGTAATGAACTTGCTCCGTAATTTTCTTGAACAGGTCCCGTAATTATACCGAACTAGTCCCGAAATGGTACTGAAATAATCCGGAACACGTCCTGAAACAATACCGAAACGGGCCTAAACTAACTGCGATCTAGTCCTGAAATAGCGTTCAACTTTTGTACTAGTGCGGTGTTACACAAGAACCAGTTACGAATTTGCTGCTGGGTTAACGAAAACTTTACCCATTCCGAGAACTAAGATGTGTGCACATCAAATATGGAATTATAATGAATTTCTTCAAGCAGTTCGAGGCAGAACAATATTTTGTTCTTCTATATGACGTTTTGAAACGAAATATTCGCTGTCTACCTGAACTACTTATGCACCATACGATGTGGCGCTTCAAACGATACTAAACGTTCTACTGTCTATGTACGTAAACTGCATCTGCTTGGCGCAATCAACTAGACTTACCTTACTTTGAGCACCCTTCCATATCTAATTATTTAAAAAGAGAGAGAATGTTGGACACCCGAAAATGCGTTGAGTACAATTGTACTATCTTTTCCATTGAGGATACGGACGTCGTTTTGGTTTTAATAAGCGGCAAATGCCTATCAACAATAATCTCCCTAATGGACAATTCCTTAAGGTTATCCACAAACGGGCTTTTGATGTTCTATTAACCGTTAGTGGCAAGAAAACTGACTTGATTCTTTCTGCCATGAAATACAAGGTTGTAGGTTGGGTCAAGTCAAGACCACAAGGAGAACACCCCACAACAAAGATATAGCCTACTACGTGATAGGTATTGTGTTAGACAGCAACCTCTAATGGAGACTAAAAAATCCTCTACGAAATAATTTTCTTTTGGACGGTTATACCAAGAAGAAGAAATTCGGGAATGTCTACCGGCATCACAGGATCTGCAAGGAACCACTCAACGGAAACAAGCTACAGTGATAGTAATAGCATATCACATGTCCTCTCTCTTATCTCTCCGCGTGTATGCGCTCTTCTAGTCTTAACCCTAGAACAAGCGATTAGCCCACTTGGCCGAATCCTTTTTGCAAAATATATATAATCGAATTTTTTATGCTGTAGCAATACGGACCTACATATTTTCAGTAGCACGCGTGTCGAAGTACAAATAATACTCAATACTTTGTAGAGGTCCTCGAGTATATATGTAGTTTGAAGTACTGGTGTCGGAACATCACAAACTTTTTACTTGACCCATGTATTAAGTAGATCCAAGGTATTTGTCCTGTTATAAACAGGTCAGAGTTCATTTGATATCTAGCAAGTCTCTTTCAGTGTTTTCTCCTACCTCTAAAACAACAACCAGAAATATACTGTTCATAGCGTCGGGATAGCTTTGAGTTCAGGACGTACGGACATAGTACTATAGAATTTGATAGGGAAAACATACCATATGGCAAGCCTGCTAGGCGCTTAACCCTTTTTATCAACAGTTAGGCGATATTCAAGACGAAAAACGAGTGCAAAAGACTTGTTTTGCTAAAACCTGGATACAAGATTATAGGGAGTAATGAAAGGGCAGGTGACTCAGCTGGCTCTTATTGGCTATTGATATGTATCTGTAATACCTTAAACGGGAGGTTTGTATGCCACAAAATTGTGTATCTTAAGAAGGAAAAGTTGTAGAAAGTGCGAAATTTAAGACAAAATTCTAGAGCGAGTAATTTGAGCATGTCAAGCGCACAAAAGACTTTCGCTTGGCTAATTGGAGTGGGATTTTCGCAGAATATTGGAAAAAAAAAATATTACTTAAGTTCGCCAAAGAAACAGCATTGTTTGCGGCTCGCAACATTACGGTCCAAAAGCGTGTATTAACCTAGTATTAATGCTAGGATGTATTCGGTTCAGAAAATATATTTTTCAGGCCTGTCGACTTTGCCTACTTAACTGCGAAAGTATTATTCTTAAAAAAATTTCCGCATTTAATACTAGAAAAAAAAATAGCTTTTAACAGAAATCAAACCAAATTAATGAGATTTGATAGTTAACTCTCTTAGTAGTAGTATTACAATTTTGTAATTGCCAAAAAATATAAATATTCAGTAAAAAAAAACATCCGCTAAACCTGTGTATTCATTTACATATGTAAATAAGGAATAACATAAAATAAAAACAACAATAACAAGACAACTCTATTACGCACGCATAACAATGATCACGCAGGCCTGCTTATAGCGATGAGCTGATTACAACAAAAATTTACATAGTTAGGATT
>NW_023458561.1:48238683-48240217 GCF_013731165.1 Rhagoletis pomonella | reverse complement strand
CTTATAGCGATGAGCTGATTACAACAAAAATTTACATAGTTAGGATTGTGATTACAACAATAATAAATAGAGATTTGTATTTATTTAAATACTCAATATTTTTTATAACAGAAACCAAGTAAATTAAAGTGGCCAACTTTAGATCAAGTTTAGAAAAATTCAAAAACTTTCATCAAAATTTCGAATTTTTTTATGTATTTTTTTCCACATTTTTGGGTATGCAGTTTTATAGTACATTTTAACATGAATAACATTGCGAAAATTAATAAAAAAATTAACATGTGAACACTTGTTTGAGTCACTGTATTTAAATAGGGCATTAAGGAGGGCTGGGAACTTATTTTTAGGCAAAAACATAAAATAATATTTTTTTTCTTATAAAATAAGCTGCGAAAGAGCGAAATATTAATGCTTATGTATTTGGTTAAAACGATGATAAGCAAAAGAAGTCAGTTATGAATAAGTTATCCATAAAAATCCGAAATATGCTAAAATATGCGTTTAACATTTTATGGATATGACGACAATGCTTACAATAGCAAATCACCTAAGCACTAAGAATTGAAGGCGAAAACTGAAACTGATTTTTAATTACCCAATTTATGTAGATTTTATGAAAATTATGTAGTTATAGTGAATAGCAGTGATACGTGCGTCGGCAGTGCGGCTTTGATATGTGTAAGTATTATACATAGATTAATACATACATATGTATATATGTAATTATATACTTAGTTGGCTGATGCTAGGCCTAAAAAATTACCACCGCAGCAGTGACTTGTTAGTTACATATGCGCTTGACTGAACAGAGACTAGTACGTACACTGGCGATCAAAAGTGCGTGCATGGTGTTTTTTGTTAAATATTTGCAATGTTTTTCAAATTAAAATTTGTTTGCTATTTTTTATAAAAACATGGTTCGTGCATTAATGAAAACATCAAATCATCTAAATCAATCTTTATACAGAATTTGGAAAAAACTCAACAAAATTCAACAAAATTTTTAACTTTTTAATCTGCATTTTTAGAAAAATATTTGAGTTGAAAAACCAACTTCTCGATGCCAATTTCCATAAAATCTTGCCCAATATAGTATCGAGATATACAAAATCGATTTCATACTCATGGAGGTGGGCTGCCATCTGTTAAAAAAATCAAATTCCACTGGAATTAAGGAAATTATTTGTTGAAAATTATATTAAAAAATGGATGTCAAAAGGCTTAAGCAAGTTAAAAAAAATTGTAGCTTAAAAATATTTTGGATAGGGTTACCACGTGTTTGAAAAGTCAAATTGAAATTAACTATTCGCAAGCTATCTGAAAAATTAAAATATGGGTGTCAAACGAAAGATTATTAAGAAACCTTCAAATTGAACATTTAGAATATTGCTGAGTTGTATTACAAGGGTTGCCACCTGTTTAAAAATTAAATTCAATTAATTTAAATGAATTACTACAATATGGGTACTAATCGAAAGGTGTTCGATAAAGGTTTTAGTTGGAAAATATTTCGAAGAAGAGGGTTGCCACGTGT
>NW_023458561.1:48235724-48238583 GCF_013731165.1 Rhagoletis pomonella | reverse complement strand
ACACGTGGCAACCCTCTTCTTCGAAATATTTTCCAACTAAAACCTTTCGATTAGTACCCATATTGTAGTAATTCATTTAAATTAATTGAATTTAATTTTTAAACAGGTGGCAACCCTTGTAATACAACTCAGCAATATTCTAAATGTTCAATTTGAAGGTTTCTTAATAATCTTTCGTTTGACACCCATATTTTAATTTTTCAGATAGCTTGCGAATTAATTAATTTAAATTTGACTTTTCAAGCGCGTGGTAACCCTTTCCAAAATATTTTTAAGCTACAACTTTTTTTAACTTTTTTAAGCCTTTTGACACCCATTTTTATACCCGAGCGCACTTGTGCACAAGGGTATTATAACTTTGTTCACATAACGGTTGTTTGTAACAGGCAAAACGAATCGAGATAGATATAGACAAATGTATACATAAATGATCAGAATGAAAAGAGAAATCGATTAAGCGGTGACTGTCTGTCCGTCCGTCCGTCCGTCCGTCCGTCCGTCCGTCCGTCCGTCTGTCCGTCTGTGCACACGATAACTCGAGTAAAAATTGAGATATCTTAACGAAACTTGGTACGTGAACTTCTTTCGGGCGTGGGACGGATGGTATTGAAAATGGGCGAAATCGGATAATAACCACGCCTACCTCCCATATAACGGTAATTTTAAGAAATACGAAAACTGCGATATTTTAGTAACTACTGAAGATAATTCACTCAAAATTGATACTTACAATGAGTTTCAGAGGGAAAACATGAATATTATAAATTTTTGGAAAATGGGCGTAGCCACGCCCACTTATGGTTACATGTGTATATCTTGGTAACCGCTGCACCAATTTCTTCCAAACTTGGCACAGTTGTTGGCCTTAGTACAGCATACTAAATGGCTGAAAATTTTAAAAATCGGACAATAACCACGCCTACCTCTCATATAACGGTAATTTTCAGAAAAACGAAAACTGCAATATTTTAGTAACTACTGAAGATAATTCACTCAAAATTGATATTTGCAATGAGTTTTAGACGAAAAATAAGAATATTACAAAATTTTGGCAAATGGGCGTAGCCACGCCCACTTATGGTTACATGTGTATATCTTGGTAACCGCTACACCAATTTCTTCCAAACTTGGCACAGTTGTTGGTCCTGGTACAGCATACCAACTGGCCGAAAATTTCTAAAATCGGACAATAACCCCGCCCACATCCCATATAACGGTAATTTCGAGAAATACAAAATCTTCGATAAATCAGTAAATATTGAAGCTAATTTATTCAAAATTGATGATTGCAACAATTCTTTACCAAGAAATACGTTTATGACAAAATTTTGGAAAATGGGCGTAGCACCGCCCACTTGTGATCACATATATGTATCTCGCTAACCGTTCTAGCAATTTGTACCAAGCTCGGTATGGTTATTGTGCTTGCCACATAAAAGCAAACCGTTGAAAATTGTTGAAATCGGACTAAAATTGAGGCCGCTTTTCATATAACGGTAAATTTCAGATATGCTTTAAATTTCAATATTTCGAAATTTAAGGACGCTAATTTACTTAAAATGTATACACCCCGGCTTATCATGTAGCGGTAGCTTTCGGAAAGGTGGAAAACTTGCGCCGGGTATTTAATGTTCGGCTCCGCCCGAACTTAGACTTTCTTACTTGTTTAATATAATTTTCAACAAATAATTTCCTTAACTCCAGTGGAATTTGATTTTTTTAACAGATGGCAGCCCACCTCCATGAGTATGAAATCGATTTTGTATATCTCGATACTATATTGGGCAAGATTTTATGGAAATTGGCATCGAGAAGTTGGGTTTTCAACTCAAATATTTTTCTAAAAATGCAGATTAAAAAGTTAAAAATTTTGTTGAAAATTTGTTGAGTTTTTTTCCAAATTCTGTATAAAGTTTGATTTAGATGATTTGATGTTTTCATTAATGCACGAACCATGTTTTTATAAAAAATAGCAAACAAATTTTAATTTGAAAAACATTGCAAATATTTAACAAAAAACACCATGCACGCACTTTCGATCGCCAGTGTACGTACTAGTCTCTGTTCAGTCAAGCGCATATGTAGCTAACAAGTCACTGCTGCGGTGGTAATTTTTTAGGCCTAGCATCAGCCAACTAAGTATATAATTACATATATACATATGTATATATGTTAATCTATGTATAATACTTACACATATCAAAGCCGCACTGCCGACGCACGTATCACTGCTATTCACTATAACTACATAATTTTCATAAAATCTACATAAATTGGGTAATTAAAAATCAGTTTCAGTTTTCGCCTTCAATGCTTAGTGCTTAGGTGATTTGCTATTGTAAGCATTGTCGTCATATCCATAAAATGTTAAACGCATATTTTAGCATATTTCGGATTTTTATGGATAACTTATTCATAACTGACTTTGTTGCTTATCATCGTTTTAACCAAATACATAAGCATTAATATTTCGCTCTTTCGCAGCTTCTTTTATAGACAAAAAAAATTATTTTATGTTTTTGCCTAAAAATAAGTTCCCAACCCTCCTTAATGCGCTATTTAAATACAGTGACTCAAACAAGTGTTCACATGTTAATTTTTTGATTAATGTTCGCAATGTTATTCATGTTAAAATTGACTTTATAGCTGCATACCCAAAAATGTTAAAAAAAAAATTCAGATAAAAAAGTTGGAAATTTTTATGAAAATGTTTGAATTTTTCTCAACTAGGTACATGTAAAGTTTGCCACTTTAATTTACTTGGTTTCTGTTATAAAAAATATTGAGTATTTAAATAAATACAAATCTCTATTTATTACACTGGTCTACAAATTTCAACTTTTTTTCTGCGAATAAGAC
>NW_023458561.1:48211716-48235624 GCF_013731165.1 Rhagoletis pomonella | reverse complement strand
GTCGGTATTATGCGAGTCAATGTAGAGAAAGTCTTGGAACGTGATCAAAAACTATCGGAATTGGGCGAGCGAGCTGATGCATTGGAAGCTGGTGCATCACAGTTTGAGCAACAAGCCGGTAAATTGAAACGCAAGCAGTGGTGGGCCAATATGAAAATGATGATCATTATGGGTGTGATCGGTGTGGTGCTCTTAATTATCATAATTGGTGAGTACATACAATTTTGTTTTACTAGTTCTATACATTGATTAACAATAATTTAGTTCGTATAGTATGGGATTTTAATTCATACATCTCAATATGGCTTATAACATTTGGACTGTGATGGAATTTGCTTAGGAGATTTTAGAAACAGCTTGATCGTTTGAATAGTTGAAGATGTGTATTATTTGGTTTCTAATCACTGCTTTGCGTATTTTCACTATTTTATATTTACATACATATTTAGTTTTTAATTTTTAACTATAAATAGGCCTTTTTGCAAGTCAAATTTAAAATTTATCTGCCCTTAAACACACATTTGTTGACCTCAGAAATGTGTTTGAAGGCCAGATATATTTCTGTGTTCGTGTGGGATAGTAACTTATGTAGGCAAGCTGGCTTTTGTATAATGCGGCATTCCCTTTATTCTTTAAACGACAAAGAATTTTTTGATGAGACTTAATAAAAACATTGACCTGTTAGTATCGGAACTATTTTTTGCACGGTTATTTGCAAAAAGTTCTTCGACGGCTCGGTGCCAGTAAATCATTCGCAATGGCCGCAGTATACTAAAGCCAGCCTTTCGACATAAGCTACTATTCCATTGGAACACAGATTTTAAAAGCTGCTTGAGAAAATTATTATTTGTTTTTTGAAGATGCTAAATAGGTAAATTTCAAACATCACATACTCCTAACCACTTTCTATTCATTGGTCATTGTAACGCAAATTTTTAGTTTTTGAGTTTCAGGGCCGTTTTTACAGTGCAGATATAACCATCTACATTCGTTAGTTAACTTTCGTTTTACGTTACGTAAGTTACAAGTTAACTGCTGAACAAGAGTTACCTCGCACTGTGATAACGGCTCTTAATATTTCATACTCTCATCACAACTACTTATGCTTTAGTATTTTGTTATTTATTTACGTATAACCCTCAGTCTAAACTATTCTCATAACCACTTAGCAATTCATCTGTGCCGTATATCAAACTTTATTAGCCGTTTTTGCTTCAAATCGATCATTTTCTGTTGAGCTGATTTTCTCTTCCAAGCTTATTAACTACTCCATAGGGATTATAAAAGAAAAAAAAGCCATTGAGTATTTTTTTAATGTAGGCGAATGATACTTGCGATGAAATATTTATTGTTATATTGCTACGATTTCCGCTGCTGGTAGCGCTGGTGAAAACGTAGTGATGTAAATTATTGATGCCTGGTGACAGATGTGTTTGCTTACATGACGTGACAGTGTCGTTCTATCCGTCAAGTTGTACTTGGGTTGACTCGTCCTCTGACATCCCACGAGGAACTATTTAGACAGCAGTTTTTTATTTCCTTTACCGGCCATTCTCCAAGCACCTGCTTGCAAACGACTAGGGGACTTTTATTCAGCTTATAAGTTTATTGTGGTGTGCGCCAACAAGGATAAGGGGCTATCGAAAGTAACACCGAATATCTCTGATTGACAGTCGGAATTTTGACTCTATCGACGTCCATGTTCTTGTCCTTCGTACAGGTGGTAAAAAGTGTGGCTGCCATGTTTTTGGAGGTTACTCATATTGAAGAATCTGACTAGGTCCTCGAGGTGGTCGTTGAGCTTCTGACACATGTCGCTGCTTGTTGCCATTAGTGAGCAGTAATCTACTTAGGAGAAGATGAGACACACTTTACTGGTGGCGGGATTTTTAAGGGATACAGTTTGAACAAAGTGTCAAATGTTACCTCGCCTTGTGCCACACAGTGCTTGATGCTTTGCGGCCGCCTTGTTGTTTTGTTTCGAGAATTTAAAACTGAAGGGTAAAGTGGTCCAAAAATGTATGTAAAAAAAATATGGTCGGATTTTTGATGCCGCCACCCCCTAGGATTGTTATATACCAAAAAAAATATACCCATATTTTTTTATTTTGAAATAAAAAATAATTTAGATAGTGCTCAAAGCGCTCAAAGTTTTCCATGAATTTTATATGGAGAAAAAAACATCTTTTCGTAGAAATAGTGTAGAATTCTTAAAAATCAATATTTTTCGATCGGAAAACTTTACTTATCTTCAGGGGATTCCCAGTAATAATACTCAATTTTACAATTTTTTCATGGTAAACGAACCGCGACAGGATGCCTCCTGATGACGCCTCTACATCACCTTCACGACGAGGCCCAGATACTCCCGGTAAAGGAGCATAACTTAATGCTCTGCAAGCAGTTCCTCGCTGGGAGCTACAGACGTGGCCATCCCAGCGGGCAACTGCTCGCGGAAGAGCCCTCGCCACGGCACGTCAGGAGGCATCTTTACGAACTGACAGACGAAGTCCAGAGGTATATTAAACAACCTCTGGACCCGACAACCTACCGACAGGCCCTCAACGGCATTCACAGGGAATCAGTCTCAAGTTATGTAGACTCCCGCCCTGTGAACGGACGTGGACGGGACAGAACTTTGTCTGCCTCGGGAGACCCGCAGAACAATAGCCCAACTTCGCTCTGGCTATTGCAGCAGGCTCAACAGCTATCTGAGTAGAGTCAACGAGGATGTGGCCAACCAATGCCCGGCATGTGGAGAGTCGCCACATGACTCCCGGCACCTCTTCACATGCCCTGAGAATCCCACTCAGCTAACGCCCCTGTCCCTATGGACAGCCCCTCTGGAAGTAGCACACTTCCTGGGCCTCCCCCTAGCTGAAATAGACGACAACGATGATGGATGAACCGTCCCGAACGGGGCTTAGTAGCCGCTACAACAACAACAACAACTTATTGGCTTGCTAACTGCGCCTTTTACCAAGAAGAGCAGGGATGTAGGATCTCTAAGTGACATTACCAACTTTTGTATAGAATACGTTCCATACAAATTGTGCACAGCTCTTTACAGATTTATAGAAGATGAAAAAAACTTATTATTTGAAAAATCGCAGTTTTAAAAAACGTTTCTTTTGCATTGGTTGGAACGGTATATTTATCTGTCATATCATTAACATTACGGTGGCTTTTAGACTTTTGGTTTGAAGTACTAACAGTTATAACGTCTTCATTCAAATTAAATTTTGTATTGCATTTAATTTCTTTCATATTCGAATGGTGTCAGTTGAATTTATACTTTAGGAGTAAAGCCAAAAATGATATATTTTAAATATACACATGTCTTGACCAAATTTCGTTTTTTGTCACTTCTTTGCTTTTTTATTTACAGTTTTGCTCTTTAATTAATTGGTACCAATTTTCGAAGCCTTTTTGATCAGCATTTTAAGTGCTATGCATAAAACTATATTCGTTATAAGTGTGTGTGTGTGTGTAGTGCTTGTATTTTCCATAGATTTTAGTAAAAACAAATATGCGTAAATTTTGTTTAAGTAGGAAAGCGTTGAGGTTTGCGTTGACACACCACGTCCGTTAGCCATTTTCTATAAAGTGTAAGTAAATCAACGCTAACTCATTAGCCTAAAATTAATTTTTCTAAATCACTACATAGAACATTTGTTTATTTTATATTAAATTTTTTTCTTTACCATTTACAGTTTCCTTCCTGCCATCCAGCGGCAGCAGCCCAAACACGCACAATGAAGTCCAAAACGGTTCTTCTTCACCTTAAACAAGCTCAAATGATTGCAGTGGCCTTGCGGTTCATGATTGTTTTGTTTGAACGCCGTCGAAATCGTGATTTACAAGCACAAAATGCCAGAACACAATCAATATGTATTGAACCGAATTTTTTAAACAGAGCTCTAAAAAAATATCTTAAAACAGTATACAAAAATATATATACATGCATAAATACATATAACTACAATTAATACATATATACAATGTATGCCTTACATATAAAATTGAAATTTGAATGAAATTGTAATCTGATTTGTAAAAGAATTTGTTTGATTTATACGTTTTTTCGTTTTTTTTTTTTATAAAATGGTTAAAGGTCCTTTGTAATGTACGAGCTATTGTGTTGGTGTTTTCGTGTTAAAATTTGTTAGATGAAAAACAGGAAACGCATTACTTTGACGTTTGTGCATGCGAACTTTAAAACAAAATTTGTAAAATTAAATAACATACATTTACACAACTATTTTAGAATGAGGTTTTCTGCGATTTTGAAGTATTTACATTATACACACATACATTTACTAACTTTGTATGAGAAATTTAATGAAACTATTTACATGCATAAATACATATGTATACAAACTTAAAAAAATGTAAACTGTATACATCTGAAATAAATTAAGCAAACTTCTTAAAAACATTAAACGCCTTTTTATTACTATATCACATTGGAAAACTTATTTATTTTTGTAGATAATCGATTTTGCTTAACTTTGTACAAATTTAAAATTAATACTCTTATATTAATAATAAAAACACGAATAGTTAATATGCAATTGAAGGATACAGCTCTGTACTTAGTATACGTTTCATGTAGTTGCAAAATTACTGATTCGTAACACGCTCTATTTGCTCAAATAGTAATACGCACATCGAATAAAGCGTCATGTAGTTCATGTAAAATAGCGTTCCATACATATGAGGACCATATTTGTCCAACCAGACGAATTCCGCACGACTTAGCACTCTCCCACATATTAATATGTACTGAAAATTATAGTTAATAGAAAAGAAAAAAATATAGCACTTTTTTGTTGAAGATATTTTAATAAATTAGTTTCTTTGTTTCGGTTAACTTTTCGTTAACTTTGACAACACTATAATATCTGAGTAACCGTCTGTTCAGAAATGCATCGAGCTCAAGCATCAGGCTCTTATTTCTAAGCTATAATTAATGGAAGTGGCTTATTTGCGCAGCCAAGCTTCAATTCGGCATTTAACAGTGGTTGCGCGTATTGGACATTTCCATCAATTAGAGTTTACAAATAAAAGGCACTGATGCTTTGGCGTGATGCATTTCTGAACAGAGGGATCGTCAGATCTTAACCACTACCATTTAATCTTGTCAAATTATTAGGTTGCTCAATGAAAATTCCTGCAGGTACCCCTCATTCTGCCTTTCACCTGTAAACACTGCAACGCCCTACAAACACTGCACCAATGGTCTTTCTTTCTAGTACTCTAAAGTCCGCAATATGATTACGTTAGTATTTATATGATGAAAACCGAGAAGAAATAATTTGCAGGACAATTCTGGCAACTGCCTTTCAACTCACCACAAGACAATTGTCAAATCTGGCAACTATCTTGAAAGCTCTTTTTGCCTCTCGCAAGACTAATTGAAATATCTGCTAACGAGGAAATTTTACTGTCTTTTGGCAATTAACTAATTTAAAAGAGATCTAAAAAAAGAAAACATAAAATAAAATAGGTTCATGAAAATAAAAAGTTAAAAAAAAAAAATTTCTTTTTAAAACAGTATAACACCGTGCGAGAAAAACCAAAAGTTTCTAAAACACACGAAAAAATCAATATATTCACAAAACTAGGAGCCAAATATAGTATAACTGCGTTTTTAATTTTTCTGTCTGGCGTCAGGGTTTTTTAAAGGACTTTGAAATTTCTAAGATATGATTGAATAAAAAAATTATTTAAAAGATTTGGTGCATTGTAGAGTAAAGATAAGGGTATCAATTAAAACGAAAAATTCTGTAGACTTGAAAAAAACTAACTTTTTTGGTGCATCCTGACGAATAAGTGTTGAAAATTTCCTTTTAAAACTTTATCCTTGAATATCCTTGGAAATTTCCAATATATATTTTTGAATAAAAAAAATATATGTCAAGGACTAATATGTAAACTACCATATCCTCGAATTTCGTCCTTCTAACTGTATTAGTTTTAGATAAAAAAAAATCTATACTTCTCTTTATAAGATGTTGATAGTTACAATAAATGTATATAAATGAAGATACTGGGATCATTACACTGTACAGCACTCGGCTGGGTATTGGACCAAACCGATTTTTTTTTAGAGATTGAGTCATAGGTAAAAAAGTAATTTCTCCGTTTTTCGAAGTTAGCCTCCGAATTCGAGATATGAGCCTTCGAAGTTCGAAATATGACCTTTGGTAAAAAGTGATTTTTCATTATTATATGTAAATAGCTAAAAAACTAAAAATATAGACGTAGTCCGCCTTTTGCTCTTATTTAAATGGTATATAACTTTTTGTGTGCAAGCTTATATTACAGGTGCTATAAGGTCTCAAAGGTCGGCACTTCGAAAAATTAAAAACCTTAGAATTTAAATAATTTTGAACTGATTTTAAAAAATATGGCATGGTTGTAAACGTGATTAAACCCCCTTTCTTCTGATATGCATATTTGTATACTTCGTATTTAAAAATTTGAGACAATCATTTAAAGGGGAAAAATACTTTTTTTTATAAAAATACTTTTTTTTATAAAAAAAATATTTTAAACACAAAAATTACAAACCGATAAAAAAAATGATATCGTTGTAAAAGCAATCAAACCTTTCTTCTAATATGCGTATTGGGGTGCTTCGTATATAAAGAATTGAGAAAAAACACTGCAAAGCAAAACGTATGTATCTTTTATAAAAAAAAATACAAACCGATTTTAAAAAACTTTTGTCGTTGTAAATGATACCAGAAAACTTATACTTTCTTAAACTCAAAAATTTCTTTTTACATTTAAAAAAAAAAAAAAATTATTGAAAAAATTTTGTAGCTATCAATGTCATATAAAGAGAAGTGTAAAACTAATAAAGTTAGAAGGACGAGATTCGAGGATGTAGTAGTTTACATATTAGTCCTTGACATATTTTTTTTTTCAAAAATAAATATCGGAAATTCTCAAGGATATTTAAGGATAAAATTATAAAAAAAGACATTTTCAATACTTATTCGTCCAGGGGCACCGAAAAAATTAATTGTTTTCCTATTCTACAGATGTTTTTCTTTTAATTGATACTTAATTGATTGTTATTGTACAATGCACCCAATCTTTTGAATAATTTTTTTATTCAATCATATTCTAGAAATTTCAAAGTTTTTCAAAAAAATCCTGACGTCAGAGAGAAAAACTAAAAACGCAGTTTTACAATATTTGGCCCCAATTTTGTGAATTTATTGATTTTTTCGTGTGTAATTTTCCAATTAAAAGAAAAATAAATTAAGAAAAAAAATAATAATTAAGTTCCTAAAAATTAAATGAAATAAAAACAAATCTTTATTTTTAATTTAAGTTTCTCAAAAAGAAGAAAAGAAGAAAAATTTCCCTTTTAAACCAAACAAACCTAAAAATTAAGTTAAACAAGAAAAAAAACAAAAATGAAATCAGTACCTAATTTTTTCACATATTTTTTTGAACAATAAAATTCAAAAATTAAAAGATTATTAAATTAAAAACGGAGAAAAAAACTAAATAAAATATATAAAAAATCCGCTGCCCGAGAATTCGATCTCGGATCTATCGAATGGCACGCCAGTGCTTTGCTCACTCGGTCATGAAACGGGGCAAGGGAGCTTTTTTTTATGAGGCTTTCGAAACAGAAAATATCAAAGAAGAAAACAATTCTTTCGTTATCAAATGAAGAATACTTACAATTGACATAAAGAATATCATTATCAATGTCAGAACCATATCGAAATACGGGCTTTTCAACGATATCGCGACTATAATGCCCATTGAGGTGACTACAAAACATCGACCAGTCCAAATGAATATAAATTCTGGCTTGTGCAAAATGTAATCCTGTGAATTGAAAAAAAAGAGAAAAGCAAGTAGAACATAGGAAGTCATAGCATTAAAAATAATTTTGTTTGGCCAAACGACACATTCAAATACATAACAGATTAAATAGATTTAAACAAAAAAAAAAAAAAAAATGATAACAGCGTTATTTTTTAAAGCATATAAAACCGTTTAAATTTTTAAGAGTGGGCCAACTTTGAAAATTTAAGCGTCCTAAACATTTGCAGTTAGAAGCGTAGTGGCACATAATCCAAATTTATTCGGTTTGACAAGTAATACAATTTCGGGGGTTCACAAGTTGTTAGAACAGTATCATTTCCATAATGTCGCAAATTTAAATGCAGTTAAAATCAGGAACCGGATGAAAAATTTGGTCGGTTCGGTTCAGCGGTTCGAACCGTTGTTGCACTTTTGGATTGGTTCGTCAAAGCGGTTTTTTGGTCTTTGAACCGGGATTTCGGTTCGGTTCAACGGTTCGAAAAACCAAAAAATAACGCGCAAATTTAAGTGTCAATTGTCAAGTGCAACAACGCGCAAGGTTAAGGGTCAAGTGAAATGGGCTGTCTTTACATTTGATATTATCACATGGTAAAAAAACATGGTAGGTATTACCATGTTTAACAAAACGAAAAAAGTGGGTACATTTATCTATTGAAAATTGGTTTAAACGAACCTTTAAACCATTAATGAAAGTGGTTCGGTTTTCGGTTCGGATCAAACATTTGTGGAAAATTTCGGTTCGGTTAATGGTTCAGTTAATTAATAGAAAAAAACGGTTTTCCGGTTCAAAACCGGTTCGGTTCAAAACCGGTTCACGTCCCTGGTTAAAATGTTTGTGGTAGATGTGAAACAAACTAAAACTTTTTTCTGTCTTGTAAACCCCTTAAGTTAACAATTTATATACTTACTTGCCTGCAACACGCCAACACGATGCTGCTTATTATCACAATTGATGAAACTATACTCGAATATACCAAATGCATATTAATGGAAGTGGAAATCGGCATTGCAAAGGCGACAGTGGCAAGCTGAAGCTTTGAAAGAGGGATAACAAATAAATAATTTTTTATTTAGAGCAACTGTTATTACACCTACATATAACTGAAAGAAATGTAAATCTGACTATCGAGTGAAACAGGTAAATTTATGGTGAACATTGAGATATCCTTACTAATCCTCACTACGCTTTCACGCTTTAACTACTCAACCGATCATCATAAAATTTTGTACACTGGTGTCATTTGCCCCAACTTAAAATATAGGAAAAATGTAATCTCGATTAGACAAGGAGGCGTGACACCTCCCATACAAACGGAATTTTTCATACTGCATTTCTCAAGAAATATTTTTGATAGAATATTGGAACTTGGAATGGAGATATATAAAATCATTATCTACTCGTGGATGAGGGCTGCCACCTTTTAAAAAATCAAATCCATCTTCAATGAAGGGAGTTATTTATTTGAAAATTATATTGAAAAATTTATGTCAAGTGGCTTCAAAGAGCTGTAGTTCGAATATAAGCGGTATCTTTAATAATAATAATAATAGATTGGCGCTTACACATATGTTAGTGTTTGGCCGAGCTTCTCCACCGATTTGTGGCGTGCGCCTTGATGTTGTCACACAGAGCGGAGGAACCTACAGTTTTACGCCGACTCCGAACGGCGATTGTATTTTTTATGAGAAACTGTTTTTTCATGGCAGAAATACACTCGGAGGTTTGCCATTTCCTGCCGAGGGACGACCGCTGTTAAGAAAAAACCTTTTTCTATATTTTTTTTGCGATGTTGCTTTGACCAGGGTTTGAACCCAGGTCTTGCGGAGTGGAAGCGCGCACTGCTTACCACTACACCACAGCGGTATCTTTACGTATGTATATAAATATAATTCGTTATAGATTTTCGTATCCATACGCTTTTTAATACAAATTTTATTTTTTTATCACTTCGTAGGATCTGTGTTCGATCCCTGGTCCGGGCAACATCTGAATTAGAAAAAGTCTTCCAACTAACAGCAGGCGCCCCTCGGCAGGCAATGACAAACAGCCGATTGTACCTAAATATATCTGCCTGCCTTCAAAGAAGCTTCTCATAAAAACCATTTGCTATTCGGAGACGGCGTAAAATTGTAGGTCTCTTCTTCCGAACACTTGGCAAAAGTTTAAGCGCCAAAATATTATTATCAGGGAAAAATTAAGGATATGCCCACGAAGACATTACCGCGTGAATTTCAAAAGTTAAATATATTCAAAGAAATTATGGCTGATCCTCTGTGCCCTAACTCATTTCTTTTTTATTATTCTCGAGCCTTGAGATGACTTTTCTATCGAAATAATCTTTCCCTATTGAGATCTTCAGTTCAGTGGAGTCTTCTGCACTCTGCTTAGAAATCACTTATCATAATTTCCACGAAATGTCATACTTACCATTATTCCTGTATAAACGTAAAATCTCACTTTACTCCTGCCTTGGGATAGTAGATTATAGAAAAATACCAAGCACATCAGCATCACATAGCTTATCGTGAACGGAATCAACGAGATGTAGTAGTGCGAATTCACAAATTTAACAAGTCCTTCGCTGCAACAAAAAATACGTGAAAAGAAAAGAAAAAATCAACATTACCGCCGAATTGAAACAAACTTACATCTGATATAGTAGTTGCCATTGTAATATGGCAAAAAGTAGGTAACCTAACGCATGCGCATGCACCTCCCCTACGAAAGCGCTATGTCCCTTTCGCATAGCGCGTACTCCTTCTGGCGTATCATCCTCCCCTTCTTTAATTTGTAGCCTAATTTGTGTGTCGGATTCATCTGTGATTCGTCGTTGCAAAACTTTTGCTGAGCCTTCCGGTTGTACATCTCGAGGACTTTCTCCTCTTTCTGCTAATCTTAATGCCACTTCAGCAGCTTCTGCTACGGTTGGCTTAGTTCCAATTACCTTAACCAACGGCATTCCACTTTGAAACACATAAACCGATGTTAAGTATACAAAGGAAATTTCGACTGCAAATAGTTTTTTATTTTGTTGGCATTCGATGTCAATGCTGGTTTCATTGTAATAGGATTTTTTAATGTTTTTTATTAGATTTTTTTGGGTGGCCACATTTACAAATTTATTTATACATGTGTAAGTGGCTAAGTATATTGTTAGGAAATTTCAGAGTACATATGCAACGTAAGCGTAATTAAAAAGAACCAAATTCTGCAATTAAAACTGCAGTCTAAATAGACAAAACCGTGGTTCTTAAATTGATTAAGGCCTTAAAGCGCGCAAATGATGGGAGCGCTTTCAAGTTTTAGTCATTCAAACAACCCATCGTCTTATATTTCATGAAAGTCAACGGCCAAACAAAATAACTAACAAAGATGGCGCTCGTCGACATTGTGGATTCTCTGCCTTTATTCCTGACCACACGGATAACTGCCTGGCTAGCTCTTTCTCCACTCACCTCTCGTCTAGGGATGGAAGCATGGGAGGCAATGGGTGAAAAGTGGCGCCGATGAGTTTTTACACGGATGGATAGAAGCTTGACGGAGGTGGGGTATTTTGGGAACTCTCCGTCAAACTAAAATTTTGGCTTCCAGATCACTGTACCGTTCACCAGGTAGAGGTGGATGCTTTGATGGCGCGAGGTAAATATCTACTCTGATAGTCAAGCGGCAATCAGAATCTTGGGATATGCCTGATCCCTTTTTCGGTCGCTGCTGAGTATTTACTAGTTACTTATATTGGTGCCAGGAAAGCCACCTTCAAGACAGTCGCACCGAAAATAAGGAGTGGGAGTACTCTAGTATGCTATATGTACACCAATCACCAATCCTTGGCGGTTGACTAGCGTGTCAACTAAGCGAATGCTGGGGGAAAACCACCAAATTTGCTACTGAGGGTGGACAAGAGTCGGCCCATGAACCTCGTTGTGAGCCACAGGGCAACAACTTTCAACTATATCGATTCGACTTCATGCGGTGAGACTGAAAATCTCTCGAGATTCTTTCTGACAGCTTGTACGACGGAGAGATGGAATAATCTCCACATTTCCAAGATTGCGGTCTTAACACCTAAGATCGCACGTCTTACCCAGTACTAATCAACTCTTAGGAATTGATATATGCCGTCTGAGTAATTTGGTTCGTCGAATCAATACTTTTGGGCAAAGTGTGCCCCTGTTTGAGGCAACAAGCTTAACCTACCTACCTACCCCAACCTATGTCATTAAACGGCATTACTTGCTTTTGTTTAGCTTCCGAATTTACATCTGAGTCAATATTTTCCATATAGTTTAGGTTAGTTTGTGGTGGGTGCGCTCATTCAAGTCCCGTTTGACTTGACAACTTAGTCCGGTTTTGGTACGGTTAGGTTAGTTAATCTTAAGTTTTTAAGTCCATTGTATCTTTAAGTTCATCTGTTTTGCATTTTATTCAAATATACCCTGGTGAGTGATGCAATAATATAAAGGTATATATAATAAATATAGATAAGATTGTCTTTAAAGTTTGAAAAGAAAATCCATTTTCGGTTAGACTTTTATTTTGTTTTAAAAATAAAAGCAACAGAAGGTCGTACATGCATTATTGGATATTTGGCTGAGCTTGCCATACAAAAGAAGAAAGTTTGTAGTCACCTCCTTAGTTTGAAAGCTTACTTCGAGAGGTTTTGGGCGTCATAATTTCCTCCATAGTCACCCTCCAAGAACGCCAAATAATCGGGGGTTTCTATAACTTTTAGACCTCCGAGAGTAATCACAAACTTTTTTCGCGATCCCTTCTTATTACGCAAAGTCAGGGACCTACAGAGTTGTTAACAGTTTTTTATGGTTTGGTGAATAGTGTCTGTTAGTAGAGGAAAAAATTTCATAAAAATTCATATTTCAGCAATATCGTAGTATATTTACTAATTTTCGCCGCAACTTATAAGGGGATTTTCCACTGAGCGTAATCCACAGTATTTTTGCGTAGAACTTCTTTCTGAAGAGTAAGTCGCGCAAGGCAACTCGAGATCTTCGTTCGCCTTTAATGACGGCATCCAGGGGTGAGGGGATGACCAAGCTATTATTGATTGATGAGTCTCGATTAATGCCTGCCTGGCTCAGCGCATAGTGTACGCATCGCTGCACCTGACCTTTGACATTCATGAGATGACTTTTGCAGGGTGGTCCCAACGGTAATATCCTGACAGGAGCTGTTGGCCAAGGCGACAACAGAAGACGTGTAGGGCCAGTCTTAAGAGCCATAGTTCTGAAACTATAACCGGACAGCCAATCTCCTTATATGTACAGTGGTCGAAAAAATTATAGCCGCACCACATACAAGTTTTAACATATTATTTGTTTGTTATTTAACTTTGTTTTTTTTATATGTATATATATATAGGTACTTCTTTAACAAACACCGTGTAAATTCAAGTCTCAAACTAAATAGGTGCAATATAAACAAATAATCAACAAACTTTCGTGAAAATTTCGATCTTTTTAACTAGTTTTCTTTGAAAGGTTTTGAGTATGTATGTAGTTTTGTAGCCCATGGAATTCTAGTATAATAAATAACAAATTTCAAATGGCTAAAAATTTCCGTTGATTTTTTCACTTGCGCCACCTATCGGCACACTTTATTTTGAAACTTTCTTCTTAATGTACACAGGTAATATATACTTATTCTAAATATGAACTAAATCGACCATAGACGTAGTTTTTCAACATATATCGAGCCCCGCGCCACCTACCGGATACCATTTTTGTGGATGTGTTTATTTTCATCAGACCATAAATACGGGGGTTTCAAAAAATTCTGCTATCTTGTGAATTAATTCATCCTAACAAACATTTAAGTTTGAGCTCAACTTGAGGGCAAGTGGAGAGCTATGGTATTTCTCAAATCTCAAACATTGTTTCTCAATAGTACCTTAAGTGGAGCATTCTGAACAAAAAGTGTATTTTTCTTTGTATGAAAATAGGACAGTTTCTCAAGTTGAAAAATTCTAGTTTTCAACTTGAACTCCAATGTGATTCTCCAATTGGTCTCAAACATACCTATCATTGAAATACTGAAATTGAAATAGTAAAATAACTTAAAACTTTTTGATTGAAACGACATATGTACATAGATGAATTTAAATAATTTTTTATTTTATTTCTCCTTTTGTTTTATGTAGTTAATCAATACCGTATTACAATAATTCACTTCACAATATACAGTCCTATAGTAATTCTGCCACTTGATTCACTTCGCGTTTTATTTTCTTTGAAGATTATTTACTTTTTGTTGGTAATTTTCCTTTTTATATAGCTTTATGGCCTTATTCATAAAAAATAAAGTAGCTTTATAAAAGGTTTATAAATTGAAAAATGTATGCAAACGCCAATTTATAAAGCTCTTTAAACCTACTTTATTTTGTATGAATAAGGCCAATAGTTTTTCACTTGATAATTAAAAATTCGTTTCTCTATCACTTTTTACGTATCTTTCGGTTAGAGATGAGTTGGAATTTCTCCAAGGTTGGAGAAATATTTTTTTGGTATTTGTGCTCGGGATGCTTCATATTGCATTGTCATCGGTGTTTGAGAGCTAAGTTTGAAGTTTCAGGCCTCTGGCTCATGGGGAAGTTGTGTAAAAATTTATTGCAAGATATATTTTTAAACACCGGGACAGGTGAAACTAAATACAAGCTTGTAAAAACAACGCGCACATAACATGAAAACCCTAGTTTAGATTATTTTCCGTAATGCATTTACTATTATATTATTTGTACGAAATTCAATTATATAGTCGAGGTAAACCATCAAGTTTGTATACATATTTCCCATTGTGAATACCTGCTCTAAATTTTGCTCATTTCACTTTTTTTGTGGAACAATAAACTTCATAATTGTTTTGAAAAATTATCAGTTTGTTTTGTATACAATAAAAAATTAAAAAAGAAATAGTTTATAAAATAAATCTTAAATTTGTAAAAAAAAACACATAACTTCTGGTAGCAGACCAGAGATTACAAAATTTTCAAGTGTGTTTTGAGCGCCAAGTGGCACAATGGCGGATGATCCCATCAGATCACGTTTATTCCAATATCGGCAGGACCGTTCAAGATTCGCTCGCATTGTCTATACATTGGCCTTCATCTTCTTCGCTATATCAGTAATACAATGGATCATAATGATCGCCGTGTAAGTAGACACTATTTGGCTGTTGTGATTATGGTTTTTTAATTAAAATTCTTGTTTTTTTTCTTGCTTTCTCCTCCCCCCAACAGTGATGGACTGCGGAACTTCATTATTGATTTTTACTTTATTTCTATAATAGCGCTGCTTATCAGCATGTTAATGGTTACAGCTTTTGTATTCTTCGAGAATCTACGCTTTTCAGCGCCATTAAATTGGATTATCGCCATTATAATAGTAAGCGCGAATATGAAAAAACGCATTATGATTGTCTATAATGGAAAAAAATCTATATATTGTAGGTTATCATGATGACATGGGGTCTTTCACGCGCCATAGTTGAACCGGAACTTTTGCTTTTCGCCGTTACTGTAATAGTGGTACTAGTTTTGGCCCTGGTTTTTATATTAATTGGAGTATTCATTAATGTAAGCTGACGCAGCCTCTAAATTACAATTTTCTGCTGGTTCTAATGCTTGGTTTTTTTTTTTATATTT
This sequence comes from Rhagoletis pomonella, assembly GCF_013731165.1. Lineage (NCBI taxonomy): Eukaryota > Metazoa > Arthropoda > Insecta > Diptera > Tephritidae > Rhagoletis > Rhagoletis pomonella. The sequence goes on along the minus strand of NW_023458561.1, from coordinate 48,220,112 downwards.
TCAGCACGATTTTACATTGGATGTGGTGATAATGTTTGTGGCTGCGGTTATATTTTTTATTACATCAGTATTCTTGGTGATGCTGCAACTATTGTCGGGCGTTAAGATAGCCTTTTACTTATATTCGTTATTCATTATAATAACCGTACTAATGGTGAGTATTTGGGCAGGAAGATATTCTTAATTACGCTGTATATATATTAACTACTTTTAGAGGTTATTGAAGCATTTATCTCATTATCATGAAAATCCTTTAAAATTATAATTTTTTTTGAAGGTTTTGAGATATCAAAAGTTAGTTTGACTGGATTAAAATATTTGAAGAAAAAATTATGATTTTTTTGCTTCGTACAACAAAAATGTTATCCTTTTTGTAGACTGAATTGGACGTTTCGAACAAGCACTGCTAACGTCTTCTAAATCAGGCCTATATTGTTGATTAATCTACAAGTTCCACTGCATTACCTTTTACTTAGGACCCCAGACGCAATATGCACTATGCACTATGAAAATCTCTTAAAAACTAGTGAGTGCAAAAGTCATTGAAATACCCAAGTTTTAAAATTAATCGTGGCACATGATAAACGCATAGTTTTAGATTGCATTTAGAGCTGCTAGAACTCAGAACGATCACGGGCGTACTACAATATTGACCGTAAATATCCCGAAAATTGTTGGATTTACTTGGATAGCTTGCCTTGGGATGCCTTATGCTATGCCCTGAGACTCTTCTACGCAGTGAGCATCAAATCATCCCAGTTCAGGAGCACCACAATTTTTTATTGGGCACTCCAATCGTTTGTTTGCTTGTCGCCAGTTTCTTCTACTTTGTGAAGTTCTGTTTCGAACTATTTTACCAAAATAGTGGATCTGACTAAGCGGATCCGCTGATTTCCATTAACTCAGCCAAACTACACAAGTTGAGAGTGAGGGAGTGAAGATGCTCATGTGGAACTACTTAAAAGCCTTTCTATATTATAATTGTTAAAGAAAAGTTTCAATTAAGTACCTATGGCTTTCCCATCCTTAATGATTCTATAACCTGAAAACAATTTTAATATGTAGCCTACTCAAATAGTTCGGGTTCGGTGGCGGCTTTGATCGTAAATAAAACAAATATGAAACATTCGGGTTAAGCTTCGGTTTCGGCGTTCGATTTATTTTGTAGTTTAGATATATTTATTTGCCGCACCACCTGGGTAATGATTGCAGTGCTCGTAAATGCGATTTTTTCCGAAACCATTGTTTTCAAATCCAGACTATAGCACAGATCGTTTTGAAATTTTAACAGAAGCTTCACAAAAATTTACATACATACATATATTATTTCGAGATATAATTTAAGGCGGATTTCTTTTTGTAAAAATTCGATTTTTTTCAAAAAGTGCAAATTACCTACGTTACTCCTATATTCAATATTAGGTAGATGAATAATCTTTTTGATTTTTGGTTCCAAGTCTTATATCTTCCGAGATATGTGTCCACTAGGAATGTTAAGTATTGAAAATGTCCTTTTAAAATTTTATCCTTGATATTTCGCAATATTTGTTTTTGAAAAAATTATATATTAAGGACTTATATAACATGCTCGAATTTCACCCTTCTATTTATATCAGCTTAAAAAATTACCTATTCGTCCTTGTGAATTCAGAAAATTTAATTTTTTTTAATTCTAAAGAACTCTCCTCTTTCATTTGGTACCCATTTTTTTATTCAACATTGCATTGAATTTTTTTAAATAATTTTTGAAATTAATCATATCTTTGAAATTACAAAGTCCCTTAAAATAAATCCTGACGTCTGAGAGAAAAATAAAAACGCCACTAAATATAAAACGATAGGTTTCAAACCCATTTATTTGTTATTAATTTTATGGTAGGAGAACTAATCCCGGGCTTGTATTAACGATATACTGATAATTCCGGGATCGTATAAAGCGAAAAAATTAACATCCTTAACCCCCCCCCCCCCCATTTTGACACTAAGAAAAAAGCTGCCTTTGTACTAACTGATAATAAATTTTTTTTTCCAAACCTCATTCCTACTTAATAAATTCGCCAAACAGACATCCGATTTCTTGTTTCATACTCCCGTAAAACACTATAGATAAAATTTAGGCATTCTTTCCGGCTGCTAGAGTGGTGTTATAATACCTTAATCGTATACTGCCATATCCTTGCCTTTATATCATTTCAGTTCCTCATGTACCACGCACAAACTATAAATGGCTATCGATATGCTGAAATGCGGATCAATGATTATTTGCTGGCCGCACTCATTATCTACCACGATATGGTGCTCTTGCTGATCATGTCTTTCTACTTGATCGCCAAAATATTTGCTTTAGCAGGTGGCACGGGACTACTAAGTCTGAGAGGCGATTCATGGTGCGTATTTTGCATATACATATGTATGTATGTAAACCACATTCATCTAGCATTTAATAAAAATTATAATTTCTTCAAAGCAGCTGTGGAAATGAAACCGAATCTGAGCGATCGGCTGACTACGGCGGCAGAGAGACTTATCCACTTTTAGCAAGCGAATAATGGCTGCGCAATTTTTCTTTTTAAACTATGCGCATATGTAAATCGTCGCTGTTTTGCTATATAAATTGTAATGTAATTTGTACTTGCTATATGTTTGCTGTATATGTATATAGTCGGTGTATAAATATACATAAGTATATAATAATGAGTATTAAAAGTATTTTCAATCAAACAGTGTTAGATAACACCAGAACATTTATTTTTGATTTAGTTTTACATTTATTTTCAAATTTGGACATACTAAGTATTTGTATAGAGATTCTTCTTTTATTTCATGAAATTTTAAAATAACATTCTTTTTGGCGTTTTGGTAGAGCATATACACAATTACATTTAAAAGCACAATTTAAGTTTTTTAAAAATATGTATTTGGAGTGTTGTCGACTTTGATTATAATATTAGTACATTCAGAAAAGTGTGGCTTGTTCATTTTGAAATTTTTAAATCATGTAACATTTTGGTTTTGAAATTTTTACTATTCAACAAGTCGCTTTTATTTTTTTTTTAATATCTTTCTGCTGTGTATTTACTCAAACTATTTTTTTTTACAGCTAAAAAATCTTTTATACGATTTTATACGCCTAAAATGGCATTTTTTTGTTGTTTGTTTTTGCTTTTTTCTAGTTTTTTTTAGCATTTTTTTACATATTTGTACATGTATGTAGTTTAGTTCTTTGGTAAACGTAGATACATACATATCTATGCAGCATGCAGACTATTTATAATTATGTTTTTATAACTTTACTTATGGATTTATGAATATTTTTATTTGTATGCAGTAGTGAACATGTTTTTGTTGCTTACAACTATGTATATATGTTTATTATGTATTTAGATTCATAAGATTCTTAACTAATAATCAGTGTTCATTTCGCAAAGATGTTCGTTGCATTGGATTTCTAGGAAAAAAATTTTTATATGCCAGTAATATTCATAAATGTTATTCACTTTTAGGGGGATAAGATATATTTTATATAGATTACATATGAGTATAATATATGGGGAATATTGCTGAATATTTTAGTATGTATTTTCATACAACAATTAATAAATATGTATGTATGTATATAGAGTATAATATAGTGATTATTTTAGTATATATTTAGCATTAACACTTGTTATAAGATATTCTTCGTTAAGTGTTAATGCCATCAAGTCCTTTACCGGAATTGGATTGAAATATTTTTCAAAGTTATATATTTAGATATACTGTTTGTTCAAGAATTATACGTTTTCAGCGTAATATTTATTTGTATAGACATAAACAGAAATTGAATTAGTTTATCATTGAAGTATTTTTTTTTTGCGTTTTTTTGCTACGATTAATGTAGATTTTCCAAATTATTTATTGCTAGCACAGCAGAAGATTTTCCACCCTTCCAATACAAATGTATGTAACCTTTTAAATACGAATATCTTCTGATAGATTTTTATAAAATAAAAAAATGAAATTAATTAAAATGAAAAATTAATTAAAATAAGTAGAATTAAATACCATTTATGTAAACTAAAATTGAAATAAAGTTAAAAGAATATTGAGCTATAAAAATAAAAATCCAGATAGGACTAAATTGTACGAATCGAAAATATTGAGATTCTTTTTTTGCAAGTCCCAAATTTTCGATTCATACCAAAGAAATAATACGATCACATACATAAATATTGACAATTCTTTAAATTTCATTAAAGAAATAGCATTTTTTATATATTTTCTTAAAATATGGTTAAAATTCCATTCCATTTTTGCCTAATAATTACATACATCTTTCCTTAAGTTCCGTCCAAAGTCAACAGCAAACTTTACCAAATACAATAATAGAATGTATGTATACACTATAACTATGCGCTATATTTAACAATCCTAATTTAAATCAAGTTCTTATCTATCACTCCTTCTCTTCACTCACTTCCGAGCAAGCGTCCAACCAAAATCAGCCTAGATCTAACGACGAGGAACGCGACTGTACACCCGATGATGTGATGGAGTATTCTTCCGAGCTGCCACAACACGCCACCTGCCACGCATCCGCATCCGTTTCGTCTTCAGAGAGCGTTGCAGCATTCGCTGCAAATGAAGCCAACGTCGCTGCGGCCGACCCCACAGCCACCGCCGGCGTCATCGTCGTTGCCATCGCGGTCGCTCGACCAGTGGGCGCGCTATAGAATCGTGGTACGTTTTGTCGTTTGGACAACAGCTGCGCTGGCATACTACACGTCTCAGCTTGCGTTGACGCGGATGATATGGACATACATTCGGATGCGCTTTCATCGATGCTGGGTAGCGTCGAAGTGGAACGCATTGAAGCGCTCTCCATATTTGTAAGACGCGCTGGTATAGCGCTAGCGCTGCGCACCGAAACCGCAGGTGCAGTATCGAAACTGTGAAATAGCGCGGTCCACTGCGACTCGGCGTCAGGTGTATCAGCGCTGCTAGGTGTGGTCGGTGTGGCGCCACCGCTTGGTGTTCCCGCATTTATTATAGTGTTAGCAAAGTAATTGTTGTAGGGTGCCACAGCTAGACCCGCCTCCAGGTAGCGCTTGCCATGATAGACTTCCTGCATGGTATTCGCGCGTATGAACATACGCGCTTGCGATTGCAATTGTTGTGTGGAATTGTTGTTATCCACATTTGGTTGCGCTGCGGCAGATGCTGGCGGTGGCGGTGGCGGTGGCGGCGATGGTGTGGTACGCAGCGAAGCTGGTGCAGTTGATGAAGTTGGCGCGAGTGTTGGTTGTGTGTTGGCGAGAAGTAGTTTGCAAGTCGCAGCAACTAACTGTGCATTTGATTTTTCCAATGCACTACGGTCAGAGGACAAATCGTCGGCTATCTCATCGGAAACTGCATCCACAGTAGCGTGCAACGGTTTATAGGGGTTTTGTGATGTTTGCGTGGCGGTAGTTTTGTGTCGTGGCGATGGTAGCGGTGTGCTGGGAGAGGTGATGGAATGTTGACTTAGATATTCAGCTGCGATCTTCGTCGTGGAGTAGGCGGGCGGCGTTGCGCTGCGTCTAGCCGTTGGATAATCTATGCGTGCAAGGTGGAACAAAAGATTAAGTGAGTAATGTAAACGTAAAATAAATGCAGTGCGCAAATACTTAGTGGATATGGTCCGTCTTATTGAATGTAAAAAAAATAAGAAAAAAGTAAACAAATACATTTTAAAAAGTGCAAGTTTTTAGACAAACCATAACTCTATGCGCAACTGCACCGATTTTAACTTGTAAAATATATAACTAGTCAATTAGTAATCGAGCTCTTCTCTACTTTCCACTGCAGGTGAAGCTTCATTAAAACAACAATAGCAAGAACAAATATGAATACTCTACATCATTTAGCATTTGCAAGGCGGTTGGGACTACTCTACCTGGACTGCATACCTTCCGTGGACTCTTCACTATCCTCACATATAGGATTTGGATTTTTAATTTTCTTCACTGGTGATGCCGTGCCATTTGCTTCGGTACTTGAATTATTGGTACCGGAATCGAAAGAGCTCTGCACAACCACATCCATATGAGAGTCCAATGAGAATTGTTTGCCTGTGCGGGAACGTCGAAAAAGAATAAATAGCCAATCAGTAAGGCAAATTAACGTGTACTTTGATATATTTTTAATATTTTTTTTTTTACAATGTATATATTTCTTTCTTACCAGACATTAAAATACCTCGTACACGTCGCCGCATCGATGGTGATTCCTGATGCTGTGAAAAATCATTAATAATATAAGGTAAATTGTCAAATATATTAGCAACAGCAAGAGCAAATGTAATCAACAATATTTACTTATAGTGATTACTTACAGCAATTCGCACACCAGCATAAGTTTTGGCCAAAAATTCATCTGCATCGAATATGGCTGCAAATGAACCGTTGACGATTTTCGGCGAGAGTGGTGAATTTGATAGTAGTAGACTAGAGCCGAAAGCTTCATTTTTCTCTTTAGCATCTACGGAATCGAAATGGGTATGTATGTAGTCAACAACTAACACAATATAATGTATATAAATACGTATATAGTACACTGGTCAGAATGGATTTAATATGTGCCGTAGCGGGACAATAAATAGGGGCGCGACAATTAAAAGTTTTAGCTGTTTTTCTTTCACTTTTATTGCGACACCTGAGTGGAAGATCGATCTATCTCGTCAGGCAGTTCGAAAACGCCCTTTCTCAGAACACTTTTCAAGAACGCCCTAACTTTGAATCCGGTTCAAAAACGCCCTATCTCAGCACATTTTCAATACATTTTCAGCTGAGAAAGGGCGTTTTTGAACCGTATTATGAGATAGGGCATTCGGCAACGAAATTCTGAAGTTGGCCGTTCTGGAAAAGTTTTCTGAGAAAAATTAGGAAAATTTGCCAAAGTTTCATCAAAATTTCACACTTTTTAATTTCAATTCTTAGAAAAAGTTTTGGTAGTTTTTGGCAGTTTCGTCGAACAACACCTGAAGAGCACTTTACACTACAAATACTCAGATAGCTCGTGGCCTTAACCGTAACCGTTCCGGTGAGAGAATCGGCCTAGTAGCGTTAGACTTGTCACGCTGCATCATGGCCCACTCTCTCTCACAGGCACTCAAACTGTGGACAGAGAATTGTCCGAACCAGGTAATACCAAAATACATTGATTTTTCGTATCTCCAGAACAATAAAAAAAAATGGACTTGACACCTTTTCACCCTTGGATGGCGATAAGTAAAATCACTATGAATAGCCAACATGTTTTTACATTAGGGTGCCTCGCCAAAAAATTGTTGCTCTTTTTTCGGAATTACAAAATGTATTATATTTTATATATATATTTACGTGAGCTGGACCGATTTGAAAATACCTCAAAAAATCTCATTATTTTGATTCCGTTGATAAAATGTTTAAACATTTTTACGCAAAACTTTTATCTTGACTTGAAAAAAATATAAAAATTAAAACGAAATTTTTTATTAAAAAAACTCGATTTTTGGAAGTATTTTCTTATCCGACAGGCTCACGTGAATCTTATTACTTTTCTGAAATATAATAGGTTTTATAACTCGGTTGGAAAAACACTAGGTACTGATTTTTTTTTTTTTTTTTGGATGGAGAGTGATGAAACCTAATGTACATATACATATAAGATACATCTTCCTAGCTTACCTTTCAAGTAAACCTTATTTCTATTCGATATTGTAATATTCATCTCATCAAGTATCATAGAGGCTACACGTCTTATCTCATTCCAATCCTTTACTATGTCATCGACAGTTGTGTTAGTAGATGTTACCGTAAATCGTATAACATATTTGCCCTTTAACGATGATGGTATACAGTGAAGATTACCGCGATGATTTAAGCGCTTCAAAAGACGTTCGGTGATTTCATTTTCACCCTTGATCCGAAACACCACCATGCCTGGAAGATTATAATTATGCATTAATTATGATTTCTCTAGAATTGAGTTTTCAAGTCACTACATACCCAAGTGACGTTTTGCTGGTATCTCAAAACGGTGATCGGCCAGCACCAACGCTTCAAATTTTTGCGCCAATCGCACTCCTTCACGTATATGCTTTTGTAAGCCTTTGATGCCGAACGAGCGCAAAACGAAGAAAACTTTCAAGGCGCGAAAGCGTCTACTCAGCGGTATCTGCCAGTGCATATAATCAATGGAGACACCCGAATTTTCGTGCTGCAAATAGAGCGGCTCCACATTAAAAGTGCGATGTACGGCGGTGCTGTCCTTAATCCTAAAAATGAAGAACCTTTACCTTAGAGCCTCATCGATCTCTCAAAAGCCACTCACCACAATGCTGTCGCATCAAAATGTACCATCAACCACTTGGATGGATTGAAAGCGATTGAATCTGC
>NW_023458561.1:48208407-48211616 GCF_013731165.1 Rhagoletis pomonella | reverse complement strand
AAATGTACCATCAACCACTTGGATGGATTGAAAGCGATTGAATCTGCACGCTCGATGCCTCTTAGCCAAGTACGAAATTCAGGACAAATGAAAGCGCTGCCAGCATAGGCGGAATCCACATGGAGCCAGATGTTGAAATCACGACACACTATACCGATCTGTGAAGGAAAGAGTGCATAATTTACGAATAAAGGACTTAAAATTAAAATTTGTGTCACCTCTTCTAAATTGTCAAAAGAACATGAACCTGTAGTTCCCAAGGTGGCGCAAACCTGTAAGAATATATGTTTTAGAAAGTTCTATGAACCGTAAAATTATGAGGTACAAATGCAATATGGAATGTATCGTCGGTATTTTCTACAGATTTTTGTAATCCTCGATTTTCTTATGCTGTATTACTTATATAGTAAACAAAGCGAACGAGTACTGAAGTCGTCTGCGTTTGAAGTCTTATCTTATTATATGAAATATGTATATCAATTCCCTTCTTTATTCAGGCAAATTAATATGGTGACTTTCGAGGCTTCTGATAAGTTTTTCTCTATACTGCCGGAGATGGTTATTTTCAACAGCTAACTGCGTGGGTGGGGAGCACCTAATAACGAACGGACACAGACTTGTTTTTCGTTTTCATTTTCTGAGGCATCCCCAAGACTCATTACTTTTTCGCTGCAAGCTGTAATAACCTTACTTATATTTTTGATTGTAGACGCCACAAGGTCTTTACATTTAGTCACTCTAGAAATCTGGTTAGATTTATAGCCATATTGGTTAGGTTCATTCAGCCATTTGCTGCGAGTATTTTCTTACAATTTGTGACTTACAGCATACAAAATGATTCGGAGGATCCACTAGTATAGTCTATCTTCGATTTGATTAAATTTTTGACATTAGAATGAGTTGTAAAATAAATACAAAAGAAAACAAGAATCGATGAGCAAAAAGTTATTTATTTCTGTCGTCTCAGGGGAGCGATAAGCGAATAAAAAAAAGTTCCATTACGGAGGATATTGAGGGCAATTACAAAGATGACGAATTGGCAAGGAAAATTGCAACCACCCCCATTCTTCCGGCATGAAAGTACTTGGAAGCCTTACCAATGGTCCACTTTAAAAAGTGCTTTATTTTTAGAGGTCACACCGGTGTAATAGGAAAGGAATGCTGAAACACGCCTTTATACTGTGCAACGTGCAAGACTATCCGGCCGTCCTATATGTAGCTGGAAAGGCACATCGTTGCTTTTAGGTTTAACTCTCTGCGACTGATGTGGTAGTGTGACATACACATATTAAAAATGCCTATTTTTCGTCATATGGTTTATTTATTCCACTATTTCAGTAATAAGAATTAAAAATATTTGTAGAATTTTCAGTTGAAAATAGCGAAATTTTAGTCACGTCAGTTGCAGAGGGTTAAACGGAAAATAAATGTCCTTATTTACAAACACTCTTCCCTAATTGGTTTACAAGCCATGAGACTAAAGGTGGCAATCTAGTCTTTTAAGAGTTTGCAGAGATCTCACAGGTGGAAATAAGAGCTTTGGCCTAATTCATAGCGTCAAAGTGGTTTGAACTAAATTAGCTTTAAAATCTCCATTAATTTGCGCTTTGTGTTTGCGAAAAGTTTTTCGAGTTCGAGTCCATATACAAATATCGTAGGTTTTTTAGTTTTTGCTTTCAGTAAGAGATTTATTGGGTGATGAAAACAAGGTCCGTCGTCAGTGCAGATATGCAGTGCATTTCATCAATCTCCTATTTTATGTACACGAAAGTGTTTGATCGGTGCACAAACTCTTTTACAGGATTATTCAAAGGTGACGCAGAAATTTGATATCAATTATTTTTCCTAAACATTCATTGCAGACAATTGATACTACAGGCTTTGGCAAACTTAGTCATGGAGCGATACTCAGTTGAACAACGCGTAAAAGTTATCCAAACGTTTTACAAAAATGGTAATTCGTAATACATTTTCACCTAAACGGATACGTTATCAAGCAAAACTGGCCGTTTTTGGAATACTGAAAACTCGCATGTCATTCAAGAAAAGCCTATGCACTCAGAACGAGTTGTCTTTTGTGTTGGTGTGATTTTAGCCTTGGTAGAGCCATTGGACCGTATTTATTCGAAAATTAAGCCGGTAACTCTGAGCGGTAGTCGTTATCGTGGCCTTAATTAGATATGGACTTGGACAATATGAGGTTTCAACAGGACGGTGTCACTTGCCACACAGCGCATGAAACAATGGCCCTATTGCAAACGAAGTTCCCAGGACGCATTATCTGAAAAAACATCAAGGTCAAATAGCCGCCGAGATCTTGCGATTCGGACTATTGGACTTCTACCTACGGCCTCGTGAAAAATGTGGTCTATGCCAATACGCCCGAAACGTTTCCAGAGCTGAAGAACAAAAACATACGCACTCTGCCAAAATGTTCTGGAAAAATCTAATACGCGCACCCTGTGTTGCCAGAGGACTCGTGGTCGGCGTTTAACGGATGATGTATTTCATAGTCTAAAAAACGTGACGATATAAAAAAAAATCATTTATATAAATTTTGTTGGGTTTTATGTAGAAAATAAAGTCGGTGGTCTTATTGAATTTACTCTGTATTTTCACAAACTTTTGCAGCTGCTGCAAACTTAATATATTTGAAGTTAAAAAAAAGGTAAATAGGCGAATTTTTTTCGCCGAAACGATAATTATCAACCTTCGCTCGGATTTAGTTGTCGAAATAAATATACTACTTTCACAGCCGGTTTCACCAGCAATTTAAATTGAAAATTATTTTTTTATTTTCTGTCAATTTCCATATATAGCATTTTCAGTTTAAATGAAACTTTCTTCAAATTAAATGAAACCTTTTTCAGGTTAAGCGAAACCTTTTTCAAATTAATTGAAACCTTTTTCAGATGAAGCGAAACCTTTTTCAAATTAAATGAACCCTTTTTCGGATTCAATGAAACTTTATTCAAATTAAATGAAACTTTTTTCAGGTTCAATGAAACTTTATTCAAACCCACAGTATACAGTAAACCAGCCATTGACAATATGCTTATTTGAAAATTAATACATGATATATTGTGCATGTATAGGATTATTTTGTCATTAACCCATAGGCAATGACGGGCGCAAAAGTACCCCCAAATGTTTGTTGATATATTTGAAATGTAAATTTTAACAGCGAAATTCGTAAAAAAAAATAATAA
>NW_023458561.1:48202741-48208307 GCF_013731165.1 Rhagoletis pomonella | reverse complement strand
ACTTTCAAAACTAAAATTTTCAACTAGTAAACTAAAAGGAAACACTTTAAAATAAGAACAAAACTTACGTTTCAGTCAATTAAACATGAACGTTTAGTATTAGAATTTTCAAAGCTACTTATGAAACTGAAAAACTTTTCATCTGTTTGCATTATTTGTTTTCATCTGTTTGCATTATTTGTCGGCAAAATTTTGTGAGATAATTCAATCTACATATCGATGGTCATCTGCAATAACGACACAACTCAATTCTATTCAAGATTTTGTGTTTCGTAATTTAACAATAATATGTCTTCGAATGTAATTATTCCGGATGATTTGCACTCATTCTATAGGGAAATTTTGTAAGCTTTCAAATTAAGACTTTTTCTAAAGATTTAGTAAGTGTTTGGCTGCAAAAATACGCAAAATACAGCTCGTAAGTAGTTAAACGAAAAAAAAAAAATCCATTTGTATTGCTGAACAACGGCACAAAGCCAACATTGTCGTTGTTTCCCATAAAAAATACTAAGTGTCTTACTGAAACTATGTAATAAACAACGTTATTCACATAAAAGCATGACTAGCCTATCGAACGTTTTTGACCAATATTCGCGATAAATGTGCGACATGTGCCACTGTTCAGTAGCAAGCGTTGAATACTTCGGTTTTGAGACAAATGACAAAACTACGCTTCTGCCGAATTGGTAACAGCTATGTCTATGTCGATTTGCCACAGAAAAAAATTGTTATTTATAAACCTAATCCGCTATATAACTGAAAAACATGAAATTTTGAGCTGTGCCGTTATTGCAGAGGACTATCGATATGCATGTATAGCATTCACTTCTTTAGCAAAAGGGCGCTGAAATATAATATTATCACACCATTCTCATTTTCGTTGTTGGTCTTTCCGACAGGGTAGGAGTGTCACACCACTTAATGCTTACTAATACCTTTGCACTTTTTTGATTAGAGAAACTCTCTGGTAAGACTTGCTTACAAAAATAAATTGTAATCCATTATTTAATAATAATTGTATATTTTTCTATATATATTACAGGATCTAACTAGCGTTAATTAAAATTAGCAGGGCCCCTGAAAACCACGGACATGTGTGTGTTCATATGTGTATTTTCGTTATTAAGTTGTATAACTGATTTATGTATATGTCTTAATATATCTTCATATATCAATAAATGTATGACAATGTATATTTTTAAATATAAATGACTTTGTGTTTTATTTAACATAAAATAAACATTTTAGATTCTCATCTGAATTATCAAACGATCGTTTTAAAAAGCGAGTTGAAAATGTTCATATTAAAAACTAAAATTTAAATTTTAGAATATGAATGAAGATGCTTGTTCTCAAAACTAAAATAAATATTGTAGGTGCCAAAACTAAACCTAAAACCTAAAAAGTAAAAACGTTCATTTCTCTGTGTACCAACAACTTTTATTTATCAAAGAATATTAAAAAGTGTTCAGGCGTACGAACTGATTGTGGTCTGGGTAGTATATAGAAAACGACGAATTCGATAAGTAAAGCGATACCTATTTCGATACAAATTACAGTAAGCTCACCAACATGTATACCCAACACCACAAATGTATCGATAAATATAAATACATCGATAAATATGGCAAGCACATTGATAAATTTTTTGATAAAAATAGCAATAGGCTCATCTATACCTAGTACAATAAATTTATAGATACATACACATAAACGGAACGATGAACATGCCAAGTACGTACATACATTGTTATCCTTTTCCATAAGTTTCGATCAGCTCTTCTAAACCTTACTCGTTAAACTTAGCGATACACATAAATAAAATGATGAATATGGGAAATAAATTGATAACAATTTAAATATAACAAATATTCGATATATTAACGAGTTTAAAAAAATTTAATATTTTATACATTTATTTTTACCGGCAAAACTGTTGATTATATAGAAAAAGGTTATATGAACAGATTAAAGGAATTGTAATTTTTAATTTTTTTTAATTTGTTTGAGCAAAATCGGACTAGTGGTTCTCGAGTTATGTCAAAAAAAAGACTACCAAAGGTGACAATTTCCCCTATATGATAGTTATATATATATCTCGATTCCTAGACGTGACCCAGCGAAACGCCGGGACACGTATAACTTGTTTTTGACCGATATAACATTTCCCGTTGGTTTCATCCCATCCCTATTTTGACTGTCGCATAATGTTATTTATGTATATATAGTTCATTTTATAACATAAACCATATAAATAAAAGTTTCACACTTTATATAAAGTTCACAAAAATTCCAACAATTTTCAACAAAATTTCAAAATTTTTATTTAGAATTTCTAGAAAATTTTCGAGTGTGCAGTTTTGTAGCCCATTCAATTTTAGTGCAAGTTTCAAGTCACCAAAAGTTACAGTAAATTTTTCGAATTTTTTTTTTAGGGCGTTGGTCGTTTTATTCCCTTATAAAGCGTGAACAAAATCAATTTTTATATGGAAGAAAATGCGCGACACCCTCCACAAAAAAAAATCTACTGTAATTTTCTAGAAATTCTGAACAAAAATTAAAAAAAAATTACATATTTTCAAAAACTATTAAATCGATTTGTTTTTGTTTTTGTGCCGTAAAGTTTTTAAAAATGTATTAATCAAGCTCAAATTTCATATTTATTTATAATTTATGTTTATGCATCAACCCTAAAAATTTTAAACAAATCAAACACATGAAGTATGAAGTGTTCGGTTCAGTGCACTCCAACTTCATTTGCATGCTGAAGACGCTGACAGAGCAGAATAGTCGACAGATTTTGCCAGTTGAAGCGGTGCTGAAGACAACAACATCAAGATCATATTCAAGTACATCTATTTTGCTTGATAGAAGAGAAAGGTACGTTTTCTCTATCAAATTTATTCATAATTTTTTCTTTCCCACAAACAGATCAAAGAATAGCAAATCACACAAATTCACATTTAATTGACTTCACACTTCAGTCTATATAACAATCAGGCGATGACAGCGGTATTTAAAAGAGAGCATAACTTATTAAGAAAAGTGTATGCAAACAACTTTTTTCTCAAACCACATGCCCTAATTTTTAGTTGCTCACAGCAGTCAAGAACTAAAAAACAAAAAAACAAATCAGCAATATCCAAGTCGTTAGCCCCTATTGAAACACTTGCCAAAAGCTGTTGAATGCGAGTGGTAATCAATACTTGTACTAAAGATTGCTTACTTTGCTGATTGGTGCCGGGTAATGTGCATAAAACGCCCCCTATAGCATAATCAGTTCCAATTCGAAACTGACCTCACCCATTTAAGTATTAGAGTATGTACATATGTACGTATGTAACAGTGTGTTTGTACACAAAAGCAGGAATATACAAGAACGTTTTGTGGAAACAAGTTTCCTGCCATAAACACACACATACATACACCCAGCAAAAGTGCAATCAGCCAGACCGACCAGCCAACAATAGCCATCAGACACACCAACAACCGGTAACCAGCTCACCTTTTGATTGCCTCTACTTGTTGCCGCTGCTATTGGCACTGAACTTATCCACTGCCTGCTTGAATTTGTATTTGAACTACCCGCACACACACACACACACACACACAAAAGCACATCAGCAGCATTCCCACTCTGGCCAGTCCGCAAACAGGCTCACCTTAGGCGGCTAACCCATGCCCATGCCCAAGAAGCGGTCAAACAGCGACTGCATCAGCGTTAAAGACGTCACCATCACGACCGGCCACCACCACATTGGGTCAAGGATTGCTGTGCCGGTACCAGTTTTCGCACGCTTGTTCACTCACAAATGAGCTCCTGCTCATGCGCTCTCTTGTCCTGCTGAAAGCCAAAAAAAAAGAAAAACTAATAAAAACAAAGGAAACATGTTTTGCCGCTGCTGAATTTCTCGTTTTGCTTAACCATTAACCAGAATTTTAAATCAAAACAAATGTAACCATTCTTGTTTTTATCAGCAGCAAACGTAAATAGATTAGCAGCAAACTGGTGGTGAGGGTGGCCAATGAACCGCCGCCGATTCGATTGGAGTTAATCAAGCTGCTTTGCGCTGCGCGTCACCACGTTACGGCCAGCAGCAGCAGGTCGCTCTTCAAGCGCTGCCACCACTTCATTCATTCACCGTTTGACACTTTGTGTTGTGGCTGGGGCGTCGCGTCGTTGCTGCGAAGGAGTTAAACTAGTTGGACTGGCACGTGTGTCCCAGTCACAGAGAATACTTACCTGTACTGGCATTTGTTTATGGGCATACACAGCGCGCTGCATACTTACATTTATAAGTAGATATTTGCGTGTGAATGTGTTTTGAGTTTTGTGTTCTGCTGTTTGACACATGTGGCCCAGAAACCTGTTTAAATTACCTACGCCAGAGTCGGAGATCCTGATTTTAGAGATATATGGTGACCCTGTGCCAATATGGGATAGTGCGGCGGACGTATGTATGTATGTATGTATGTACATAAGTGAGTGAGTGAGTAATGTGCATATGCCGGGAACAACTTGTTTCATATTTACTAACACACACATTTGATTTGTTTGTTATTTGTCTGCAGTGAATACTCGTTTTTAACGACACAGTTTTTGTGATTTTTTTTTTTTGCCGCGCTTAAAGCCGTAATTGGGGTGTGTCCTTAAGGAATCGTGGAATTCGCAGGAAGTGAAAAAATTATAATTCTCAGCAGCCGGTTTGGCTACGTAATTTGTTATTTCCTACGTAGTTGGCATCTTCTTACATACATTTTTATATATGTAACTACATATTTAATGAGGTTATTGAACATTGTATGTGACAAGCTCAAAATAATATCCAACATACTTCAGTTAGGGTGCGAAAACATAAATTTTCCGAGAAGAAGTAATAAAAAAACCAATGAATTTAGACATAATGATTAGCCAGTTTTTTGACAGTATTATTTTTGAATAATCATTTATCCACTAAAATCCTCTCAGATATATCCCCTAACACGAAGTTTGAGATAGTCAGCCTCATTCACTAAAAGTGAGCTTAAGCACAGAAAAAATGTTTAAGCTGATGAGGTTTCGGAGCATATGGGTCGATTATGGATAGCAACACAATGAAAATGTATATTATGAATAGCTAAAAGTACCAGTGGAACGATACTGCGTGGTGAAGAGGGAGGAGAGACGTCAGAAAATAAGGCAGTAATCAAATGGATTCAAGACCGGAGCTAGTTCCTGTATAGATGAAGATGGAATTCTAGTAACAGATGTCCAGAGTACACTTGAGATGTGGAGGGAACACTTCTCAACGCCGCTAAATGGCGACCTGGTGGCGCGTTTGAAGGAGGAACGAGTCCCACATCCCTCTACTCGACGAAGACGAAGTGAGAACAGCAATAAGGCGACTTAAGGACAACAAGACCCTCAGCTGTTCAAAGCCGGCGGCGAAGAGTTGGAGGGGCGCATGTACTAGCTAATAAGCAGCATTTGGTCTGATGAATATATGCCCGAAGATTGGAATTTCAGTGTACTTAGTGCAATCCACAAAAAGGGGGATCCCGGAGGCTTGCCATTGCCTGCCGAGGG
>NW_023458561.1:48201320-48202641 GCF_013731165.1 Rhagoletis pomonella | reverse complement strand
ATCCACAAAAAGGGGGATCCCGGAGGCTTGCCATTGCCTGCCGAGGGCGACCGCTGTGAAGAAAAAACCTTTTTTTTTATTTTTTTGCGATGTTGCATTGACCAGGGCACCATATACAGCAAAAGCACGTTGCAGTAGGCGCGTGCAGATGATATTGACATCGTTGGCCTGAAACCCGGGGATGTCAGCGCAGCATTTTGCAGCTTAGAAAAAGAAGCCAGCGAGGTTGGTCCAGCGGAGAACTAGGGTAAGAAAAAGTACCTCCTGGCAACATATAAAGAGTGCACGCATTTCGGGACACACGTCACTGTTGACAGCTATAACTTTGAAGTAGTGAAGGCTTTGTCTACCTAGGATCCAGCTTAAATACCACCAATAATGAGAGTCTGGAGATAAAGTGAAGAATAAATAACTCTTGCCAACAGGTGCTACTTTGAGCTCGGTAGGCAATTGAAACGCTTAGCCCTCTCTCGACGAACAAAAATCACGCTCTACAAATTTCTCATCATTCCTTTTATATGGCGCAGAAACTTGGACAATGTCTAACAAAAATAAGCAGGCTTTAGGGGTTTTCGAGAGAACTATTATACGCATGACTACGCCACGCTTTTTAACGACATGGACAAAGTTAATCGCATAAAAATAAAACGATTGCGCTGGCTTGGACATGTTATACGCATGGATGACGACACCCTGGTGAAAAGATCCTTCGACTCCGCACCCATTGGTGGACAACGCAAGCAAGGGCGCCCGCGAACAAAATGGAAGGACCAAGTGCAACTGGCGCAAATTCGCACAGAAGAGAGGCAATTGGAGAAGCTTTTTGGTCTCGGTCCAGACCGACAAACGGTTGTAGTGCCAAATAAGAGGAAGAAGAAGGTAAGTGCTATACAGTTAGGTTAGGATAAGGTTGTTATCCTTTGTCAAGCAACTCAATTAGATTGCGATGGTTAGTAGTTTGGGATTACCACTGCGAACGGTAACTGCTAAGTTAAAGCGAAAAACGCAGTGTTCCGAGAACGAAGTTTCGCAGGCATCAGATGCTAGTCCCGGAGGGCGCCTCCAGAGTAGTCAGAAAGTACGAGCCCACGTGCCTAAGCCTCAATATGGCAAAAGCTAGGCAGTCTAAGAGGAAATGTTGAGATTGTTCCATCTCGTCGTCCTCTATGTAGCTATGGAAAAAGAGATCCGGTAAGATATTTAATAACCTTGCGCGAATCCCGTGCCAGCCTCGAGAGATCCAGTTTCGCGAGCCTGTTGAAATCCTCAGATCATCCACGATCCACCCTCGGCCGGTATTACCTCACAGTAACGCAAGGTT
>NW_023458561.1:48200009-48201220 GCF_013731165.1 Rhagoletis pomonella | reverse complement strand
ATCCACAAAAAGGGGGATCCCGGAGGCTTGCCATTGCCTGCCGAGGGGCGACCGCTGTGAAGAAAAAACCTTTTTTTTTATTTTTTTGCGATGTTGCATTGACCAAGGCACCATATACAGCAAAAGCACGTTGCAGTAGGCGCGTGCAGATGATATTGACATCGTTGGCCTGAAACCCGGGGATGTCAGCGCAGCATTTTGCAGCTTAGAAAAAGAAGCCAGCGCGGTTGGTCCAGCGGAGAACTAGGGTGAGAAAAAGTATCTCCTGGCAACATATAAAGAGTGCACGCATTTCGGGACACACGTCACTGTTGGCAGCTATAACTTTGAAGTAGTGAAGGCTTTGTCTACTTAGGATCCAGCTTAAATACCACCAATAATGAGAGTCTGGAGATAAAGTGAAGAATAACTCTTGCCAACAGGTGCTACTTTGAGCTCGGTAGGCAATTGAAACGCTTAGCCCTCTCTCGACGAACAAAAATCACGCTCTACAAATTTCTCATCATTCCTTTTATATGGCGCAGAAACTTGGACAATGTCTAACAAAAATAAGAAGGCTTTAGGGGCTTTCGAGAGAACTATTATACGCATGACTTCGCCACGCTCTTTAACGACATGGACATAGTTAAGCGCATAAAAATAAAACGATTGCGCTGGCTTGGACATGTTGTACGCATGGATGACGACACCCTGGTGAAAAGATCCTTCGACTCCGCACCCATGGGTGGACAACGCAAGCAAGGGCGCCCGCGAACAAAATGGAAGGACCAAGTGCAACTGGCGCAAATTCGCACAGAAGAGAGGCAATTGGAGAAGCTTTTTGGTCTCGGTCCAGACCGACAAACGGTTGTAGTGCCAAATAAGAAGAAGAAGAAGTTAAGTGCTATACAGTTAGGTTAGGATAAGGTTGTTATCCTTTGTCAAGCAACTCACTTAGATTGCGATGGTTAGTAGTTTGGGATACCACTGCGAACGGTAACTGCTAAGTTAAAGCGAAAAACTCAGTGTTCCGAGAACGAAGTTTCGCAGGCATCAGATGCTAGTCCCGGAGGGCGCCTCCAGAGTAGTCAGAAAGTACGAGCCCACGTGCCTAAGCCTCAATATGGCAAAAGCTAGGCAGTCTAAGAGGAAATGTTGAGATTGTTCCATCTCGTCGTCCTCTTTGTAGCTATGGAAAAAGAGATCCGGTAAGATATTTAATAACCTTGCGT
>NW_023458561.1:48191350-48199909 GCF_013731165.1 Rhagoletis pomonella | reverse complement strand
TGAATAAATCATAAACCAGTTCTAACTCTCAGCAAAAACTTCCCTATTTTAAGGGTTGGCAACCTTTTTAATTCAGTTTTTTTTTTTTTGTTTTATAGATCAACCGCCAGTGTCCATTGCAGCAATGAACACATTCAAAGGAAAGGATTTACTACGAATTTAACGATTTGCGCTATAATGCATGCATGCGTATGTTTCGTCTGTATAGCATATACATACATACATATGTGCTCCAGCATAGGCTACTGTGCTGCGTGATAGATTGACTAAGCAATCGGTGGGCCTTTAACTTGCCGCTGGGCAATCAGTTGTTGGTTGCCGCCACTATATACATAAAGCCGCTATAGTGGAACGGAAGCTTTGCGTTTATTTGCAACGCACTAAAAATCACTCTCATTAAATGCACCTGTCGTCGATTGGATGCACGCACTTGGCTGTTGTTGTTGTTGTGCTTCATTTACGCTCGCTGTTTTGGCTGTCTGCGGTCTTGCGGCGGTCTTTATTAATCGTGCTATTAATATTACTATTCTTTTCGTTGTTTGCTTTATCTTTTGAAATTAGTTAGTCTTCACTACTACACTTGTGTGGCAATCAAATGGATTTAGCAGCTGCTTTTGCCGCTGCAGCAGTAAACTTTGTTTGCTTTTAAAACATTAGCCGCGTTAAGCGGTATTGGTTAGTAGTGTTGCGCCAGCGCGTAGCTAAAGCGGATGCGATCTTTCAAATGGCAAATGAAGAGCATAAGCTTAATTTATCAAAATCAGAAAGCATCTCCGCTGAAGCTGAACGAGATATAAGCTTCGGTCATGGGGATGCGTGTAGAGGTTTTTATATTAAAAAAGAAAAAGGTGAAATCAATTGAATTATTAATTCATATAAAATAGGAGTTTAACTTTGGAAAACTTTCGATATTTTTTCGTGATTTTTCTGGACTTTATCGGGATTTTTTACGCCCCTTCGATATTTTTCAATATCAACCATCCAATTAAATTTTGACTTAGCTTTTCATAAATGTCCAAAAGCAAATGTCGATAAGCAGTTTTTTACCTAAAATAAAAAAGAACTTCGAGATACATTTGAGTCGTATTTGCCATTTTGTAAGAAGACATACATATGAATAATAAACAGGACAATTCTGGCAACTATCTTTCAATTTACAAAATCTTTTTTTTCTATAAATTTAATGAAATTCAAAAAACTAGTTTTTTTTTAATAATATAAGCTAAAAACTAAAACAAATTAATATCAAAAACGAAATCAAAACTTATTAAAAAATAAATAGAAGAAATAAAATTAGTTAAAAAAATTTAATGAAATAAAAAAAATAGTTCCCTTATTTTAGTATTACAACAAAAAATTTAAGAAAATTAAACAAAAAATCTAGAAGCAAAAAGAAAAAAATTTCATTAAAGAATTTTTAATTAAAAGAACAGAATTTAATTAGAAAACGAATGAAAATTATAGGCTTCAAGAAATCAAATTATTAAAAAAAAAATGATATCTTTTGAAAACAATAAAATCAAAATCGATTAAAAATGTTAAAAGGTTTCTACAGAATAGATGAAATTAACAAATATATATTTTTTTTCTTTTTAAAACAAAAAAATTGAAAAACTAAAAGAAAATTAAATGAAAAAAATAGTAATGCAAAAATTTTCCACAAATTCACAAAAAAAATATTTTTGTATTAAAAAAAGAAAAACTAAAATAAGTTCGAATAAATTAAACGAAAAAAAAATATTTTTAAACAATAAAATAAAAAAATTTAAACAATAAAAACTTGTAAAATCTAAAAATTAAATGAAACAAAATTATATAAAATGGCACACCAGTGCTCTGCTCACTCGACTATTGCAACTTTTGGGCCAGTGCGAGCAGAATGATATACAAGTGATTTCTGTCAAAACAGCTTTTCACCAAGAAAATTGGCAAGACAGCTGTTTTGTAAGACTTTCGTGCCAGAATAAACAAAATCTTTTAAACTATCTTGACTACTGCCAGCCAATTGTCGAAAAAGTAAAGCTATTAAATTTCTTAAAATATTGATTCCTCTTTTTTATGCACGAAATTCCCATAAATCCATTGCATGTAACTGAAACAATATCAATTTAATACTAAATCCGAAAAATAATTACAGCACTCAAATTTATTTAGTAAAAATTCATCAAAATAATAACCATAGCAAATTTGCCCCAAATCAATTTATGGATAATAATACTAAATCCGCTTACTTTCATAGTATACGACCGTTAAGTATACCAAAAAATGCTTCTAATAAGCTTAAACCGCAAAAAAAAAATAACAACAACAGAAACCACAAATACTGGAGTTCGATATTTTAAGGGGGGAAATCCAAAGACTTAAGCAACGAACTTGTGCGGCAATGTTGACTACAAGAAGCCAAAGCCATTAGAGTAGAGCAGATTATTTTGTTTGCAGCGTAAAATTCGTATTAAATTGCCAATGTAAATCGATTACAAAAACAAAAACAGTATAGATGTAAGTGCGTTAGCTCCACCAAGTTAGATTACAAAAATACAATACCAAAAAATGCCAAAGCGTTTTGCACAGTGAAGCGACTCAAATTATGAGTTTTCTAATTGTGTTGCGAGTTAGCAAAAAGCAAAGTATTATTTCTTTAAGCGCAGAAGTATAAATGTGTGCTTATTTTCAAACGACAGCATCAATTTCGAGCAAAATTTTTATGAAATTACTTAAATTTTGGGCATAGATTACTTTTTTTACTATTAAAGAATATTTGGAGAAATTCCTACTGTTGAAGAGGTTTCATCTTTTTCTAGCGCAAGCCAGTTCATCTAAGTAGCCATTCAAGTACCACAATATTTTAGTCATACTTTCTATTTTTCAGAGCAATATTTTTCTGGTATTTTTTGGCCAAAAATAGCCAGTATTTTTAGATTTTCGATCTTTAGGCAAACAAATGACACGATTCTTAGCCTATCGGAATTTTCGAAACTTTTAGAGTTTTTAAGAGATTTTCCTAATGTTTTTTGTTTTTGTTGGGACTTTCCGGACTTTTGAAGTGTTTCTTCTTATATTCGGGACTTTTCGGAATTATTTCAGGGACCTTCGGGACTTTTTGGGGCTTCTCTTGATTTGTTTTTCAGAATTAGTTTTTGAGTATTTTTTTTTATCTCTTCAGGGTTTCTCGTGACTTTTCGTACTATATTTGGGGCACTTCGGAATTTTTTAGGGCTTTTTGAGCATTATCATTTTTTGTATGATATGGGGATTTATCGGAAGTTTTCGGTACCTTTGAGGATTTTTTGTGCTTTATTCGTTATTTTCATTCCGTGAATTTTCGTTTTTTTTCTTAAATTTTTGTAATATATTTTGCTATTTTTGGTCCAATTCACAGGTCTTTAAGGTTTTTTTGTAACTTCCATATTTATTCGATATCTTTCAAGAGCTTTTTATGTTCAAAAGTGCTTTAAAATCCAAATTTTAACCTTTATTCTCGGCTATCTATCTGACTAGCGCTGCCTTTTTTACGAATAAAAACCACACGAAAAGTTATGTCATTTATGTATGCCAGCCTTGTTTGCAAGGTCGATTCAATGACTTCAAAACAAAATAATGAAAGGAAATGTTTGGCAGAATTGTGTCTTAAAAATTCAGAAAAATTCAATTCGAAATCTTTACACTGTGCCTTTCAAATTTATTTAATAAATGGGAGGAAAATCCAACCGCACATGCGGCTCCAAAAATGTTGCCAGTAGGTATGTATGCAAAGTCGTGGTTAAAGTTACCCAGCAAACAAAATCCGAAATATCCCGACAAAGTTTTAGTCCAAAAACTATCACATCAATTATGGAGACTAGACTTTAAAACAAGATTAAATTTAGAAAAGAAGCCATTTTCGAAGCCACTGAGGGAAAAAAATATTAAAATCAATCAGAAACGTAATTGGTCTTACTGCATATAACCGTCAACGAAAGTTGGTAAATATTCAATTCAATTATGCGCATATTAAAATGACCGCGTTCATTCTGAAAAAGCATCCGTGAAGTGAATAAACAAGATAAAAACAAAAAAAAAAATATTTAATTTGCATGTTTTGCCTGCAATGGAACTCGAACCCTGACCTTCTCTTCAACAAAAGGTGGCAAGCATCTTTGCGCACTCAGCTACAGCGACAGATATAAATGTGCTTTCAATTGTTGAATTTCCATGAACACCTGAATTCCTTAGTCACACTGCTCAAAAAATCTGAAAGTCTGTTACATACACAATATAAATTCAAGGCCGTATTTAAGAAAAGTCGTACATATAGCGCAAAAACCCACCAGCCAACATTACAGAAAGACAGTTGACGTACCAGTTAAGCTGCTTAGTAAATAAGTAGTAAGCAAGTTCAGAGCTCGTAAGTTTGTCTGCTGGGTTGTTATAAAACTTAAAATCGCTAGCATTATTAACGCGACACAAAGGCACAATGAAAGTTAAGTAGCATGGCGACTGCGCACTGCCTGCACAATGACCAGCACTAGACGGTCTCGCTTCCTCCACGCACGTCAAGGCGTTACATCCTTAGCAGCAAAAATGGCAGTTGGCAAATACTTTCCACAAATTATTGCTCGTACGAACAGTCAACAGCCACTGTGGTTGAGTGGTTAGAGCTGCGTACAAGCACTCCGTAGGAGCTGGGTTCGATCACCAGTCCGAGCAACATCTAAATTACAAAAAGTTGTTTTCTGAAAGCTGTCGCCCCCGGCAAGCAATGGCAAACCTCCGGGTATATGTATTTCTGCCATCAAAAAGCTTCGCATAAAATCCATTTGCCTTTCGGAGGCGGCGTAAAACTGTAGATCCCTCCATTTGCGTAACAACACGAAGACACACAGCACAAACTGGAAAAAAGTTTGGCCAAATACTTGGCAAAAGTGTAAGCGTCAAACTGTTATTATTATTAGGAACAGTTAACATTGTAGATAGGCGTCATTCGCTTAGCTGATTTGTAATTTATAAATATTTCATATTTTCCGTGAAATGTTGTACAACAAAACATTACTACAATAAAAAGGCGTGTAATAGCTGTCGCTAGGCAGACGGACACACAACACCAATAGCGCGATTGAACGGCCGAAATAGTAAATGAAAAACAAAAACAACAAAACGAAAAGAATGCAACTACAACAACGTCCGAACAAAAGACAATTGCTATAGCGAGGCGTAGTCAAATCGCCCAAGCGGTAACCACGCTACACGCTTTTACCATTACACCAGCGCTGGTGAGCGCTTAAGACCTAAGCAATCTAGTAGAGAGCCAGGCGCTTGGTCAGCAGCTAGATCGCGCATAACATTCGGGCGGCCAGCCGGCCAGCCAGCAGCAGCCCGCAGCCAGTGCTACCGTAGCTGATAATTTCAATTGATTAATTGCCACTTTATGGCGAATTGGCCAATTTATCAGCGCGTAGTCATCATGCAACAACAAGAACAACAACAACAGTGCCTAGCTTAGGTGTTACTAAAGTTTGCTTGCTGTTGCTTTTGCTATTTCTACCATTTTATTTTATTATGCATTTTTCGGCGGTGGCAGCAGCAGCGGCCTCACCTATTCCAGTGCAGCGCCGCAAAGTGGCCCGCATTCCAAAGCCACCGCGCGCTTAATCGCATATTTAATCGCATTCATATGCGCGCCAGCAGGCAATAGTGCAGAAAAACAGTAACAACAACAACGGTGAGCGCTCGCGCTACAATAAAAGCAGTGCTATTTTAAAACGCAAGCAACAACAACGACAGCAGCACCCTTAAGCTAGAAACTTTAACTAAAACTATTGCTTGTCATTCTCTTTCTGCTCCACCACTGTCGCTACTGCCCTCTCCAACTTTTGAAAGCAATGATTTCGCGCATGCGCAAATGCTTTTCGAAAGCACAATCGAACTTAGCTATGTTTTTTAATACTCCACAATACATATTCGCCTGTTGTCTTACCCCATAGCCTTTAGTCTCAACACTGCGTTTTGCATTTTTTTAAATAAATTATTAAATAAAAACCTTTCTAGGCGTTGCAGACAGCAAACTATTTCCTATTTTAAAAACAAACACCTACACGGTCAGGTAGACATACAAAGTAGCGCACAAGCCAAACGATATCATTATCGTAACGGTAAAAATGTAGCTACACCCACCAGCGGGCCACAGCGCTACTAAACTATGGCCACACACATCCATACATACATACACTCCAACACACTTGAATAGGAACAACTTTGTAGAGAATAAAAAGTCATAAAAATTGCAAAGGCATGCTCCCATTTTTTATATGGGAAAAGTTGCGGAAGAGCGTCTGAGGAAAAAGTTTGGAATTTTGATGAAAATATGACGATTTTTTTTCTAATTTTTTGCAAAGTTTAAAATGTGCATTTATATGGCTTTGGTTAAAGAATGAATTGTATTTGAATTGAAAAATAAGTTAATCGAAAAAATAAATATTTTCAAAGCGAGCTTTTTAAATATGAACGAAATCGGAACATAAATATTGGTTTACCAAATATATCGACTCGTGCGCCACCTATCGGACAATTTTTTTTTAGTAAATTTATTCCTTTTCATGTAGTTAATATACGTTCTAAATATGAACCAAATTGGACTATAAATACGGGCTTTTTAAATATCTCGACTCCTCTGCCACCTATCGGATTAACTTATATTTCGTAGTGTCATCGAGTTCTGAGCCAACTGTGAATTTTCAAGTCTCTAGGTCATTGAAAAGTTGGTAAAAAATTCATTGCAAGATCTGCCCCAAACAAACATACATACATACATAGATACATCCATACAGAGTAAGATAAAAATAAAAGCTTGTGATAATGTAAAGTAAATAAAAGAAAAATATTCTAGAAAAAAAGCGAAAGGGCATTGTGCCTATTCCAGTGCATAGGAGTGTACCTCCTACTGCTGTTGCTCCACCTAACCACCGAGTCAGCCAGTCAGTGACTTCTGTTTGCCGCTTTTGGCAATTTAATTAGCTGTGCAAACGAGATTAAAGTGGACACAACGCTTTTGCCGTTGCTGGTGCTATTGTTGTTGTTATGTTTTGCAAGTAATGCAAGTAAATGCAATTATTTAATTTTACTGCAGGCGAATTTTCGGAGTGAACTTGTTTTATATTTCTGAATATTTATTGGGAAATTAAGTTATCTTCTCAAAATTGTTGATTTGAGCTTGAGCTTTTAAAGTTTGTTAAGCAAAAGCTTCGTTTAGTTGATGGAGCTTTTGTAATGTTTGTTATTAAATATTTTCTTTTTAAGATGTCTTGTTCAATCCTCAAAAATTACATAGTGCGGCTCTTTTCACTAGCCGAAGAAGAATTGATGTTAAAACACCCCCGCGGATCCGCCACTGACTGACAAGTGGTTTAAGACCCAAACCCAAAACCAAATCATTGAGTAAAGGTGAGTGGACAAAAGAGTTTGCTTTTGCAGTGATAGCCAAGCTGCACTAAAGCACTAAAGACTCTTTCTAAAACTGTTTTTGTTGATGAATTTAAATACAACAATAACGTTAGTTTTTACAACAAAGTTGTCTTTTTAAGTATCTGAGGGCAAGGGCCTATTTATAAGGGAAAATGCTGGTTGCGGAATTTTCTACGCAGGCTTCAAAACTTCTGCTTACGCGTCTTCTGGTTTGTCTGCAACATCAATAAAATAGCACATGGGTTTATACCCAGTCTAAGTTCGTCCTTACCAAAATAAATACAAATTTTCAGTAGTAGTATTAACTATAAGCGACGTTTTCCAATCTTTTGTGCAGGTCTTGTCTGGAGGATGAAGACAATGGTAAATACTTTATCAGCAGTTGTCCGGCGCTCTTTAGCCTCAGGAATTGGAATTTTACAATGATTTGGTCGAAAATAGTGGTTTACTTGCTCTCTTTGGAATTTTTTAATTTGGCAAAAACTCTGAAAGATTTCACAGAGAGGTGTTCACTTTGGCACAATGTACCAACTGTAGTTGAAATCTGGGGGTTGTTGCCGAGAAAAAATTAGTTTTTTTTTTTATTGAAGTCTTATCTTAGCCTTCCACATCCCACCGAAATAGCTCCAAAGTATGCTTGATGGGTTTAGGCATTGAAATTTGGTTGAAACACTTGGCACATTGTGGTCTACTATGCAAGCTGATTGAATATTCGGTTTTACCGGGGTGATACATAGCCCCGATTTTCTGTGTTTTTTGGGTTGTCGTAGTAGATCCAACTTTCGCCTCCTTCACGATTCGTATAGCTGATCTTATTTTGTAGGATTGCGCGTATTGTAACTTGGATTCTTTATGTCACTTATTCCTATTCCTGCTTTAAGATTATTGCGTATGGTTGGTTAGTTGACAGCGTTGCTTGACCTTTTCGCTTAAAACTATTTCCTTAAGACCGATTCTTTACTATTTTCGAGCATGCAGCTTGTACGACAGGTGAATTTTAGTTGCATAACTTGAGGGGACAGAACCTTATAATCTTCTTTAAAGATTTATATTGCTGAAGTTCTTAAGGGCCCTTTAAAGTGTTACATCTGCTTTCAGGCAATTCAGTGCAGCTCTTTTTTT
>NW_023458561.1:48183542-48191250 GCF_013731165.1 Rhagoletis pomonella | reverse complement strand
ATTTTTATTTTATTTATTTTATTTTATTTTATTTTATTTAAATTTAATTTATTTTATTTTATTTTATTTTATTTTATTTTAACTCAATTTTACTTTACTCATTAAATTTCTTTACCGTGGCTCCGTTAACCAATCCGCATAGGATATGGAGAAAGTGCCCGCCGTATCCATGTTTATTGCCACGTTGTCAGCTTCTCTACTTCTTTAATTCGCCTTCTTTCCTTTTGCTTGCTGCATAAACTTCACGATATCGTTGTTGTTGTTATTGTTGGTATTTTTAAATGCACTTCCAAATTCCTGCCAATTGGCTAAATAAAATTGCACCCAAAAAAGCTTATTTTCTCTCTTCACTTTCTCTGCTTGGCGACGAGTTCGCAGCTTAAGTCTTTTATATTTGGTTGCTGCTTGTTTTATTCTTATATTTATTATATTTTTATTTTAACACTTCAACGAATGTCACTCAGCGCGAATTCAATGTAAATTCATTCAATTCATACCATTTCGATTCACTGCGCTGTTTTCTTTGTCACTTTATTCAAATTTTATTTTGCATTCCTGGAAATTTCGTTACACACGCAATCGATTGTGCTTTTTGCTTCAGATTCTTTTTATTTATTTTAGCATCTTTCCAAGCTATCTGTATTGATTTACTTTTTGTTTTGTTTATGTAGGTACTGTAGTCAGCCACTGTTTGATTGTTGTATGTAATGCTGAAGGCTTAAATTTTCTATGACAATTAATTTTTCTAGGTATATGCATTTATTTACATAGATACTATGTAGATACTTATATTTGAGCGTTGGCATGGGAAGCACTTGTCACTCGCGTTATGTGGTTAGTTGTTAATAAATTTATTTGTATTCATAATACTATTGCTTGCCAACAGCGGGAACAGGGATTTTTTTTGTAAGAGACTGTCAATGAATTGTTAGTTGGCGGAATTAGTTGCCAGCTAGTCGTTGCTTGGTTGGTGACTAATTTTATTGAATATATGCTGCCGTTGCTGTTCTTGCATTTGTTTTAAAAGTTTACAACAAAGTTTAAGTTTTTTTGCAAGGTAGGAGTATTAGTGAATTTTCTAGAATATTATTTATATATGTATATATTAAAAGGAGCAAGCAGCAAAAGACTAATTTTAAATAAAAATAATTATTAAACAAAATATGAAAGTACTACTAACGTCTCAAGGCATATTATTTATGTGAAACAGGTCGTAACTTTACATAAAACAAGTAATTTTTAGCAAAAAAAACTACTTAAAAAAATATATTTAATGATCCAATGTTCGGATCTAAACCAGATCAGTATGGGACCACCTCTGAGACACTACATTTCCGATGCAAAAAGAATTATCGAAATCGGTTGACGTGGTCCAAAGTTATGCGGTAACATACATAAAAAAAAAATAAAATTAAATTAAAATTAAAATAAAAAAAAATATTAATATATAGTCTTCGCTACACAGCGATAGTCCAGGCGATATCTCCATTATTGTGGTGGACTGCTCATAAACAAGACGTAAGGCCAAATTAACAGCAAGAAAACGGCTATATAATATCGCGCACCGTCTTCAAAAGAGTCACAACTCAAAATTTGGCATTTTTGAGATTATGCGCTAAAAATATACACAGAGCTTTTATTTACCTTTTAGCAAAAGCTGGGGCATTTTTTTTATAATTTGTTTAAAAAAACCTACGGTAAAGTCGCCCTTGCCCATACGATAACATGTGCCACGAAATAGTTTTTCGGATTTTCTGGCAAAACGTATATTTTGAGTTGGGACTACCCTATAAGAGCGATTGGATAGAGAATCTAGTATTTGAATTGTACCCTGATTGTGAATGATAGCTCAAAGTGGAATGTCGGGTATACTCGAAAATAGCTTTACTCAACCAAAGCGTTTGGTTGCTGGAATTTCGGCACTAATAGCTGAAGCTACAAGGTGGCTGATCGATTATTTACTCTACGCGCGAATTCTGGCTGAAGCAGAACTTTATCGAACAGGTTAATAGAAGATGGATTGTAGAGGCCATCAGTGTTGCCAAGGTATTTCTCGGTAGATTTAGGGCTGGTTTCTCCAACTCAAGTTAACTTAGTTTAGCCACTTTTTGGACTTAAGTCAAAAGTTAGCCCACGATTTAATTAATTAATTTACACAGCTTATTCTTGACTAAGTCAGGAGAATTGGCGTAACTAAGTTAAGTTGAGTTGGAGAAACCAGCCCTTAGTGTTATTCTGGACCATTAGGAAGAAAATTAGGGATAAATATCTTTAGCAGTTTTCTTAGAGATTTTTTCAAATAAATTTATTTTTCTTTCGTAACTTTCGAATAGTATTATATTACATGTGCGTATGTATTGAATATATTTATTATTAATTTAATGTGGTAAGACAAAAAAACACAAAAAGTATTTTTGGTTCATGGTAAAAGACTAGCTCGAAATTGAATGTGTTTAATTAAGTTCTCTCATGCCCGTTGATCACAATGATATCATCAAAGCGTAGACAGTTTCCGAGTTGAAGCGTTTTCGCATAGACCTGTAGACATTCGGTTCTGTAGCTTATCATTGATAATATTGACAATAAAGAAAGTACGTACGACTGCAGCATTCGGAAATGGCAGATTCAATAGCCTAAGTACAAGCTGCGAAATGTTACCAGATTTTGTATTGCCTCCAGCATCAGTAAACTCATCGATATTAAGGGGGCTTTTTTTAGGGAAAAATTAAATGACTTTACGCTGAAGTTATATGGACCATCTGGCAACACTGGAGTCGATGCATAAGACAGCATGACTTATCTGGCCTGAATTAGTTAAAATAAAATCTAGTCCACTTCTACGACTGGTGAAACCACTGCTTCGACATGTACTAGGAGGAATACCATAGCCCATTGTTTGATTCGAACGACGGATGCCAACATGGGCTACAGTCGAATTGTTTCGGTCGTAGTTTCCGCGGCGATTGGAAGGAATTTAGAGAGAGCATTATTTATGGCGCTGCTCCGCATTTGCGAAGGCCCATTGACATTGGTACCATCATTACTTTCTTAAGTGCCCGGCTGAACTACTTACTTTAGCAATCCTAATTGACTATATTAGTAAGGATTGGGCATGGATTAGACAAGGGTTAGAGACATGAGCCACTTAACAGTGGTAAGGGTTTTTATTTTTTGAATTTTGAATTGTGCCGTTATTGCAGAGGACCATCAATATGTAGATGCTAGCTATGACTTTATGATCTTCACTTCACTGAACGAAGAATTCGTTTCACTTCTAAGGAAAGCAAGAACGTAAAAAGCCTCTGGTATCCAAACAGGGCTCTGGATATCTAATTAGGCCTCCTCAAACAATCAATGAGGGCAGCTACAAGAACCTAAACCAATCAAGTTAAGCAACTTAAAATTTCCAGCGTAATTACAAATGTATGTGCAAGTATAATTATATATAAAGTTGTATTAAAACTTTAATTATAAATATGAGTTTTCCGTAACAGTTGATGCTAATATAAGCCCCCTGGTAAACCCGACTAAGAACTTTTTTGCCCCAAAGTAAAATTGGACTTAATCTAAAATTTAAATGAATGAAAATTTACAAACAAACGAACAGACAAAGTTATCGAAAAGAAATATTTTAATGGCGTTATTCATAAAAAATAAAGAAGGTTTAAAAAGCTTTACAAATTGAAGTTTTCACACATATTTCAATTGAAAGGTTTATACTTTTTCTAAAGCTACTTTCTGAGCTCAAGTTGTTTCGAATTTTTGTATGAAAAAGGTATTAGGCCGAAACGATAGCAAAAAATCGCATTTATTTTGCTTTATTTTTTATTTCACTTTTTTTATTTAAGTGATTTATTTTTTTATAAGGGCTGCAAAGTGCTCCAATAATTGATATGATACGGTTCAGTGGCTCAAATTTCTGAGAAAAAACTTGCACCGGTACAAGAACGGGCTCATGAGTACCTCAGAACCACGGTTCGATTCGTTTCAAATGGTTAATTTTTCTTATTCTAAGCAATACAGATGACAAAATTAAAATATATTTTGGGGAGTTCGCAAGGTACCACAATATTATGAATTTTCACACTGTTAAAAAATAGTTGGTTGTGGTTTCAAGTCGTTCTAACGATTTATTTAAGCGCTTAAAGTTTATGAGAGATTATCTAACTTTTTTTTTTAATATACAGTAAGGTGAGATTAAAAAATTAAGTCTAGACAAATAGACATAAACTGCATATAAAGAATTTTGAATAGACACTCAAATCTTGGCTTAGAGTTTGTTACCAACAAAACTTGAAAAATGCTTTAGTGGATTTTCATTTTGAACCGAACCGAACCATTTTTTGGAGTGGTTCACTGTTCGGTTTTGGCATTTCAAAATAAAAACAGTTAGATTTTTGGTTCGGTTCAAAACTAAAGCACCGATTTTATTTTGCATTTATTTTTATTTTTTTTTTGCTTTTTTGTCGTATTTTTTTGTATTAATTATTTTGCATTATATATTACTATTTTTTTATATCTAGATATATTTTGCTATTTCTAATTTGTTTTGTTTTATTTTTAGTTTTTTTTATATTTGTTTGTCTTTTTATTTAATTTTTAATTTTTTTTATGTGGTTTAGATAATTTATTTATCCATTTCATTTTATTTTATTTCTTTTTTTCATTTTACAAGCGTTCTACTTTATCACACTTTATCTTTATTTATATTTGTTTATTTTTTAATTCTACTTTCCAATTAAAAATCTAAAATTTACAAAAAAAAATTGCCAATCAATATTTTTTGTCTTGTCAACTTGAAATGCTCCAATCAATTGCTCTTCAAGTGTCAATAGCGCTGCCTGCTCCAATTAGAGCACTACAAATCCAAAAAAAAAAAACAAAAGCAACAACAGCAATATCGCCAACATGTATCGACACAATAATAAATCGTCATAAATATCTACAATATCATATTAGTATGTATGTAGTACTAGTTTTTGTTTGTACATTCTTTTTTTGCTGTTATTATGATTATTATTTGCAAAATGTTATTGTTTTTGTAGTTGTCGTTGTCGATGGTGGTGGCAAACAATTAATGAAACAAGTAAGACCGGAGCGGGTCAACGCAATCGCGCGCAGCAGAAGCAACCACCAACAAAGGCATTAACTGGCTGGCAGGCAGGCAGCACCGTTACATGCAGCAGCCGATGCGACGCGCCCATAAGCGTGGCTGGCCCAACTGGAAAATCCCGTTGACTTGTTGACCGGCTCGCTAGCTGCCAGCCTAGCCTGCCAGTTTGCCTGCCTGCCTAGTGAGTGGGCTAGTTAGCGGCTAGACCGCTCATTAGCTGAAGATGCCGTAGCAGACGCGCATGTTGTCGTCGTCGGTTGACGTTGTCGCTGAGCTGATAGTGCGTAGTCACTTGTCGTTACAATCGCTGTGACGCTTATCAATTAGTTTTTCCTTTTTTGTGTTTTAATTTTTTACAAATTTAACTTGCTTTGTATATTTTGTTTTTTTTTTGCACATGAAACTTTTTATACAATACCAATTACTCGAGCGCAAACAAAAAACCTAAAACGCGCGCGCGCTGACACTATCAAATCGCATACACATGCATGTATGTATGTACGTACAACAAAAATACGCGTTGGCGTACTCGCGCACCGTAACTATGTAAATAAATATTTGAGTAAACTCGTATTTGTTGCCGTCGCTGCCGTTGGTGTTAGCTTTGCGACTCGCCATTCACAACTGAAGACCACTTTGCGCATTCGCCAAACCAACAACCAAAAATCCAACAACTAACAACCAAACGGTCAGCATGAGCAACAAAAAAACAAACGCCACAGAGACAATCGTCAAACCAGAGCCAACAGTCAGCCGCGAACCAACCAGCCAATCTACCTGTCTGCCTTCCAGCATCCGTGCGAGCACGTGCGTGTGTGTGTGTGTGTGCGTGTTTATGGCGAGTGTGAACGTGTGTGTGGTGTGCGCGTGAATGACGTGAATTTGCTGTTGCAGCAGCGCGCTCGATCGCGTTTAGTACGCGCCTGCGCAACAGCCCCAACCAACCCCAAAGCAAAACACAGAATTGGCGTTGCAGCAGCTGATTGTTCGTGTTGATTGCAGCGCATTGCGCGTTGGCGTTGACGGCGAATGCACCTGCGTAGCATTGGCGTTTATCGACTGCGCGCTCTCAGCTTTTGTGCTCTCACGCTCAGCGTAGAATGCATTGGCGCATGCGCATGGCTCCCAATTGAGTTTTGTTTTGCTTTTTTTTTTTTGGTTCGCGCAACCTGTGTGATGCTGGTCAAACAGAAATTGGTTCGATCGAATCGATATAGTTTGGTGATTGATTTTCAAGCTGATGCGGCTTATATGTAGCTACGTGTCAAGTATGCTGAAGATGCACTTGTTGCTGTCACATCTGAGGAAGTTATGCACGTATGGATGTTGTGGTTATTTTGATGCGTATTTTTTAAAAGTATGCTGTTATTATACAAATGATATTATGTATCGCTGGCTTGGCTCTTCTTGAAACAGTGATTCTTGAAACAGGTGGAGCCGTTTGATCAAACAGATTGTCTAAGAAAACTATGATTACAGCTTTTTGTAGGCGGGAAGCAGCCATTCAATAATTATGATGGCTTACCTAACACATTACTACCACTGCACATCAAAAAAGCTTGTAATTTCAATGAAACTTTGTTGATTTTTCTAATTTTTGCACAAAGTTTGAAATTTGGATTTATATAGTTTTTGTTAGATAATGAGTTCTACTTTTACAAAAAGACTTATCGAAACAAATTCAAATAAACATAGCGAATATTATATCGCACGTTTAATAATAAACAGAATTATTTCGAAATTTCAATTTTGTGGGAAATCGCAATCAAAGTTAGATCAATTCATATCAAAAGGCAAATGGATCGACACATATATTTGCCATTTTTAGGAAGTTTACTCATATCCAGGCTGAACATAATCTCCTTATCAAGCTTGTTAATTCTATGATGAAATCGCCAAAAAAGTAAAGTTTGAATTACGTCTCTATATTACTAAATATAGTTATTTGTTTCTTTTTAACTGAATAGTGAGTAAATTATTACTCAGCGGAAAATGGAGATACATATATGTTTGAGGCCAAAATTATATTTAAAATAATAAATTGCTAATCATTTGAAAAATTTTCAAATCGGTTTTTTTGATTTCCAGCAAACTTTAAAATAAAATTTTAATACTTCATCATAAAGTTTCAGTTTGTATAAGTAAACATCGTCAACAACGGAGTCAAATAATCCCCTTCAAATTTATTTTCAAGCTCTACTGAGGATACGTTAAATTCGCTTCAATGGATTTGCCACATATATTCACAGATACTAATACATGAAAAATATGCGCAAAACGTACACTTGGCTCAAAGCTATCTCCCTTCGATTGCTGAATCCAAACACATTGCGGAGATAGGTTACTGCCAATATAGAAGTATTAAATATATGATGAAAAAGTTTAAATTTGCCAGTAAAAAATTTTTTGTCACCGATACAGAATTGGGCTATAAGAATGAATATACCCCTTCTGGTATTTTGAGGAAACACAGGGAGGTGCCCTTGTTGCATTCGCGAAATAAAATATATAACTTTTTAATTAAAAAAAAGGCACATCGTCGATACAGGTGTGTCGCCAAACTAAATTGGACAATAATCGGCAGAAATGGGTTTC
>NW_023458561.1:48176637-48180542 GCF_013731165.1 Rhagoletis pomonella | reverse complement strand
TAATCATTATATTAAGATAAATATTTTTCGAGTCATCTATAATTATTATTCAAGGACTTATATTATAAAAGTCCTTTCATAATGATTATCAGAGAGATAAATATTTTTAAATCTTCAAAGACTTTTATTTTAAGACTTATATTATAAAAGTTTTTTCATAATAATTATGAGCGCGAAACAATTTTTTAAATCTTAAAAGATGGGCCTTGTTCACGAGCATTTCAGGATTAGTTGGGGACTAGTTTGGAGTTAGATGGACTAGTTGGGAGGCACTTTGGCCCTGTTGGGGCTTGGTTTGGGACCCGTTCGGGGCTATATACACAATTTTTTCGCACTCATAATTATTATAAAAAACTTTGAAGACTTAAAAATGTTTATTTCAATGATAATTATTATGACAAGACTTTTATAAAATAAGTCTCGATATAAAAGTCTTTTAAGACTTGAAAATATTTATCTCGCTGATAATTATTATGAAAAGGCTTCTATTATATAAGTCTTAAAATAATAGTTATCGATGACTTAAAAAAATTTTCTCACACATAATTATTATCAAAAGACTTTTATAATCCTTACGAAAATTTTTATTTAAATAAAATAAATAAATAAAACGCTACCATGATATAATTCTTATTCTGGGTGTCTGGTTTTATTTCTTCCCGTTTATATTCAAGCAAAGGCAAATTTTCTAAGCCCAAAAGATGCACAGTAAATTCGATGAGACAAATTAATTCGAAATCGTTTAACTAGCATCGAATCCTTCTGATTGGCATAGAGTTTCGATTTGCTTTAAACACGTAAAATGTTGTATTAAATGTTTTGCCAAATACTTGAAGAAAATATGTACCGGAAATAACGATTTTTATGACCGATTTAAAACTTGTATGGTCTAAAAAATTAAATCTTAAAATTATGAATGTAATATGTTCAAAAAAATAAAATAACTAATAAATGAAATTCAAAAATAAAGATCAAAAATTAATTGAAAAAATATACATCCAAAAATAGCCGTTAAAATTGATAAAAAAATAAATACAAAATATAAAGCATAAAGCATAAGCTAGCGGTTAAATTTGATCGGAAAATATAAATGCAATTTTAAGGGTTAAATTGCGATTTTTATTATAAAGATCATAACCATAACCGTTACGGTCTCCGAAATAGCTACAAGAAGTGGTTTTTCTCCCCTACAAATTTTGTAAAAATATATTAAGCAACTTTCACTCTAAGCTAGCGAAATGCTGTAATCTGATAAAATAAGTACTAAATGTGAAATAGTTAGTAATTTTTTATACCAAATAATACCAAATTCTCAAAGTTTAAACCTTATTTCATTATTTATCCTTAAACTAAAATATTGAAATAACTACTTATATATATAGATATATTTGTGTGAGGAATTCTTCTCAACTGAAGCGCCCTTCCCCAAAATTGGTCAAGTTAAAAAAAATCGGTTATAGATATTCTTAAAAATTTGATACAAGTATTAAATGAATATGACGGAAACATTTTTTTTTTTAATATATTCAATTCGCCATACTGGATCAGTCATTTTAAATTTAAAGAATTAGTGATCAATCAAAAATCATAATTAGTGGCTGAAAAAGGCTCCCAGTAACAAATTTCAGGTAAATGCAATCATTTTTCAAAACTTTTCCGACATACTGGATTCGCCATATTGGATTTAAACTAAGCCACTCATAGTTTATAAGTAAACATGTTTACCACCTTGAGAACGCTGAATTTAATCATGGAATTTGTTTGTTAAAAAAAAGTTAAAAATTCGGGTTCTTGTAGCTTAGGTGCATATACATAGTTGATTAGATTTTCAAAAGTGAGATGCAAGTTTACAGGCTTTGGCCTGTAGATGTGCAATAAATGTGTTTTTTTTTTTTTTTAAATTGGGCACCTCTAGCGAATTATATTAAAATTATTTAATAAGTAAAATAAATAAGTTAGATATTACAATATGGGTATCAATCGAAGTGGTTTTGAAAATGCTTTACTTTTTACCTGCACGTAGAAGGGTTGCTACCTTTTAGAAAAATTCAAATTAAATTTTGTTAAGGAAATTAGATAACTGAAATATGTATGACAAAATGGCTGTCAGACAAAAGAAAAAATCTGACATACACATATTTATAAGTGAAGAATAAAAAAATCGGAAAGCAGTAATATAAAAGGAATGCATGTAGCCGCAACTAATCACTCACTGGTAATGTGTGCATGTATTTTCATATTGTAATAAAATAACAAATGCGATGTCGTAATCCTTTCGTTTGACATAAATATTTTAATATTGCATATACACAAATTTTGTATAATTAAACTAAATCTGAATTTACAAACAGGTGGCGACCCTATACAAAATATTTGTAAGCTAAGACTATCGTAAACCTCTTTCGTCTGACTACCATATATGTATATGCTTATACATATTTCAATTACACCAGTCAACACGATTTTTGGGTCTGACTTCTACATGTTAAATTTTAGTTTCTCCTACGCTAAAAATAAGTGAAAAAATAATTTTTTTGATCAAAGATTGTGTTTTGTAAAAAACTAGGGCAATTTTTCTGGAATTTAAATTACGATTAGAAAAGTTTTTACTTGATATCAGGGTCTTTTTATTTAAGATTTGCGATAAACAATAACATATAAATATAAAATAACAAGAAATTAATGTCTAAAAGTGAATATTTTTTGTATTTCTTATACTTATCGACGTAAATCAGACAAAGGGAAACTTTAAGAACTAAAAATTAAAATTCAAGTGTTTTTTTAATGTCTGGAATGAGAATCTAAGCATGAGAACAGAAACCCAAAGAAAAAAAATTTATTTGTTGACCGGTGTTTTAAATTGAATTTTATTTTTTTAAACAGGTGGCAACCCTCCTACAAGTAGTTAAATCCCATTTTGCTTGATACCGGTCTTTTAATAACTTATTAAGCTTATTTTTTTTAAGGTGGCAACTCCCTTCAAAAAATAAACCTTTATAACATGCTATCTACAGGACGAATTCTTAAATTACAAGCTTTTTTAACATCTCTTTTTGAAAATCGGACGAATGGTGCAGATCTACCGGCATTTACCAGAAATGAAAACAAATGATTTGATGCATTTGCAAAGAACGCATAAATGCATAAAACCGCAAAATCCGTCGGTAAAAAAAAAACAATCATTAAAAATCAACGTGATTTTTTAGCTGCTTAAAACTTGCACTTGCTTCACTAGCATTAAAAAACCAATCCATCTGCGTACTCAAAATGTTTCTAACAGTTCAGATTAAAAAGGTTAAAATTTAGACGAAAAATCGTTGAATTTTTCTAAGTTCTGTATAAAGTTTAAAAGTTTGGCTTATGTGATTTTAATTAAAACATCAACCATATTTTTATAAAAAAATATCTAAAAAAATTTTTCTTAAAAAACATTGAAAATATTAGTCTAAAGACACCATGCACTCACTTTTGATTGCCAGTATATGTATTTTTTTTATTTTTTTGTTTGAAAATTTTCATTTAAATTGTAATTCAATCCATAACAGAAACCACTTAAATAAAAAAAAAGCTTGCACAAATTTCACAAAAATTAATCAAACCCCGAAAAATTGTCATCAAAATTTCAAACCATTTAATCAGATTTTATTTTTAATTTCGGGTATGCAATTTTGCAGCCCATTCAATTTTAGTCTAATAAAGTGCAAGCTTCAAATAGCTAAATATTACCGTTGATTTATGAGATTTTTTTTGTCGAGGGTGTTGCGTATTTTCTTCCATGTAACGCATGAACAAAATCTATTGTTAAACCACTAAAAGCGGCTGAACTACTCAACACAAATGGTATTACTTTGTTCAATGATCGATGAGAATAAAAAAGGCGTTTTCTGAGGCTGAAGGATTACTTA
>NW_023458561.1:48135944-48176627 GCF_013731165.1 Rhagoletis pomonella | reverse complement strand
ATAAACAAAATCGAACTGCTGCGACTGTCAATGCCACACTGTACAAGCGACGACAAGTGCGTGCAAATTTATGAACTAGCGCGCATGTAGCTTTAAGTGTGTACCTATGTGTTAGCTTGTTGCACGCACTTTTTAGGTCATGCCCGCGGCGGTGACTGCCCCAGCAAGCTGGTGCTGCTGTTGGTAATGCTGGCAACATTTGTGCGCCGGCCTTAGTGCGTTAGTCGATTTCGAACGGTGCTTTGCAACCAATTTTGGAGGACCGCCAGCAGACGCACTTATAAATGTAGATAAT
Source organism: Rhagoletis pomonella (assembly GCF_013731165.1). Lineage (NCBI taxonomy): Eukaryota > Metazoa > Arthropoda > Insecta > Diptera > Tephritidae > Rhagoletis > Rhagoletis pomonella. The sequence goes on along the minus strand of NW_023458561.1, from coordinate 48,176,332 downwards.
AAAAACAAGTACAGCAAAAACAACAAAGTACTGCAAAAACGCAATCAAATGAAATGAAACGAGTGAACACTAAATATGGCTGTTTCGCGCTGGAGTGATGATGTTGATGGCCAATGTTGTCAATGTTGCAAATATTGCCAATGTTGCGATGTATGTATGTATGTAGATGTAGTCAATATGACCAAAGGCAGCCGTTGATGGCAGTGACAATGATGTGGTTGGTGGCAGCACACAAAAAGAGGTTTGCAATGGCTGGCTGGCGGGCTGGCTGGCGGGCTGGCAGGCTAGCAGGCGGTTTGACGATTTGTCGCGCACTAACTGACTAGCAACAAAAACTTTTTTTCATTGCACGCATTACTTGGAGTATGAAAATGTTGAATGTTGTTGTTGTTGTTATTACTTACAGCAGCAGCGCACCTGATTTGACCACAATGCAATTGCTGGTGGAATTGCTGGCCGGCTGGTTGGCTGGCTGGCTAGCTGGCTATCATCGCAATCACCGCCATTATAGCGGGAAATTTACGCAAAAGACTTTTTACTCAACTTGGTGACAAAAATCACAACAACAACTAACCAATACATAAGCAGATTGCAAATCCTTGCAACAAAGAGGGCGGAGGAGGAGCGTGGTCGACGCAATGGTTAATATTGTCTGCCGTTTGTCGATGCATGCTTGTTGTTGCCGTCTACAATGAAAGTTAGTGCAGTGAAAAAACATAAATAAATATGCACATGCAAAAATAGATATGTACATTAGGATGCATCAGTATTCATGTAAAAAATCGGTACGACTTTTACAATGAAATTACAAAATTTATTATCTTTTAAGACTTGCACCCAAAATAAATATTTCGGAAAAATATTTAGGTTAACGATATGTACGCTGTAAGTTTTTCAAAAATGCATATTTTATTTTTTCCAAAAAATCACCTCCGATGATAGAAGTATTTAAGTTTAAGAGGTATGCAAAGAAAAAGTTTAAAAATTATGTCAACAGAATCAAAATAATAATGCAATTTATGGCGCTATTTTTACATCGGTCCAGCTCACGTAAATATTAATATTTTTCCGAGATATTTTATAGTTCGAGTGGAAGACCCTCAATTTTTTTTCGTGAGGCACTCTAATGTACATATAATTATGTGCTAGGCCAGCAACTAACACAAAATCGTATAATAAAAATACAATAATAACAATAAGCGATTTATTGGCGCGATAACTGTGAATATATGTGTAGTAACGGTAAAGAAAATAATTTTAATTTTTTTTTTTTTTAGATTTCGAACGTTGACGAGTGTGCCTCCAGGGAGTGTTTCGATTTAGGCGCTTGTCATAAATAGCAATTATCTGGCATTGCAAGCGCTGCATACGAGCGAAAATACTGACTGTAAAGCATTTAAGTAAATTTTGTAAATAACTTAACTCGGGTCGTTCGCGATACCGCATGAGGTTTGAATTTATCCCCGTTCCCTTATAGCCCACTTGGAGCTTAGCAAAAAAAATGCGTAGTTTTCTAACATCCTTCGCTTTGAGGTCATTAAGATCATCGCGAAAATAACTGCCACGAGCTTTTGCTCTCCGTTTTGATAGAGCCGGGAAATAGCAGAGAAGTGCAGCTTGGACATCGGAGAAAATGTATGTGTGTTTTTAGTAGTCCTCCGTTCACCGTTTATTTTTAAACCCCTACTCGCCTAACTTTTCGTTTCGTCTAAATTGTACAAAAATTCAGGTGTTAAAATTGTACGTAAATGTTTGCGCTTGAAAGAAAAACCTGGAGAAATATTTTTCATGTTTTGAAAACTAGGCAACTCTAAAACAGAAAATAAATTATTGGTAATTTTAAGACCGTACATATATTCTTTGGCAATTAAAAACTAGACACGCATTTTAGTAATTTGCAATTAACACATAAGTTTTTGCTTATTTAAAAACTGGACATAAATTTAGCTCATTTAAAAAGTAGAAATAGTTTTTAAGCAATTTAAGAACTTTTTTACATTTACAAACTGGACATAAATTTCTGGTACCTTAAAACTAACAAATAAATATTGGCAATTTAAAAACTTAAATTCAATGTTTTCGGCTATTCAATTTTTTTTTTTTGTTTAAAAACTGTATAAAAATTCCGTAATCTTAAAACTAGATATAAATTTTTGGTCGTTTAAAAGCGGGTACACATTTCTAATCATTTAAAAACTGGGCAGAAATTTTTTGAAAATAAATTTATGCTAACTTAAAAACCGGACATAAATGTATGTAATTCAAAAAGACGTAACCGACATTTTTTCAAAATTTCTAAAGCACAAAAATATCGCTTACATCGTTTTGGTGGTTAAGGCTCGATACTCTAGGAATATTTCTGCATCAAAAAGATTATTTTGAAGAAAATGTCGCTTACGTTATTTTGGCGGTTAGGACTCGATATTATCGGTGGGTTTTTACGCTAAACTCGGCATAAATTTGCCATGTTTTTAAGGTGCCACCACTGTAGTTGCTGTTGTTACACTAACGCGATCCTTGCAACATGAAATTCAATATATGTATGCAGCCACAAGTACTTAAAAGCTCGCATATACTATATGGATGTGTATATACAACAAGCATATGTTTACAAGCATAATAAGCATATCTTTCAGTGTAAGCATGAAAAGACACACGCCGGCAAAATATTTTACAAGTATACACACATACATACATACAGTTTGCTGGCATGTCGGTAAAAATATTAAGTCTCCGCTCACGCCTTCTTGATTAAATAACAGCAACGCTAACAACCACCTCAACGCTAACGACTGCAGTAACGACAATATTGTAACCATTATCAGCAACAGTGCAGCAGTGCACTCAACCGTAACCAGCAAGAGCAAAAAGGCAAAAAAATTAATGTAAATTCCAAAAACAAAAGCAAAAACAAGCATACATTTTAGTCAACTCCATTTCGATCGAATGCAGATGTATCAATAAAGTAGGTGGGGCGCTGCTGTGATTGCCACACAGCCACAGCAGCGGTGCGGCGAAGAGTGGCTGAAGACAGAATTTTGAGATGCGGGCGAGCTTTGGTGGTTAAAAGTGAAAGTGTGTGCCAAAGTGGTAACAGCAAAAGAAAAAAAAAAACAAATACGAATCGAATCAAAATACCAAACAACCGCGCTCACCGCAAGCGATTGGAGGCTGCTGACTGCCCGTCCGCCTGATGGTGGTCAACGCTCGTCGTCCATTGTCGTCGCACCTGCGTTGCATACACAAAACGGCACATTGATTCCGTGGTCACACGCTGCGGCTGTTGCCACCAGAGATGTTGTTGTTATTGTTGACTACAATATAATGCACTTGTGGTTTGATATGCCTACATCCACTCCACTCCACTTGCGGACATATTAAACCACAATGAAGGTAATCTTCTACTCAGCCGTCGCTGCAAGCACCACACCACTCCCTTCTACTTGCTGTGCATAGCCTTTATAGCTGGTTGGTTTTTAGTTAACGCAACCTCACTTTATCGCCGCTTGCTTTGTCATACTTTTGGGGTTTTCTACTCTTATTCCCAGCTCCTCTTCTGTTGCTTCTTTACATTGAAAAAAAATGGTACAAACATCCACCATTCCCCTCTTAGTGGCTGTATTAAAAATTAATTTCGAAATAAAATATTTTATACATAATGCGGATACAGTGTTGCGTTGTGTTGTTGTTGCTATATTTAAAAGCATTATTGTAATTTTGGTTGGTACTGTTACTGTCAATGTTGCTTTTGTTGTTGCTTCTGCTGCTTTTCTGACCACGATGTCTGCGGCGTAAGGTTTCGGGTGTCAGCTTGCAATTTATCACCATCAATTCAATTTATTTTTTTTCGGGAGACTTACTTTATATATATACTTGATATATGTATGTATATATATACATATGTATACATGTACGTAGGTGCAAGTGCATATGTATGTATAGCCCTCTGCTAGTTGCTACACCGCGAAAAATGAAATGACCTAACTCTAACATTTTTACACGGTGCAATAAGTGTTTGAGAATCGTATAAAAGGTGTGAAAAGAAAAAAATGTTAATATCAGGGATCGTAACAGTTACAACTTTCATTAAAAAAATCACTCTTTTACAATAATTTTTTTACTTTTATTTAATTAGTCCTTAAATAAGAGTTTTTCTGAGTTTTATTGTATAAATCCAAAATAGCAATTATTTTTTATTTGTATCTAAAAAATCTGCGAATAACAGTTATTTTTGATTTTAACAATTATTTTTTGACTTTTATTTAATTAGTCCTTAAATAACATTTTTTCTGATTTTTATTTTATTAATTCAAAATAACAATTATGTTTTATTTTTATCTAAAAAATCTGCAAATAACAGTTATTTTTGATTTTCAAATTATATATCTTAGGTAACAGTTATTGAAGACTTTTATTTAAAAAAGTCCTCAATATAAATCATTCACTGGCTTTCATTTTTAAAATCACACTTATAAAAGTTATTTGTTATACAAAATTCGTAGAAAATTTTGGTTCTCCAACACCTTCTTAACAGCGAAAAATGGTCATTATCATACGTTATGCGTACGATTTAAAGAATAAAAGTCGGTGATTTATTTTTATTGATGACTTTTTAAATAAATAAAAGTCTTCAATAACTGTTATCTAAGACGTATAATATAAAAATCAAAAATAAAACTGTTATCTACAGATTATTTATATAAATATCAAACATAATTGTTATTTTGGATTTGCAAAATAAAAATCAACAATAATTCTTATATTTTTTAATTTTGCATAAAAATTAAAAATAAAAGTTTATTTTCAAATTTGATTCTCGGGGAAAAAAACAATTGGTATGTATCACCTAGTTGTAGAATATTTCTTTCATAGTGAATTTTTCAATGACAGTTTTCATCAATAACTGTTATGTTCGGTCCCTGGTTAATATTCGTAAATTCCACCGTCTCATCCTCTTAAAGGCAACATGAGTTTTGCCCACTTTCAGCGCCACGAAGTCCTGCAGTCATTGGTGAACAAAATATTCACGCAGTTTACAACCGCAGTTTCGATGGCCGAAGGTGAAAGTGACATAACTGGTTGCGGTCTGAGAAATCCCTGGTCCAAGGCCTCTCTGACCAAATGCTCAGATACCTCATTACCACGTACTCACGGGTGACCTTGCACTCAGAGTAAAAACAAGCTCGTTATGTTTTTCGATATAATTTAGTCGAGACTTGCATTTCCGAACTAGTTTGGGAGTAGTCAGATGCCTTGAGTGTAGCTTGTCTGTAACTACAGTCAAGTAAACTACTGGTTTTCCACCTATTTTCCGAAGCATAGTCCATGGCCTTCAGAACTGCAAATATCTCAGCTTTAAATATCAAGTCAGGATTCCCAAAACAGAAGTTAAGATTTTCCCCGTTACTTTCGATACACATCTCTCAACCCTGCGCCAGTTTTTGGGCCAGCAGTAAATACTCTTTAGCTGGCTGAGTATAGGGATTAAGCCACCACTCAGCCGCAGCTGCAGAGAAAATAGTCTGTAATATCTACAGGAAATATTTACATCCACATAGGTCGCCGATAACAGTTGTATCAACTATATTCGGTCTGGCAGAAAATACTTGGTGTTGGTTGGTGTCAGTATTACACCAAAGATTCTCATAAGCCTTTTTCATGGTATTGTCCATGTATCTTACCGCCGATCAAATAGAACTCCACGCCACGGAACGGCAGTTCAAAAATTCATCGGCTAGTTCATTGCCTTAAGCAGGCCAACATCCCGGCACCTACATGAGTTCAAGCTTGTTCCATTTTACAACTCAGTTCGGCGTCAGCTTAAATTCTGAAATATTCTTGGAAAGTAAAGAGCTGTTTCCAAAGCGTTTTAACCAGCTTACCTGGCTGTCACTTTAGACCCTAATTTAATGTAGCGCCACCTTTCGCAAGCAAAAAACTATCTTAAGTAACCAGTTCCACTTTCAGCTCTGGCCCTTTCAGTATAGAAAGTTTTTAACGAGTTCCTCAAAAGAGTATATGGATCTCTCCATTGCTTCCTTGTAGGTCTTCAAACTCTCCGTGTCGGTAACTCTGATCATCGTACTCGCAATTCTAAGGAATTCAAACCATACACTCTCTTTGTTGCAATCCTTGGATCCCAACTCCCAAATTTGTAGCCCGTTTGGCATAGAAACTATGATATTTATCATGGTTCCACGCCACCATATTGCAGCATAAAGCATATACGCAAAGCATCACAGCCGGTATTAGCCCTCATGTCTTACTGATGGTTTTCCCTGAGACCTTATACATACGTACATACATAACTCACTAAGAGATTTTTCTAACGCTACTGCACAAATATCATAAGCTTGGATGTGAATTACCGCTAATAGGAAGACCACTATCAAACGAAAGGCGAGAGTACACTGCTCTAAGGGCATCCTCTCTCAATCGCTGCCAGGTTTAGAAAGCCATTTTCTGCCCATGAATGGCGAGAAGTTTTCTAGATTGTAATTGTTTCTTTGACTCCATTCCTTCTGCCCGAAGTGCGCATAAAGTCAAAATTAGCGTTGTCAAGTGTCCCTGATCATTTGTAAATAGTTCCATTATGTAGTTTTCTGTCTATAGCCGTTCAAGATTTACACGATTTTCTACTCTAGTATGCATGTTTCGGTGAGTTAGACAGATTGGATTGAAGCCTTTTGTAAGCGCATAATCATCCTACGCCGATTTGGAAATGAAGGCCAGACTATATTTTTGCCATAGTGTTTGAATATGGCCAAATCTTAGAGAGGCTCTCCACTACATTTTAGCATTTTCTGGTACATACAATATGGGTCCGTAGACCGAAATGTAACCAAAGAGGCTAGAGAAATCCTCAGTTTAGTCTGATCGCCCTCCCCGTCGTGCTATCGGCGCAGCCTAATATTCGAACCAGTCCTCCACATTTCGAATTTTTAATGATCTCGTACACAAATACCATGGCTATATACTAAGTTGGGTAAGTTCAGAGTTCCACCATGAGACCGCTTTTCTCTGCTTGCGTCTTCATAGCGGTTATATATACTGTAGACCACAATTTCCGTTGCTTAAGACATACTAGACATATTGAGTTCTTTGAGGCTGAGTGCCGACTTAACTTAGGCTTAGTCTTACATAACTATTGTAATATCATTTCTAATGGCTTAAAAAATGACACCAGCTCATGATCTGGAGTACATAGAGTATATAGAATCCCGTCGATTTTTCAAGCCGATGTACTCGCACTTCTCAATACCATGGACATCGTTGTGGAAAATAGGTGGAGAAGAGGGCATTTAAGGGTCTGTTTCCACAGCCAGCTGCAATTTAGACATTAGACTGCCCACTAGCTATTTTCTCACTAGCTTGGCATTACAATTATACACTAAATTATGCTGGAGAGCATAACGAGATTTTTTTTTAACCTGTGTTATAGCACAATAGCCGTTAATGATCATCTGACCATTTGGCTAGAGCTTCGACACGACTATTTATTTTTTCTGCAAGTTACTATGAAGGTTAAATAAGTTCTCAACTAAACTGACAAAAACTGTTAAATAAAACACTTGTTAGAAAATTTATTTTCCAGCAACAAATCGCAACTTAGCCTCTACCACTTTAATACATTACATAAATCCATAATCAATTTCATGATGCGTTGAAGAACTGCAGAATGCATGCATATATGTACAATTAAAACCAAAGTGGTCAGCCCGTTAATGATGAAGACAGCAAAATAGCAACAGTTATGTACCATTGCAACAACAACAACAAAGCAGTAACAGAAGCTGCCAACATTATGCAACCAGAACAGCAGCAGCCAGCAACAACACATCGAATGCCCATGCTGTCGAATGAATGACAACAACAGCCAGTAATGAATTCCTCAAATGTGGGAACGAAAGACTTAAGATGCGAACTTAATTGAATACATATTTTATACGAGTATGGCTGATGCTAAATAAGTAATTAGAAAACAATGCTGTCAAGGCATGCTGTAGCATGAAAAATCACAAATAAACAAACAAAAGATTTAACAATAAATGTTGCATATTAAATGGATTATTTGTTGCAATTTTAAATGCATAATAAAATTAAATAAAAAATGCGAAATAAATCAAGAGACGAGCGGATCGTTGGCGATGGCAGTTCATTTGCATAGAGTTACATAGCCACATATTTACTTATGTAAGCACTTACGTTTGTATGTATGCATGTATGTAGTTTTGTACTAGAGAGCTGCTTAAATGGTTTTATTTTGCCTATGCACTTGTGCAAAGCTACTTGCTTTAGCAAATGATTATGACAGAGAATGAAGAGAAACTCATTGCTCATTCAAAAGCAAAACAAATCTATTTCGCTTTTATGACTCTTCCAGAGAGACATGATTACATACCCATTTGTATCCATCTATCTATCTAAAGACAGCAAAGTAACAGCGATTGCAGTAAAATGAATAATTGAGTGTGCAGATATTTTGGAATCTATTAAGAACAATCGGTGAACATTTTTTTTTTCAGGATATTCATGGTCTGTTGGCGCATTTCTGGATTTTTCGGACTTGAGAAATTTAGTGGGCTTGTGGGAATCGATTTATACTTTTCGGACTTTAAGGAATAGGAATCTCTTAGAGCTATTTAAAAAATTTTGTTATTTTCGGAATTTGTGTAGATTTTAGAGATGTAGGGATTTTTCGAAAATAAAATTTTTTTTTGGTGTTGATGAATATTTTGACCCTTTTTCAAATTTTCTGAACTAATTAAAAAGTCTTCGGAATTTTTCGGACTTTAAGGAATAGGAATCTCTTAGAGCTATTTTAACAATTTCGTTATTTTCAGAATTTTAGAATTAGAATTTAGAATTTAGATATGCAGGGCTCTTCGAAAATTTAAATTTTTTTTTGGTGTTAAGGGATTTTTGACCCCTTTTCAATTTTTCTACACTACTTAAAAAATTTTGGTATTTTCAGAATTTTTTCGGACTGTAAGGAGTGTTTTAGAGCTATCTTTCGAAAATTTTCAGTTTTTTTTGTTAACGGATATTTTGACAATTTTTTCAATTTTTCGAAACTAATTAAATATTTTCGGTATTTTCAGAATTTTTTGAGATTTTCTTTGATTGTGCCGGTATTTCCGAAATTTTCTCTTGTAATCTCATATAGGATAGGGTTTTGTAAACTCATCAAAAAAACGTGTTTGGCTTAAATTTATCCTATTTTATATTCATGTAATATTTAATACTTCTTCTTTTTAATTTTTTGACTTATGGCAATCCTATTCAAAAGGCATCTGGATTAGAATTAAATTTAATCTAATTTTTTTTATAACAATGATGCCTTTAGCAAATCTGTACAAATATCGGTAATCAGTTTGCACGATTTTTAAGCTTCCGATCCAAGTTTTATTTTTTAATAATTTTATGACAGGTGGCAACTCTACAAAGTTTGGAATCATTCTACCGAACAGTTTTTAATTGGCTATAATTTTGAACCATTTTTTAACTTCCTGTCTTAGTTTATTATACCCGAGCGCACTTGTGCACAAGGGTATTATAGCTTTGTTCACATAACGGTTATTTGTAACAGCCAAAACGAATCGATATAGATATAGACATATATATACATAAATGATCAGAATGAAAAGAGAAATCGATTAAGCGGTGACTGTCCGTCCGTCCGTCTGTCCATCTGTCCGTCTGTCTCTCCGTGAACACGATAACTCGAGAAAAAATTGAGATATGTCAACAAAATTTGGTAAGTAGGTTTCCCTTTATCCGAGGTAGGTTGGGATTGAAAATGGGCAGAATCGGACAATAACCACGCCCACCTCCCATATAACGGTATTTTCGAAATATGCAAAAACTACGATATTTCCGCAAATACTGGATCCAAATTGTTGAACGTTGGTATGCGAAGAAGAAATTTGACATAAAATAAGAAAGTTATGAGATTTTTGGAAAATGGGCGTGGCCCCGCCTACTTATGATAAAAAGCTGTATCTTTGTAGTCCCTTTACCAATCCCCACCAAACTCGCTGAGAACATTTCTCAAGGCTTGAGTAAGAAACCTGTTGAAAATTTTTGAAATCCGACAAGAACCACGCCCACCTCCCATATAACGGTAATTTACAGAAATACGAAAACTGCGATAAATAAGTATCTAACTATTTAAGCTAATTTACTCAAAATCGATATATGCAATAACCTCTTAGCAGAAAATTAGAATTAGGGAAATTTTTGGAAAATGGGCGTGGCACCGCTCACTTATGCCTACATATGTGTATCTCGGTAACCGGTCTACCAATTTCTACCAAACTCGACATATTTATCAACCTTGGTGTGAAAAAGCAATGTGCTGAAAATTTTTGAAATCGGACTAAAATTACTGCCACTTACCATATAACGGTACATTTCAGAAATACGAAAACTCTGATTTTTTAGTAAGCTAAGACGCCAACTAACAACAATCACTTAACAAGACACAAGATGATTGATTACTTACTACGTAAGTGTATATTGCTAACCGCCTTACCGATTTCCGTCAAACTTGGTCCCATTATTTCAATAAATCATAGTATATTATCGAAATGTTTGGAAAAATACTTTTGCTTATCATGCAGTTTACTGAAAGGTGAAAAAACGATATTTAATATGTGCGCCGGGTATATAATGTTCGGTTTCGCCCGAACTTATACTTCTTTACTTGTTTTTTAAATAATTTTATGACAGGTGGCAACTCTACAAAAACATGTTTCGATTACTAATGCCAAGCATTTTTTAATTGGTGACCATTTTAAATGATTTTTTCCCCTCAAATCTTTTTAATTCATTTCAACTTTAAGAAAGGTGGCAGCCCTACTAAAATTAATGTTTGGATCAAAAATTTTCTAACAACTTTTTTGTGTGTGAGCATTATTGCGAGTTCGGTTTGCTTCGTTTTTTAACTCATTTTAGTTTTAAAACAGCAACGGCAACTCTATTTAGTTATTATACACATATGTTAATTTAATTCCTATTAAATAGCTCTAAATGATCTAAATGATACTCACATAGTCACTTTTTAACGTATCTACTAAAAATTTTTTTTGGAAAATACTTCGGTAGCACTTCAATTATATTTAACGCTCTATCCTGTTTACTTTACCCTATTAGTAAGCTCTTCTTTATTGTTTAACTCACAGCTAAGAAGCTGCGAGTAAATGAAGTGAAATATAGCGAAAATAAGAAAATCTGTTGAACAACCTTTCAAACCCATTTATGCAGCACTCTAGTTTGGACTATATCGGCATGCAAAGTAAGCAATTTACAAAAGAATATATATGGCTTACCAACACGGCAATGGCGCAGCGCGTGGAGTAAGTAAATCACGCTGGCCGGCTAGCTGGCTGGCAGTTGTTGCGCCTTTGCTGTTGTTCATAGTAAACTGAAAATCGTTGTAAGGCTTGCTTTAGAACTTTACTTTACTTTGTATTGTTATTTGAGATTTTTCGCTGATGCTTTATTTTGCATGTTCGCTTTTTACCTACATAGTATTTATGCCATTGCTTGTTGTTTTTGATTTTTGCTCGACTTTTTTTCTTACATTGCAACTTGACTCGATTTAATCCCGACACGGCAAACCAATTCATTGACAGCTGAAAAGGTCAAACGTGGCACGAATTGCGCACACGAAACGGGCATACCATGGCACAGACCGTCATAGCGCGGTCAGCAGCAATGCAACAACAACAATCAGTACCGCAAAAGAAAAAAAAAATCGCTGTAAAAATTGCATAGCAAAATATTGACTATTTATTGGCTTGCAACGAATGGGAAAATAATAGCATAACTGCAAATATAGCAACAACAATGGCAATAAGAGAAAATAAAATCAAACGATGTACATGCATTCGTGTATACATATGTATGTACATATATACTTGTATAAAGCTACGATGGCAACAGCTGTCAGAAACATGTCAAGCGAAAAGCTCAAATCGAATTGTTATGCTATTGTTGGCGTTGTTTACTTGTTGGCTATTGTTGTTGCTGCTTTTTTGCTCCACTCTTTTTTAGTTTTTTTGTTTTGTTTACGAAGCCAAACTGATTGCTTTTACAGTTGCGTCGATTGTTAGGCGAATTTGCAGAGTGCAATTTTTTTCCCCTTTTGATTGCCACAACTTGGCTTGGAAAATTAATTGCTTGAAACATGTTGCAGATATGTATGCCGCGCCGCCGCAGTCAATAAAAGGCCGTTAAATTTCAAGCGAAATAGGGGATTGGTGGAGCGCTGCGAATGGAGTTGGAGAAAAAACCAAAACGAATTATGTGAAATCAAAGACACCTACGCAAAAATCAATGTCAAATGCATGCGAGTATTTATAGTGGCGAACGTAGAAGCATTTGATTTATGTAGGAGAAAATATAACAAACAAAAAAATGTGTACAAATATTTTGAAACAACTTACATACATGGGTGCCACAAGTTCATGCAACATAGCTTACGAGCATATAATTTCGCATTCGTTGCAGCTTGTTGGGGGACGTCGCAAACACACACACACACACATTTCTGCCTTCACATGTACGTAAGTACATTAATGACGTTGCACTTATTGCGCACTGCCTGCCTGCGCTAATGCATTTGCCATTTCTTAACCATTTTAATCTTTTACTACAGTTGTAATTGTTGTTGCATGCTAACCATGTTTCTGTAAATTTTTTTTTTACGACCATTTAACGCTCTGTGTCGTTCTATACGCTTGCAATGAGGTGCGAAATAAAGACGCCAGCCGTTCAATCAGCCGACAAGCAGCCAATCAGTCGCCATCATAGCCGTGCGGCCGATTAGCATGACACAAAAACCAACAACAACTACTACAAAAAAAAACGCAAGTGCAACATAAGCAGAAAAAAGAGTGCAAACAAAAAATTTTAACTACTGCTGTTGTACATTTCACAATATGATTTTTATGCGCACTTAACGGTTAGCAGCTGACAGCTTAAGGCGTCATTCATCAATTTTATTGGCACTCATCCAGCCAGAAAAAAAGGCAAGTGTGTGTAAAAGGCAACAGCAAGCTGCTTATAAGCAGGCATGCAAACATCCTTATGCAGTTGAAATTGCTGGCCGGCGGTGTTTTTTATTTTTATTTTTCTTCTTTTTTTTTTATTGTACGTGAAAAATGCACGCTAAGTCGCTGACCGCCAAGGAAGGGGATTATGGCGAAAAAAAATATTTAAAAATGTAAATGCTAACAAGTGTTATTTTAAGTACTGTTGTCTAGATGGAATTATTTGGCAATTTACAGCGTTACTATTCGTAGTTGTTAGTATTTATGTTAAGATTCTTCAAAATAGAATGTGAGAAACTCTAAATAAAATACTCAGCTTGTCCCAAGACATGTCTATGGCTATGACTGTGAAAAAGGGTTCCAAATCTAACTTGTAAATCGGAGTCTTCTGAATAACTAAACATATATTACAGCAGATTGTTGCTTTAGAAGTCGCGGCCAAAATTATCGAGTAATCTGCGCTAATTTATTACTACTAGGAGGGTTAGTTACTGTCGAAATTCGACCGTTCTTCAATTTTTTAGAGCCTGTTTTTAAACATAGCATTTCATTAGCATTGCAGTTTCACGGACAAAAATTTCTCAACCAATTCTTTTTTTTTATAAAAAACCCTTTGGTGGTATAACAAATGACCTTAGTCTGAAGCATAAGTAAGTATGAGAACTGCAATCTGTCAAATGAACGAAGTCTATAGGCAATACCATACAATTGTTCATGAGAAAAAATAGGTCATACGCAAAACTGTCGATAAATTTAGATAACTGCGTTTTTAGAACAGGATTATTTTCGATAACTCAAAAATTTACATATGTATCTCGATATATATCGATAACTTCATTTTGATAACTCTATCAATTTCTATCAGCCCAATTCTGAATACTCCCTGGGAGTTTGTTCTCCGGGAGTTTGTATCTCCCGAGAAAGAAATTTTCCAATAATTAACTCCGAGGGAGAAGCATTTTCCCCGAAAATTTGGGAGGAGGAAATTCAAACTTCGAAAAAGCTGTTTGACACTTTTTTTGCAGCTCAACTCCGCCATTTTCCTCACCAAGAAACGAATCCCAACAATTATAACCCCGAACAACGTAATTTGTGTAATGATCTCCAGTGCAGACAAGTGGGAAGCTGTTGCGAGTAAGTGAAATTCGTACTTCGCTGCAAACGAGAAGATGGATGTCTACTGAGGACTCCCGAATGAAATGCCCCTAAAAAAGAGCAGCGCTGAGGCTCTAGTAGCACGCTCCTATATCTGAAGACATGCAGAATTGCGGTGCCATATGCGGAATTCTGGCGCGGGCGGTGGTAGTTTGGGTTTTAGTGGGTAGTCCAACACACTTCGGTGGGAGTCCCACACGCGCGGAAGGTAGTATAGAGACTAGCGCCCCCGGCCAGTGCATAAAGCATTTCCCCTCATGGCACATATTTCCACATACTTTTACTTGTCATGAATAAGACAAAAAAAATTATTGTTTAAAAAGAAAATTATTATAAAAACGTTGCAGCGAATGCAAAACTGCGTCAACACAAAAAAAAATGCCAGAAATCAATTGGAGCCACTTAAAATTTGCAATTTATTATACTGAGTGGGTCATGAAATTGCATTCTGAAATATTTCTTACAAATTCTGAATAAAAAAGGTGGAATTTTAATAAAAGTTTGTTGTTTTTTTTTTTTAATTTTTCTAGATTGTTTGAAATTTGCATTTATATGGTTTTTGTTAATGGATGCATTAATTATTTTTGTAAGCAATTATTTAAGTTAAAATAATAAAAAAAAAAATAGTCAAAACTTGTCAATGTGTGGTTTGCCGTGGGTTTCTATAGGCACAGATGTAGATGTAGAAATCTAGTAACAGGTATGCAGATTTATCAATGCTCTTGGATGGCAACACCGGTGGCATATTTGATGAAAAAGAACCCGAACCCAGATCCAGATTATATGCATTCACATAAACATCAACAGTTGGTGGCTCTTCCCCCAATCCAAGAAACGAGCCAAAGCGAATGCATTCCCGAGACTTATTTGATCTCAACCACACAAGGCAAGGTCTTACTAGTCGTTTGGTTGCGAGATTTATTTCTTGAAGCTCAGCCTCTCTGTACATACATACATACTTATTTTCTCTATCACTTGATTAAGAATCTTTCACTATAAAGCTTCTCGCACACGAATATCCTGCTTACTAATCTTTTTTTTTATGCAATTCACCCTTCACTTTCTTACATCATGCATGGATAGATACCTCAGTGGATAATGAAAATTATTGTATCATAAAATTTGATGCCAGACCGATTGGACGATTATAACACCATTAAAAGATAGAACAATCAAGCAATTACTCTGATTTGAAAACATTTTTATGACAACAATAGAAACAACACTATTATGTACTTATAAAAGTTACAACATCAGAGCACCGACCGGACGTGGCTAATGAAAATGAAAGCACCGCATAAAAAATTAAAATTGCAGTGAAGAGCAGCGAAATTAACAGCGCACACACACAGTCGCACGCGTATTTGGCCCAGCAAAGCGTCAACAATGTGACAATATGCAACAGCTGCAACATCGGATGCAGATGCAACTCTATTTCAACAGCGCTTAAAGATGCGGTCTACGTGTCTACCTATTCAGCTAGGCAAAAAGAACAACAACAGCAATACAAATGTATTTAATAAATGCAACAACAAGCAACAAAAGTAATAATGAATGTGTGTACGTACATATATTACGTATGTATATTTATAATAAAAAGCATTTAGGTAAAACAATCAACATGCGCCATCCGCCAGCCGAGCAATGTGCAACATGTTGCAACATCAAACATTAATTTTCTAGTAGCAATGGCAACAACACCGCTGTGAGACCAACAACAGAACTAAAAAAAAAGAAAAAAATCAATGTAACGCAACAATAGCTACAAT
Source organism: Rhagoletis pomonella (assembly GCF_013731165.1). Taxonomy (NCBI): domain Eukaryota; kingdom Metazoa; phylum Arthropoda; class Insecta; order Diptera; family Tephritidae; genus Rhagoletis; species Rhagoletis pomonella. The sequence goes on along the minus strand of NW_023458561.1, from coordinate 48,160,353 downwards.
AGCCAATCGTTGTGACAGTGCAACAACAATAGCAATAATGATGCAGCATCAACATCAGTTTACAGCAATAGCTATGTAAATATGTATGTGCAGCAACAGCTAGCTATAGCCACAGCAACGTCAACAACAACGCATCATCAATCTCGTTAACAATTTCATGAATAAAAATCATTGTGGCAGCAAACATTGCAATGTATAGGACTACATCATAGTAGTTGCACAGTGCTAGCGGCAAGGAGTTGAACGCAACGCATACTTACTTACCACAAAAAGCAGAGTATAGTGGTGATCATGCTGCGTTGATCAGTTGCAGATGAATTAAGCTGATAGCAGAACATGTAACGAATGCACTTGCATACTAACATAATTACATATAGAGACATCTTCTGTTACTTCGCACTGTACTCCCTCCCCACTAGGACTGAGTAGTTATGTAGGTGAATGATTGTGTGAGAGAGTAAGCGCTGTACTAAATAGCAATGCATTCCTTTTGCGCTGCATCGCGCAACGTCATTGAATAGAGTTGCAAGGATGTTACAGCTACAACAGCTTACAGGTGTTTTGCGCATTTTGCAGCGTTCATCATTGTTGATTACAATAACAAGAACAATAGCAACAGCAAAGCAAAATAAAAAATGGAAACAACAATTTAAATTGCAACAAAAAAGTGAAGCAATAAACAGCAAAACATCTACTCAATAGCAATGAAGAGTAGGTAATCGATTTAACGGACGGGTGCTTGTTGCACACAGGCACAGTGACTTCGCAGATTGTACGGCAATGCCGTGTGGCACTCACATTGCACGGCAATTAAGAAATGAGATTCAGCAGTAACGGTAAGAAATCAGTTTAATATTTTCATTTCCGAAAAGCTTGTGTAATTACATACAATATTAATTGCTAATGTAATGATTAAGGTAGTGGTAATGATAGCGGTAATGGTATTGGTAATGTTAGTGATAATAATAAAGGTAATGGTAATGGTTACGTAAATAGTAGTGGTAATGGTAACGAAAGTGGTATTGGTAATGGTAGTGGTAATGGTAGTTATGGTAATGGTAATGGTTATAATGGTGTAATACTTACAGTTATGTCAATGGTAAGGTTAATGGCAATTTTGTTAGTAATTGTGGTGGTAATGGTAATGCTAGTGTAATACTTATAGTAATGTTATTAGTAATGTTCGTGGTAATGGAAATGGTAAAGGGAATGTTAAATGCTAATGTTAATTGTAATGTAAATAGTATTGGTAATGGTAAAAGTAGTGGTAAAGGTAATGGCAATAGTAGTAGCAATGGTAACGGTAGTGGTAAAGGTAAGGGTGAAGCACGCCAGTCTTTACCTTTTGAGCTACCATTAGCATATCTTCCTATCTCGTTGGGCTGTTTCGATAGGAGAAAACTTCTTGAGAGATTGGAGTAGAGGTAATATTCTGTAGGTCTAGAAAAAGGGTTAGGCTCGTACCACTATCCTTGCAGGATACCTTGTTAGTACTTAGTTATCTACATGGCCCTATATCAGGTCTACTCTGACTGATTCCCTTAGCCGCATTGCGCTTTCCGTAAGGGAGTTCTGCATACTTTTTTTTTTAAATTAAGCTTAGCTTCTCGGCCCTACATCCCAAAGATGCGGAAACCGCCTTCGGTAACCGGTATTCGTATAATCTTCATAAACAATGGCGCCTATTAGTCTCATACAAGGATTAGGACTGACATTTACTTAGCTAAGACCTTACGCTGGCTAAAAATTAGAGAACAGGGAAAAACGGTCAACTACGGCAGAGCCTTCGGTGCAGCGGCAAGGTCACCATTTTTAGCAGAGTATACGGAAGCCACGGTTACAGTAGAGCCAGAGTAACGCAGGCGAACCAATTCTAATGGTATGGAATATTCTCCTGGGTTGTGGAGAGGGCGATAACCTACTGGCATTAATCCCGATCTAGTACTTGGTGAGAACACGACCACCTCTTAAAGGTGCAATTCCACGCTGCATAAACTTCACACAGTTCTCGCTAATTGGAAATGCCAAGTGAAGCCCAGTTCTTCTCCACCTGGTCTTTCTAACGAAGAGGCGGCTTACCTCTTTTTATGCTACCATCAGCGGTTTATTATTCTGAGGGCTGGAGCGTATGTATCCATTCCAGAGTTGGCCTTTCTATCCTATCTAATTAACTTCCTCTTTTACGTAGACTGGCCTAAAACGGTCCAACGAACGGTGATATCATAGGAGTAAACGGGTCACATAAACGCAATATATGCTTATCCAGTGTACTATGTACATCACATCCTCACATCCTTCCAGTCCCCCTGTTAGGAATAATGGGCCGCTGAAAATATGATAAACCAGTTGCTCACCGAACAGACGCTTTCGCAGAAGTTCATCTAAGACTTCAAAATATTTGCCTGCTTTTAGTATTCGAGGTTTCGCTCCCTTGAGGGGAGTAGCCATCGTTGAATGTCTAATGATAATCGCGTCCCTGATCTCAGAGAAGGTGATTTTGCTTGACGGCGGCTTGGATATATGATATTGAAGACGTTCTCTTGATATAAATAGTGTCAAGTATGAACTTTTTAAAGGCTTTCAGTTGAGGTCTATCAAAATACATATTGCTTTTTTCCTATGAACCTACAGCCTTGTACGGCTGTACGACTCTTCGATACATCGACGGAGAATTTTAACTCAAAGGGCTTTAATAGTCAACGCATTCAAAAAATTCAACGTACTAACACGGTGTATATCCCATACTTGTAAAAGAAAACGAAGGGAGACTCGAAGTTCAAAAGAGTTGGCTTAGGAAAGTTCGCTTTCTAGGAATCACTCGTTTGCATCCAATTAATCATCAGATAGAGTAAGTAATATGCCTATATCTTCTAAAAATCTGAAACGAAAATTTTGCTTAATTTTTACATATAACTATTCATATTTGCTATGCTGACTGTTCCTAGTATGTCCAACGTTTGTACTTTCAATAACTATGGCGCAGTTTTGACCACCATCGAATGATGTGCATCGCTCGCGGCTGCACGGGCCCACTCACTTTTGTGTTAACAAATGCCAACCAACATCAAGCCGTATAATCAACGCCGACGTCGGTCGAAGGTGCGCCGGAGGTGGAAAAATGCACAGAAGCTGTTTAAGGGGCCGTAACCATGATAATGATGGTGATGGTGGTGGTGGTGGTATGCAACACTGCAGCACCACTATTGCCGGAGCCACCTGATTGCCGCGCAGCTCATCTATCTGGCCAGCATTTGCTATTCATTAATAGTGCCTTTGACATGCCTCCTTAACTGCATAGCGTCAGTGTAGCAACAAGCTGGGATATTCTTTGTGCTAGTAGCATAACTAAAGTTATAGCAATAAAAACAACACCAACACCAACAGTGGCCGCAGCAGTAGTTAACATGATTGTGAGCATGTAAAAACACTTGATATTTTGTAGATAATTGCAGTCAAAATGGGCGCATTTTATCGCACCACATCTCTGCTATCGAACTATGCGTCTGCTTTGTGTGTTGCAGTTGCTGCATTGCAACATTGGCGGACAGACAAAATTATTAAATTGCAAGAGCCAACAACAGTAGCAACAGTGTGTAAAACGCGCAGCTTTTGCTGGTTAATTTGTGTTTGTAGTAGCGGCAAAAGCGGCATAGCAGTGTTCGGGCAAGCGCGCACCGATGGTGCAGCAACAACGTACATATGTATAAGGTTAAGAAAACCAATTAAAAGTAGCCAATTGTAAGCGGACATTTGGGGCGTAGTGTTTGTGTGGCGAAATTTGCGCGCGCTCTCGCGCCTGTACATTTGTAGTATTCGTAGTTGCAAGGAAATGACGGATGGTGGAACGAACGCAGCTGAATTGATGTACAACGCGTTTCCAAGAATAACAAGCATGGGAAATTCCTGCGCGCCGCCACATGACGATTAAGAGTACAAGCGCTCTACTATGTATAAATGAACTCTCATAAGTAAAAAGGTAGTGTTACACACATACATACACACATACGGACATACACATTTAGGTTTGTTTAAAATTGCAGGCACTCTTAGAAACTGTGAGTGGATTCGCACTAAAACCGACTAACGGACACGGTGTGTATTTGTTCAAGCGGAACCTTCTCAATTCGAATTCGCACAGGGCGCATTGGAATTGGAATAGCGCAAAGTTGTATGGAAAGTCTGCAAAGATCGTTCCATAAATCTAAAATTTTGTGCTTTCGAATCACTACATTTGAAGGTTGCCCAATAAAAGAGACAAAGGAAAGTAGACATCAAGTACTTATTACAATGCTAACTATTGCAGGAAATGTATGGTTCTGGAAATTACGATATTGAGGATGGGTTCCAGAGCGAAAAAAACATATATGAAATACGTTGACTATTCATGGTCTGCTCTTGAAGGTATGAGCAATAAGTTAGGTCAGCGAACTTTGTGAGGGCACCTTGTCTTGCTGAGGCACGGCGCGGCTATATTGTAAGCCGAGGAAAGCAGCTTCTAAAACTAATGAAATTGCAATTATCGGTATTGATCCAAGTCTTAGTTTGATAGCAATAAAGGCTGGGTGCTCAAGATATCTACAGGACCCTGCTGTGCCGATTGTCATGAAGCCCATGAAAAATTTCTCTCTGGCTAGCCAACATTCACGAGAGTAAAATTTAAGTATTTTGAGTTTCGTTTGAGATACTGGGCTAGGTAGTGTCTCTTGTTCTGTCATACCCGTGCGTTTATCTATCTATCTATCTAATAAGTCGTGGTACTCCGAAGCATGCACACTTGATGCATCCGTCCCAATCGAGGAAATACAGACTTAGTATTAGTTTTAGTGTGAAGAGATCGTAACTTATAAGCGTAACTTAACTATTTAAATAAATAAATTTAATCCTGGTTCTTCCCGTTCTATGAGTTGATCTCTTCTCTTTTTTGTTTTTGCTTTAGGTTCTTTTTATGTATGTGTAGCCGCACGAAGAGAAATTTTTACTGTAAGTTGGCTAAATGTTTTCTTGGAGAAACAAAGCACAGCAGAAAATAAATTAGAAAATACTTTTTTAAATGAAGTCAGAAGTTTCTTATTAAATATATTCTCTGCGAACGTGTGGCAGGCGCCTAAGAAACTTATACAAATACATATTTTCAATCACCAGCCGCAATTTCCACAGAAATTTGAACTGTTGAAAACGAAATCAAAACACGGCAGAAATAAATTTGAAAATAAACAAGAAAATGTTTTCTTAAAGGAAGTCAACATTTTTTTTTTTTCAATACCATATTTCTATGTGTGTATATATAGCGATTTCAGCCTTTGAATTGTCAAGGCCAAAACTAAAACGCAGTTAATTGCTTTCCTGACAAATGTCGGCTGTGACGCTTCTGGTTCTGAGATCGCAGGTTCGACTCTACTTGGAGGTGGTTAGAGTAAAGTAAGTACATCATTTCAATCAAATATAAATTACAAATTGTAAAATTGATTTCATATCGAAAAACCTAAATACTCAAATATCATGAAAAATAAATTAGATTTTTTTTTTTGTTTTTCAAATACAATTTAAAAATAACAATAAAAAAAAAATTAAAAATATTTAAAAAAAATTCCCTACTCTAGGCCTCGAATCTTGAATGCATTATTCGATAAGAATCTTTGGTATTTTCCTGCATAAGCCTTTTCCGTGACTGGTTTTTGATATTATCTTAGAGGCAAACTATGGGAAACCTAACCACTTGAGTTTTTAAAAATTACAAAAATACTACAAAAATAAAAGCAAAGTTTTTCCAATGATTTCCTGAGCGCAAAATAGCCAGTAATTTTTGCCTTTCCAGGCATTCTCAAAAATCAAAGCGAATTTGCTTGACACCTGAAATTTCCGATGGGTAACAAAGAAATCCCGCAAAAACACGAAACAGTCGATAAAAATCCGAAAACAGACGTAAAGAATCCCGAAAAATCTCGGAATATCAAAAACACAGATCTCGAATTCTAAAAACTAATTTTACTTACAATGACAATTTTTTTTTGTACTTCCTGGCAGACAAAAATTTATAGCACAGTGTACTGTCAGACAACCTTATATAAACGATATGTTGGGTATTCTATCCGGTTTCGGTTGGCTTGGCTGTGAAAGCACTGACCCCTTAAGTACATACTACAACAGTGTCCTGTGCAAGGTCTGCCGCAATCTAAGCTAGTCTTGGGCAATGGAAGCCCAAATTACTATCACATTCCCTAATGATGAATTTCTAATGATGAAAGGTTGGAGGGAGTTTGAATGAGTTTAAGTGTTTTAGTTTTAGTCTGGCCACCGCAGCAAATGTTCCATCATCTCTCGGAATTTCGTCATGTGGTCAGACTAATCAGATGCATATGAGATGCAGATGGTTATGGCCAGTTAGGTGTCCTAAGCTTCGCTACCTAACCCAAATTATTTCAACCTAACCGGAACAAGCCATATCTATGGCATTTCTATACCTTAAAAACAACACACATTAAAAGCTCTGCAAAATTTGTATTAGCTCTGGCTCAGAATAGTATACCATTACATATTACGCGTATGTTCGATTTCGATTTACCTTTCGATTATTGCCTTGATTTTTCGAAGGCATTCAAAACACTGTTGCAGCCGTGCTACACAAAAACATGAAGCGCAATATTAATGACCGATAAAACGTCGAAAAAGCTGCGAACTCTAATTTGTGGTGATAAAATGTTTGCTGAAATAGCCCCAGCCACAGCCAAGGCAACAAAAAAAGCAAACAAAAAAAACATCAACAACAACAACAACAATAAGAACAGTTGGCAGTATTTCATGATTTAACAGCGAGGCGGCAACAATTGGCAAAGAAGTGGCGCGGCGCGGCGCGGCAGCAAACCAACGACAATGGTCGGTAACAAAGAGAAGCAACAACTATAAAAGAAACAACAGCACCGCAATCAAAGCGGTAGTAAACGCAAAACAATGAAAACCGTAAACAATGACAACAAATTTTAATGAAATGTGCAATAATGTAGCCAACAAAAAAACAAAAAACAATCATCAAAGGTATAGCAGAGCTTCTTTCTCAAAATTATGTGCAACAACAGTAAAACAGCGAATGCCATCGCCGCCCAAATGTTTAAGGGCAGCAGCAGCAGCTTGGCTGCTTGGAAAAAAAATTGCAGAGGCGGCTGGCTACCAAACACACTGTTACCATTATGGCAACACTGCAATTTTGCTGTCGAATGCAATAACAACAAGAACAAAAATAGTCGCAACATCTACAGCAGCAGCAGCAGCAACATAATTACAAGCATTGAAATGCAATGAATGCGAATGCTTTGGAACTTTTATGCAATAGCTGCGTAACAATGAAGGGACGAGAAATTGCCGAAGAAAAATTGACCACAACCCGCACTGCGTGAAAGATCGATATGAACTTTCATTAAATGCTGCCACACAACGCATTAAATGCGACCAAAATGAAATGCATGAAATATTTGCGTTATTACTTCGATTTTGTTGTTGCCGTTGTCTGTTGTTACCAGCCAACCAACCGTCCTGGTGAAGGGCAACGCTGGCACATCGCTCGTGCGATGCATGTTACAATGTGCCTGCCTATCTGCGCCGAACATCAATGCTGCATGCAGCAAGTACAAGGCGGGATGGCCGGACTTGACTGGCGAGCTGGCCAACTGGCTGCCTGAAACGCCTGGAACGCCTGTACGCTGATAAATGATGTGAAAAAAGCCAATTGAGAGCGTGAGGAAAGCACACACACACACACACACACAATAAATGATGTGAGCGACCAAGAGTAGGTTGAACGAGTAGGTTTTGTTGCTGCAGTTGAAAGGGTTACATACTACTTTGATTTTTCACAGTAAATTTTTATTATTATTTTTTTTTTCTTAAACAACTTTATGTGAAATTTTCGTTTGCCCTAAATGGTAAAAAGGCGAAAGGATTGCCGCACGTACATACTTACATATTCATCTTGTGCATTTTATTTATATAAGCCTTCTGCCTACACTTGGTTGTGCTGAGTTCGTTCGGACGAAAAGAAAGTGCTCTTTTACAGTTAACAGTATGTACATATACATACGTGCTTTGTTTTTGTAATTTAGTTTCGTTTTAAACTGCGCGGGCGCAACCAATTTACGTGATTAATACTTCCAGCAACAACTCTGCGCACTTGCCATAAGCCTACAATCACGATTTGTCTTATCTTAGGTACTTTAAGTCATTAATGACATTAAAATTGCGCAAAGGGATTATTGCGAGAATTAGCCTTAACTGAAAATAAAAGATAGGAGTTATCGGTATTCAAGTGGACGTAGGGTTTTGTTTGCAAGTTTGCATGTGATTGAAATTTTTCATTGAAATTTCTACATACGAGGTCGCTGTGGTTGAAAATATTGCAGGAAATGACAAATAAAAAACAGCATTTCCTTGTTCGAAACAGCAGTTCGCGGGTGCCCCATATTGTTTTCAATAGTTTCCACAGATAACTTCAACCTGGTAGGAAAGGAACTTCCACAATTTTTTGTAGTGATCCAGCAGCATGGAGATAGCCCACCAATCATACTAAGGATTGTTATTTTTATTCAGCCAATAACAAAGGTTAATCATCTGTACAAACTGATATTCCCCACTGGAGAACGTTCCTGAGGGATATAATTGTTAACATTAACATGTACTTATAAGACTCCTCTATAAAGATCCATCAGAAGCTCCCATTTTCGTTCTACAGATCACGATTTTCATAAATTTTTTCGTGGAAGAAGCAAGCATCACGTAGGCTATCCATATTGTACATGCCGAACGATTCCTCTGGGACCCAGCCACTATGGAGCAGCGATATGATGGGAAGTCATATCTAAACAAGCTCGCTAGCTATGGGCTGGACCGTGTGATAAGCGATTATGATGCGTTCCAAGAGATAAAATATTGGCCAAGTATTGAATTGTTTAGTCAAGTTAGTTTAGTTAGTTGTTTTTAAAATAAATTCATAAATACATATTTATGTTAAATACATAAATTGAGATTTTTGTATATTTGCGATAATTTTACGGGGGATATCGAAATAAAGTTGAGGAATGATATGAGTGCTTTTGTGGAAGCAAATCAAATGAAAAATAATTAAATTTCATAAATTTTTTTGGTTAAAGGTGTTTCACGTTTTTTCCATACAAAGTATGTCGACAATTTTCTTTTATATGGAGGACACTGCCAGCAAAAAAATTGCCAAAAATCAACGGAATTTTTTAGCTGCTTGAAACTTGCACTTCTTCAGACTAGAATTGAATGTGCTACAAAACTGCATACCAGAAATTTTCTAAAGATTCTGATTAAAAAGTTTGAAATTTGGGTGAAAAGTTGCAAAATTTGTATACAAAGTTTAAAATCTGAATTTATATGGTGTTTGTTGTATAGCCAGCTAGGCTTTTATAAAAAAATAATAAACATTAAATAAACAAAAGACAAATAGCCAAAACTGGTCAAAATATCGCACTCCTATTATTTTGTGGACAACTGTACATTCTACACTGGATTCTTTTCAGAGGCTCTGGGGATTCGGTTCGTGCAAAAAGGGGTCGGATGGCCGTGTTAGTTTTATGAAACCCTGAATGTTGCAAAATATGTATATGAAGATTTTTTTTAAATTTAAACTACTCGGCTCAACCTCCATCAAATAATCTCACCTTTATGCCATTTTCCAAAAAGGAGATGGATTTTAGGACAAGACACTTCAATATGGTCTGGTAGCCAATCCCGACTTTAGTTGAAGTTCGACTCGTATTCAGAAGAGAATGGAGAAGAGACCGAAAGGTCGATAAAGAGGCTGTCTCCCTCCAAGTATAAGATAGCTATGTACACGCATGTTTTACAAGAGTATGCATACATACCATCAACCACAAAAATTAATTTTTTAATTTTAATTTATTTAAAAAAAAAATTATATTTGTATTTATTTATATATTTTTAATTGTTTTTTTACCGTTTTCATAATTTTTAGTCATTATAAGGGAGACTACGTTTTTACGACTGTTTAAATCTGATCCAATAAATTAAATCTGAAAATAACGGTTACAATATGATAAAAAAAATCAACAATTATTCGTCAAACAAAACTCTAAAAATAACGGTTATGCTTGATCGAAAATATAAAATGAATGAAATATTCTTTAAATTCGTACGCAAAAATATATATCCCATTTTAACGCTTAAATTATGATCTTTATTATAAATATCAAAACCGTTACAGTCCCTGATTCTAATTTCTTTGAGCTTATTGTTTATAAAACTATACTATAGTTCATAGATACTATAACAAAAAACCAAAAATAAATTTTTAAACTCTCTGAGTTAATCTCAGGAAAATTCAATAAATCTTCAAACATTTTCTACTTTTAGGAAAATGTTTATACTGTTTTGTAGCCTATTAAATTTTAGTATGACAAAGGCCGCGTTTAAGTTCTTAACGAGTTCCGTTGATTTTTGATATATTTGATATCATAATATGTAGATAAACACCGAGAATTCGTTATATGAAAAAACCGCGCAACACCGTAAACAAAGAAAATATCAAAAATTAACGAGATTTTTAGACAACTTCAAACTTGCACTTTTTGGAACTAAAATTGAATAGGCTGCAAAACTGCATAACCACAATTTAAAAAAATATATATATTTTTAAACGGGAGAAAAGGTTTATGAGAATTTATTGAATTTTCCTGAGTTTTGCATAAAATTTAGACATTTTATTTTTATGTTTGTTTGTTGTAAAAGCCACACTCTATAAAAATAAGCAACACAAATTTTAAAATTAATAACAATTCCATACAATGTGAAAACTTCTCTGTGCGCAAACTTTTGTATTGAACTGTATGTACATTAGGCTGGGTCGATTTTGTATGGGGGAAAATGAAAGGCATTTGTCCGTATTGTAATAGTAATATTATGATGTCTTAGGTCTAAGCCAATTGTTATTGGCCACGAAAGATTAATTTAAAACTTATCTTTAGCCCGCGCAATTGAATAAAAGGGTATGAATTTTGAAAATGAAACTTTGGCCTGTAATATCTATGGAATGCGTTAATTGTTATAAACAGCACGGTATATCAAATTAAAGGTTATTAAGTTTAGTACCTCATGTTCTTTTATCATTTTTCAATAAGCCTACAAGTTTTTAAGATATTAAGATAAAACTTACAAAAACTATTCTAACTATTCTTCATTACTTCAGCAATCAAGTGAAAGATACAAACAAGTGAGACGAGATTTTTTTTCAAACGTTTTAATATTTTCGGATGTTTATATAATAATAAAGGACCATGAACTTGATCACGCCGATTTGGTCAGTTTTCAAGATCCTGGTGAATGAAGACAAACATGTATTTTCAAAGATTAGCGATCGTTTGATAAGTTAATAGTAGTTTCAAGCATAAATATAAGTATTTACATACATTAACATAATACAATTAGGGTAAGAAACGCCCATTTTAAGTCCATTTATGCAGTCTTGAAAATTGGTGCGAAATGGTTTCATTAGTCACAGAAGAACATTTTTCGCGGTTTCTAAATTTGCCGTTATATGAAAGTAGGAGACGTGCAATAAGTGTTTAGATATATTTTAGTTAGTTCCATTATGTGAAAATGTGACTGTAGGTAAATGCAACATATCCGGAGAAATCTTTTTGAGGACTCTGCAATTGGACGATATTGCTTTGCACTCATGTTGAACGAAAAAAGGTCACTCCCTCGCACACTTTCCTGTAATTCCGTTCTTTTATTTAAAAGTTATTTATACATTCGATGAGAATTTTTTTTTATAAAAAAATGGAGATCCACTTAATTTTTTCGTATAACTTTGATATATGTTACTCGATCGGTACGTAATAATTACCAAATCGAAGGCGAGACTTACTGTTATTGATTTATGATAATAATGTGATTAAAATCGTTCAGACTATAAACAAATTATTTTAAAATAAATAAAAAAATTTAAAAATTTTTTTTGTAAATTTCCTATATTTGCAATTTTTAAATTGTATGTATAAACATAAGCAAACCAATTAGTGTTCCTAGAAGTTGTGCCTGTTCAGTGTTGACTATGGATCATTCGCATAAACAAAATTTTTCCACAATGACGGAAAATAATGGCTTATCTATAAAAGCTACTGAAATTGTTCCTAAATTTGCATAAATTTGCAAACTATAGCTAATATTAAAACAAGATTAGAATATTTGGAACCAGCGACCTAAATGCACGTCAGCAATATTAATGCTGTTCTTTATATCGTTTGACTATAGGCCAGTGCAATTATTAAAAGAACCATTAAAAGTTTATTGAAAAAAGATACATTTGAGATTTATGATAAGCTAAAGGGCTGCGAGAAATGATATTTGACTTTATCCTTTGCGTTAACTGATTCATTATCTAATAATATGTACCAAACCTTTTTGCTGAACCCAGAATTTTTGACAGGAATTGGTCTTATTCGACAAGTGTGCTGTGGGTCACTTGGCGGTCGATGCGCGGGCTCTTACAATTAAAATAAAAGACTAATATTTTGCAGGCTTGTTGTTGACTTCATGGTACAATATATTTTCACTATTACCAAAGGATTTGAGAAAAATTAGATTTTCGACCCGCCCTAATGTACATACACACATACATATACATACATGCAAAGGCGATTCGATGCTCAAAAAGCATTGGTTAAAAAAATTTCTCCACACTCAGTTTTGGTTGTCACTTGACGCAATGCCCCTCTAAATGACCGTTTAATTTACATGTCATGGCGATTTAGTGACTCCTCTTCAACTAACTGCGTGTCATACTTCACCGGACACAGTATCTATGCTACTTTCGAAATCTCAGCATATTTATCTCAAAACCTGGCGTCGTGCGCTTTACATGCATAAAACATATGTACAAATGTATGCACTTATGATTGATTGCCTGACCCCGCGGCCAAATCAATCATGCGCAAGCAATCAAGTGATGTGATCCCAGTCGATGTGATGTGATCGACGAGCTAGAGATGTACCGACATCGCCGAACTTCAAAACGATGGCCACGTGCCTGCAACTATTGCTGCTGCTGCTGCTGCTGCTGCCGCTGCCGCTGCCGTATCACTGCCACTGCTTTTGGCAACTGGGTCAAAGCTTATACGCATTCGATGAAAGCAAACGGAAAAAGTCAGTGCATTATCAACCACACTTGATGTGCGCTCTTTATTATTGTAATCATTGCAATAATCGCTTACATATCGCCGCAGTGTGGCGCAACGCTTGCATGATACGAGAGTAGGTACTCAAATGATTTGCTGCAGTCATCATCGATCAACAATGCACCACACCACAATGCGTTGCATGGTGCTGCCGCAGGTCAAATACGCACATGTGGTACGTGAGAGAGCAGCTGAAATCAGCAACAACGGCAACAATAGAAGTGGTCGGTATGGCAGAAGAACGCAAAACGAAATACATATGTGCATGCAAAAATCATAAATTGCATGCTGCGAAAATTATGAAACTCGGTCAGCCGTGCGCGACCCAACCCCAGCGCCAATTAACAATTTCCAATAAGTTGTGTGTGTGTGTGTGTGCATAAAATATGAACAAGCGATTCCCAAAGGGCAAAAACGTCAGCGCAGGCGCATTGCCACATTTATCAACAATTCGGCACTTTCCCATGGGTTCAACATCGCCACTGCAATTATGGTGCTGATATAAAGGTGCGCGTGTGTGTGTAAATGGTGGTACTACTGCAGCAGCAAGTGTCGGCGCATCAACCCCAATAATTACATTTCGATATGACAAATGGCCACGAAATCGACAGTTACAATTGCCGCCAATGTGGTCGGTTTCGGTTGCACGCCTTCTCTTACACGAGTTCACATCGCCTGGCATGGCATTGCATTGGCAGCATATTATTTATTTTTGAGTTCTTTTATTAGTCTTTTGTTTTTATTGTAATTAATGTACGCGCCTCTCGCCGCAACCACCAATTTTAGTCGACACTTGCATGCATATGGCGGGCGTGCACCAATTGTCACATCGGTGGCAGTTAAATGTAACACTTTGCACGCACAATTTACGCTTTACACATTGCACATACAGTAGAATGGCTTACCTCGGTGGATGTGGAGAATTATGCATACATATGTACATTAGACTGCATCACCAAAAAAAGTTACGGTTTTTCCGCCGGGATTACTAAATTTATTATATTTTAAGACGTCCACCAAAATATTTCGTACAAATATTAAGATTTAAGTGAGCTAGACCGATTTGAAAATACCTCCAAAAATGAAGTTTTTTATGAATAAAAATAGTTTATTAAAGAAATTTTTGAAAAAAGTCCCCTCACATGACAAATTAGAATAAGCTTAAAAAATTTGCATAAAAATATTTAAAAATCTTTTCGACGGAATCGTAAGAATGAGATTTTTGATGCTGTTTTTTTACTTTTTTCAAAGATTGATTTACGAACAACTTGAATAACTGGGCCAAAAATGTTCTGATTTAGACTTATGGGATCTCAGTAGAAAGGTATTTTCACACCGTTTTTATTTCTGGCCAAAAAGAAACGTCATTCGTGTTCCATCTTTTTTTTCGAATACCAAAACATATTAATTCAACTTTGAATGAGGTTCGTTTCTCCTACCTTTCTTTTCCATCCTTTGAATAAGTTTATTAGCAAATTAATGAAAAGGGTGAGAAAATACCTTTCCAATGACAACTCTTATGTCTAAATCGGAAGAGTTTAGGTTCAGTTATTCAAGTTTTTCTTATACCAATCTTTGAAAAATGTTAAAAACAGCATCATCTTTGCGATTCCGTTAAAATTTTCTTTAAGTTTTTTTTAAATATTTATATGCAAATATTTTAAGCTTAAACCGTTTTGTAATTTGAGGGGATTTTTTCAAAAAAAATCCTTAAGAAACTATTTTTATTCATAAAAAAAAAACATTTTTGGAGGTATTTTCAAATCGGTCCAGCTCACTTAAATCTTAATATTTTTCCGAAATATTTTGGTGGAGATCTTAAAATATAGTAGATTTTATAATTCCAATGGAAAAATAGTACCGATTTTTTTTTGTATGAGGAGTGATGCAGTCTAATGTACATATATACACTCTACGTACATATATAGTTTTGGCTGGTATGTAGCATGTAAGAATGCTTGACTCACCTGCAAGAAAAGAAGAGATAATCCTTGTAATTAAATTTTGCTAATGAGGGGTTATTTTATAATACATATTGTAGCCGCAGCTCTTAATTGAAGTGCAAATGTAGGAAAATGTTTTCTTAAAAAAAGCTTCAAAAGGGTTGTACTAGTGAACTGTAGCGCATACAGAAATGCCTTTCTTCAATCTTTAAGGGTGTACTAAAGTATATGTATTTAGTAAGAAATATTAGAATACAAATTTCTTATCCGGGGTAAACCTCCAAAATATTTGGCTGATGCAATGGTTTTTAATGATTTGTGCAAAAAATGGAAAATTTAAGATTTCCTCAGGGTTTCTTCCTTTCAGGTTTTTTGGATACATTTTGGTATTGTCCGTCTTTGGCAGTCGCGCTCTTTCGCGTTTTTTTTCAGATTATTTTGGGTTGTTTCCGAGATCCTTCGTATTTAGCTCTGCCGGACGATCGGAATCTTGTCAACACTTTTTGGCATATAAAATTTGTTTTTTATTTTTCGTAACTGTTTTTTACGAAATTTTCATGTTTTTTCGATTCTTATAATTTTTAACGATTTTTTCGAGAGTTGCGGGCGTTTTAGACACGGGAAGGTTGGAAGAGTGAGGAGGAGGGTAGAAACAAAAGGGGATGGAACAGGACCTCACCACGAAGTGACTGATATTCAGTATCGAAAGGTCATCGGGAGTGTGAACGAAATGCGAACCGAGGTGTTTGAACCTTGGAGCAGCAGATGTTGAGATGATTCCAACACATCGTCCTCCATGCAGCTGATGCAATAACCAATTAGAACTCCTAGCAATAGCGAGAGGTGTAACTTGCTTAGTCTCAAAAGGTCTGCGTACCGCCATCGGTCTGCACGTGGCCAGAAGGATTTAGCCAACTTGCATTCCAAGGTCTTCGCCCAGCGCACGCTGAGCTGACCAAACGCCCGACTGTCCAGAAATAAACTATATGGGGTCAGAGGAACACCCAGACTCTCGCTAATCGGGGGGAAAATCCTCAAGGGTTCGCTGTCTTGCCAGCCCATCGGCCATACAACTTCCTTCAATTTCGCTAAGACCCAAAACCCAAATGAGCTTAATAGCGCAGTTATCCGATGCGTACGGTAAGAAAGTCAAAGAATCCCTCACAGTTTCCGAACGAACCAACAAGAACCCAGGAGCCTTGATAGCTGTTTGGCTGCCGGAATAGACACTTACCTCTTAAAAAGGTGTTAAGCTAGAGAGAAACCAATCCGAAGCATTCGCAGAGCGCCGGAGTAGGACTGGTTCGAAGTACCCCACTGATCCCAATTAAGGCAGCTCGTTGCACGACTTCCAGTTGCTTGCACGTTGAATGCCTTGTCTAGTGCGTTCCACCAGACGAGTATAACATAGAATGAAATTGGCTTAATTATAGTTTAATAAAGCCAATTAACTACTTTAGGTGGGACATCCTAGCCAATGACCTCCTACGACAACATATGGCTATTGTAGCCTTCTTGATTCTTTCCTATACGTTGGGCCGCCAGAAAAGCTTGCTGTCAAGGACCAAGCCCGGAAACTTCACTGTGTCAGAGAGCCCTTGCGGAAGACCGCTCTTTCAAGGAAGACGGCAATTCGGTAACTTATACCTCTTTGTAAAAAGAACAAACTCCATTTTGCTAGGGTTCACACCCAGCCCAGCCCGCAGCTACAAGCCCGGTTGTCAACTAAGTTCGGGTAACCCCGCATAAGTTCAAACAACGTTTCTGGAAACTTCATACAAAAAACGATAAACGATAAAGAAATTAATAATGCTCGTATGAAATCGATGGTATTTGCATTTTAAATGAAGAATATTTCTAAATGTAATGCATTTATGTAAATAATTAATAAATATTTAAAGACCGTATCCTTGAAAGAAATTTTCATAAAATATTTTAATACCACAAAAGTAAGGCAAGCAAACCATATCTCACAGATTTATGATTTTATTCTCATTCTCAACAACTCTCAGTAAGGTTATCAAAGCAGGGCTAAGGCGAATATCAAGCAAGCCACTCGTAAGATAGAGCCACAAACCGTCACCAAGGTCTAGGAAAACTAGTTTACCAGGGTGCGCTCCTGTGAAGCCCGTCGAAGCAGCAACGTGAATGAAATTGTGTTCCCTAAATATGTGGGAATGCTTTCTCTCAGCGTCTGAAGTAACGCCTAGCTATATAAGAAAAATTTTACCAGCATTATCGACGATGCATGATGTTTGATGTATCTTACGACCATCTTAATTGCAAACACTTTTGCCTAGAAAGTACGTGTGCGGTCTGTTAGGGGAAAGTATAGCTTGAGATTGAGTTAAGTAATCAATTAAAATATTTGCATCCTCCCCGCATTTCATATTTGATCCATATATACTGGGCCACTCTCCGAAGCCAGTAGTTGTTGCTTTGAAATTTCGTGTGAAGTTGTGCAGGGCCCAGGTCTTTAAACTGTTGTATGTAGTCGGTAGACAGAGCTTTTATATCAGATTAGGATGGCGCTATGCCTGAACGGCCTTTATTTCAGGTAACCTTAAGCTGGTAGCAGCTACATTTTATATAAAAATATGAATCGCTAATAAATCCAGCAGAACTCAACGTTGGGCAGAATCTGATAGCTCCTATTGCAACAACAGCAGCTGTGTCTTAAATTCAAAAGCATGCCCGTAAACTTAAATTGCTAAAAATATATCTGGATAATTTGAGCGATATTTTAAAGCATTAGTTGTTTACAAAAAGAGGAGCCAATAAATTGTTTTACCGCTACGAATGGGGGGTTTTTTTAGCAGAAGAAATGACAGTCCAACGGCTATAACACATCAAACAATACGATAATAAATAGATAAGTAATAGACGTAGATGTAGAAATATATATAAAAGTAGAAGCAGCTGTAACTGACTTTATCCAAATAATTGCTAAATAATATTTAACGCAACTTTAATGTGACACGCCCATATCGGAAATTAGTTTATACAAAGGCATTACTCCCTCTTAGCTGCTGCTGCTGTAAGCCTGGGCGCCTTAAAGGCTAGAGAGGCCACACCGCCACTCATCTCAAGCATCAACCACGCTTTTCAATCAACGCTTCTTTTGCAGCTGCTGTATTGCAATTTTTTTTTTTTTTTCAACAAGATCAACAACAGTTCCTGTGGCAAGTAAGCTAGTAGGGAGGCAGGCAGACGCACCAGCGACCGCGGAAAAAATTACCACAACTACTGCGGTTGAATAGCAGTAATCCATTGCTGCTGATTGCCTTTGATTGCCACATGATTTATGCGCTACTGTGCTTTTTGCTTTTGCTTCAGCTTCTGCATCTATGTCCAGCATGCAGCATGCAGCTGATGTAGGATGATTATGCGCGAGCTCAATGCCGTAGGCAACAAGAGTAACAGTGCTGTTTTTTTTTTCTTGCATTAGTTTGCTTGCACCTTATCTAGGCTGCTGCAGATGTGTGGCAGATGAGTTGCAACCAGTGAAATAGACTAACTCAAGAGGCTGACAGAAGTGTTGCACGAGAGCAGCTCAACCGCAAATAGTAACCACAAAAGTGATGCTGCAAGTGCAGTAGATTATATTAAATGTAGCAAAAACAAAGAAGGGGGAGTCCATGACCACAGCAGCAGTACTGGCAGCAGCTAGTTGCAAGCAAGAAAGCAGCAAAAATGTAGCCGGTGGCAGGAGTTGCAGATACATCAGCGCAATGGGTGTTTATACAGCAGCTGCGGCGCATGTGGCAAGCGGCCGGTGGCTGCTGGCAGGACGCAACCCATAGATATACTCATTAGCTATGCAAGCTACTAGCTACACACATATACATACGTGTATATATGTATATGTAGATATGTTTATATAGGAGTGCAAAGAGTGTGCTCCATTTTTTTTCCAACCACCCATTTCATGCTTCGCCAACACTTGCCACAAGCAATGAACTGTGCACTTGTTTTTTCGCTTGTCAATATACTATGTACCTAGGCAACTAAGTGAATGTGTTTTTCTACGTATACGTGCCACATGCAGTGGCATGAATGAATGAGAATGAAGCAGCTAAAGCAAACGAAAAAGAAAAAACAATAGCACTAAAAAGCATCGAAAGCATAAAAAAATTTAATATTAAAAAGTTTGCCCGCAGCTGTAAAGAAAAAAGCGCACACAAAGCTTTGCATTCCCACTGGAATACTTGCAATAACCCTTTTGCCACAAAACCCCACGCCATCGTGCTGGCGTGCAGCTTGCTTGCTGCCTCCCAACAGTTTCAACTTCAATATTAATTTACGCAGAAATACACTTAAGCGACGACGATAAAAATTGCCGGCGCATGCATGCAACTAAAGCGGCAACAGCAATGGCAATGGCAATGGCAGCGGTGACCAATATGATGCATGATGGTCAGTTCAATGCACCAGCGCATCAACTTAAGCGACATCACATGCAACAAGCCAAGTAAGTGTTGCAGTTCGTTAGCTGCTGTTGTTGTTGTTGCCGCAGATGTCCGCTGGCATCAGCGTCAGACGTTGACAATTGCCGCTGACAGCCGTTTCCGCATTAGTGCTGCGAGCGATGCTAAGCAACAGCGAAAGCAAACAAAAAAAAAAATCACTGCAACCACAGCAGTAGCAACACCAACAACAACGTCTCCTGCTGCCACATGATGCTGCATTATTGAATGCTTTGCTGCAAACTTTATATTAAATTAGTTGCACATGCGTTTAGTAAATAAACAAAAGTTGTGGCAGTCACTTATGAGGCACGCACTTAAGTAGTTGCATAAATGCATGCAACAATACACACACACACACACACACACATACACACCTTTACGCATACTTTTAGCAAATATGTTGCTCAATCGCTGGCACAGCCATTCCAATTCGCTTTATCTACATAAATATTTGTTGTTGTTGATGCAGCTCCTCTGCTGGTTGCTGCCAGCTACGCACACAGTAGCCAGCCGCTGCACAGTGGTTCTCAATTGGCATTTTGTGTTCACAATTCACTTTAGCCTGCACTTTTTACTCAATTTACTTATTTTTTTTTTTTAATGAAAGCCAATAAAATTTCAAAGAGACCAATTGAGTCCGATTTTTGAATTTTTGTTTGTTTTTATTAAATTTTTTTAGTGCAAAGTGCAGGAAAAGTAGTAATTTTGAGGAAAATCGATTCTCTTGTTCCAGTTAATGAACACTACATAATAAAAAATACTTGAAAACAATGGCGCTCAAGATATGTACTATGCATTCCAGCGTATTTCTAAAAAGGGTTACCACCTATATTTTAAAGTCCACGTACTTTAAGATGTCAAAATCCAATTCTTTTATTGATTTTTAAAAAACAATTTTAAGCTATCTAAATGACCTTGAAAACTTTAAAAACTATATACACCCCGAGCAAAGCTAGGTGAACCTGGTAATGATCTATAAAACTACATACCCAAACTTAAAAAAAAAATAATAATAAATTTGGTGAAAATTTTGTTGTAACATTTAAAAGTTTTTTCGGTTTAGGAGAACTCTAAAATTATTTTCAACTGGTTTGTATTATGTAACATTTATTGACTGCAACAGTATAATCGAATTTCTTCAAAATTGCTACTTTTTCTGCACTTTGCACCAAAAAATGTAATGCAAACAAACAAAGATTCAAAAATCAGCTCAACTAGTCTTCTGCAAATTTTATTTCATTTAAAGTTTATCAAATTGAGTGAAAAATGAATTGTCAATTCAGTGAATTGTGAACACAAAATGCAAATTTTGAACCACTGTGCGCTATGCTGCACCTTAGCCTCCGTCACTGTGTCTCTGCTACATTAGTGCGTATATATACATAAATTAAATTTGAATACGAAATTAATTCGCGAGATGGGCAAGCCATTTTATGGTCATTGTGTATTGACCAGCGTGCCGACGACGATAGCAATGCTGGATAGCAACAAAAACTACGCGCAGTCAGGCCATAAAAGCTGCAAAATTGCTAGCAATAAATATGCACAGCGGCAACAACAATGGCGGCGGCGACGATGGCGTTGCCATTAACGCCATAATAGCTACGCGGCGGCGGTGGTGGCTGCATTGAAACAAGAAGCACTTAAAGAGTCGCGCGGCTGCTACACCTGTTGTTGCACGTTGCACGTTGTTGCTTTGCTGCATTGCTTTGTTATTTTTACTGCTTTACGCAATACTCTCGCGCTGTTGTTGTAGTGTTAGTTATTACAAGCTGTCGCTGGTTGTTGCACACAAATCGCAATGGTAACCATCTTTTAGAATTCAAAGCGACATGGAAATCAAAATTACGGCTGCTGCAGCAGCGGTATGTATATAGAAGTGGCAGCAGGCACGCAAGTACGTAGGAAGCTGAGTGTGCAGCAATGCAATTATTATAAGAATAAAGCAAATATATAGAAGCATTCAAACGATTTCAACAACATCTTTGGAGATGCACAAATTGCTGGTAAAAAATAAAGAGGTTTTTTTTTAGCTTCACCGGTAGTGAATGGTATTTCTTGAGGTATACTCAATGCCTACACATAAGTCTACGTTCCTGCTCTTTAAGCCACCTGAACAATCCTTGGGGGATATAAGGAAAAGACTTTTCAGTTAGTCAAATTCTTTCACGAATCCGTGCGGCGGTAGTCGTGTATCATGCGGCCTCTGGGAACCGGAAAATGAAAACAAAAAACATTCGGTGAAAAAGTCCTCGGATGATTACCCTCAGCATAGAAACTATACTATGGAAAAAGTGAAAACATCGGCTGAATGAGGGAACATTTTTTTCCAATATAGTTTTCTGGCGCAACGAAATAATAACAAAACTACAATATTTTATGAAGCCTTCGCCTGATGGAATGCACTAAAGAAGATTACGCTAGTCATACAGTACTCATATAAATAGATAAATAGAGATTATTTGCTCTTTGACTCATCTCTTACACAGAGAGTAGACCCTAACTAGTCTAGTTGTGGTACAATTTTGAATTAATTACTCCCAATTGTTCCTATAAGGGGATAAATAGCGATTAACTGCTCTCTGAATCATCCCCTTCACACGGAATCGAGGAGTCAAAGGTTTGAATTGTTCTTCGAAAAATAAACCGGAGTTTGGTGGTTTCAACGGGAATAGTTTATTTTCATATTCACCAAACAATTAAAGAGTTCAATAAGCTTATTCATAGGACATGCTCGGACAGGAGCAACAACTATAAAGGCGACAAAAGTGATTGATAGTAGGCGACTGATCCTTTATTCACACTCTTTCGAGTGTAGATAAGCCTTGCCTCCCTCTACTCCACTGAGCTACAGAGAATGATGCACTCTCATTGCTGGCGCGAGACAGATTGTGGAAGGGCTCATATTTTTTAGCAGCCTGCCACCAAAAAGTGAGTGCAGCGTTGATTCGTAGCCTACCGAGGATTGCTCGTTTGTTTCAGTCAACTGCAGAATTCTTCGCGAAGCAACAGCACACTGAGTGATCGAGTGAGTTTATTTGAGTTTTAGGACATATAGAAGTTAACGGAAGACTGGTGTGCTTCAAAGGGATTGTCAATAAACCCGCAGAAGTCCACCGTTGTCCCATTTACCATAAGGGGGAAAATCAACTTGACTAAACCCACCCTGGCGGGGACAGAAATTGAGTTCTCAGAAGAAGCGAAGTATCTAGGGGTAACTCTGGGCTTAACGTTACCAAAAATTGCCAGAGACTCCAAGGTAAAACTTGGGGAATATCACCCAAACTAACGTATTGGTCTTCCAGTACGGTCGTGAAGCCTGTTGTCACATATGCGGCACTGGCCTGGTGGCCAAAAGCAAAGCAAGCAAGTGCGGGTGCCATCTTGACCAAGCTACACCGCTTGATCTGAGTGGCCATCACAGGAGCTATGCGCCCCACTACAACGGATGCCCTCGGTATAATTCCAGGCATTGTGTGTTCGAGAATGTCTTCTGAGAAGGACAAACAGGGCCAGAATAAATATTATGTCGGATACTCAGGCAACACTAAGGGCCTTAAACTCATTTAGAATGACATGAAGGCTTGTGGACAGTTGTAAAACTCTTCTGAATAGCCTAGGAGCCCATAATAGCTTTACGCTGAGGTGGGTCCCAGGGCATGAAGGGTTTGAAGGCAACGAAAGGGCTGACTATCTCGCAAAACGTGGGGCCCAAGCGCGAATGCATGGTCCCGAGCCTTTCTGTGGTACATCTAGAGGATACATTGCAGAAATGTTTAAGAGTTGGGAGGAATCTCAGATTGGTACCCACTGGCGTAAGTCAAAGGGAATGAGATAATCAAAGAAATTCATAGCTTCTTCCGGGAGGAACTCAGAAAGACTCCGTGAACTCATCCGGGAGGGTTATAGAACTCTTACAGGCTACCTGACAGGACACTGCAAGTTAGGGTACCATCTGAACAAAATGGGACTTTCTGTAGAGACGGACTGCAGGTTCTCTGGGCTGGCGGAGGAAACCTCACAGCACATTCTGTGTGACTGCCCGCGTATCATGAATAGCAGGCTGATACACCTTGGGGAACGATTATCTTCTCCATCCAAGATTTGGAACACGGTACCCTCCAATGTACTTAATTTCTTGAATAGCCTAAGGTCGGAGTGACTACAATTAGGGTTTAGCACAATAGATCTCTTAGGAACGCAGCGCGACCATACCCGACGTACTAATAATAATAATATAGAAGTTAAGGACAACGTAAAAACCTATGCACTGATTCATTGATCACAGCCGACTATGGGGTAGACCTCAGCCAGGTACAATGGAGCAATCAGTCCGTCACAGAACCATAACTTCCCGCTTAATTTCGGCATCTGCCGGTAGTCTGAAATTTCCGTGACTTCCCTCCGTGAGCGACCTCTGCGGACGTTGTGCAAAAGTGATTTATTTGAAGACTACTGGCGGCTTAATGATTGGACTAATTTGCATAAAACGCAAACTTCAACAAAATTTGTGTAAGACTCTCGGCTTGATGTGAAATTTGCTTAGAAGATGTTGAAGTTTTATTACATTAAAAGTATCCTAATGGATACCAGTTTCATGGTGCAAAAACTAATGGGCCAGCTTCGTGTAATAAAAGCGGCTCTCTCTCTGGTTATGTTTCAGGAACTGTGGGAAACTTAAGAGAAGCGGTTGGTGAGTGACAACGAACCACGGCTCAATCTTGACTGCGTACTTACACTGAGAAAGCAGTTTATTTATATCAACTAAATATATTTCTCTCAACATATGATT
>NW_023458561.1:48116695-48125944 GCF_013731165.1 Rhagoletis pomonella | reverse complement strand
CCACCGCCAAGAACAGCAATAACCATACGTGCATCAAGCGATTGTTAGTCCATAACGATCCAGAGCAGCTTCAAAATTGGACAGAATTTATTAGGTCTCCTCTGCGTTGTGTACGCTTTCGGCTTTCGGCTTTCAGCTTTCAGCTTACCGCCAACCAACAGAGACAGAGTAACATTTTAAAGCCTTCAGCATGCGCCAGCACATAAAGCACATCATGAGAAAGCGCCGAACACCTCACTCGCCGTCGCAAAGTCATCAGCCATCCAATGCGCTTCTTACTGCAGATCTGCAGTCTGAATATTTCATTTTTTTGTTTTTGTTTTTTGCTTTTCACCCCCCACTGTTGCCACCCGCCAGCTACTCTTCCATAATTTTTCACTTACGCTGCCACCGTGGCTAATGCGCTTTATTTTTATTTTCAATTCTGCAGCTTTCCCTTCTAAGTCCTTGATCCGGTGCAATTGGTTTTTTGGCTCGCTGTGCTCATTGTGGCATGATGAATTGACATGCATCGCGAATACTGTATGTCATTCTCTTTATGCTATGCATCTCCAACAACGAAAACAAATCACACACTTCTTTATGCTGTTCAATTTCTTATTCTTCTTCGCCAGCAACGTTTCTTTGATTGACATTTAATTTAAATGTGTTTTTGCCAAAAACCAAAAACCAAAAACTACTGGACGAGGGACTTAAGGAGCAAGCAAAAGGAAAAGAAAATATGCGCAACATCAAAAAACTTTTAACAAAGGAACTTGCCGCACATCACCCGCCATTCACTTGCTGTATGCATTGTTGCATTGCTCGGACATGCCACACAATGTTGTTAAAGATGAAAGGTTGCCTTTCTCTTTGCACGCCGTACTCCGTTTAAGCGAAAAATCAAAATCGCATAGCCGCACATGTTTGGAGGATGCTGTTTTTTTATTAATTACATAGCGGTTACCTGCATATGTACATATGTATGTACATATGTACATGTATAAAAAGAGATACATATATAGGCATACATATGTCATTTTTGCTCTTTATAGAAGCAGATGGCTTAAACTGGTAAAAAATACTGGACTTTGTTTAGAATAGACATATTCAGAAATCGAAAAAATTTAAAAAGGACTTAATGCTTTTTTGGCGACCAAAATTACTTTTGCACGACACGTTGAAAATTGCCCGAGAGATGAGTTAGTTACTAAAGCTAAGCTTTCCTTAGACACATCCGTATTGCACTTTTTCAATTGAAAAATAAAGCCTCGGCAGAATTTTAGAAAAAAAGCTTACTTAATTAAACCTCTGTCGTTGGACACCCAAATACTCAAAATGCTGCTGGCGTATGAAGATGTTATTGGCATCATCTGCCTGAGCAACAGAGCCTTCAGCGCAGCATTTTGCTGCTTAGAGGGAGAAGCAAAGGAGGTTTTGGCAATTATAACTTTGAAATGGAATCCAAAATGATAACGCGAATAATGTCAGCATCTCTTGCTTGGAGCCTTTCCTGCTAACAGATGATTCTTTGCACCCCCGGTGGTCAATTGATACGCAGAGCCCTCTCCGAACGAACATAAACCACGCTAAAAAAATTGTATCTTCATGCCCGGCCTTTTATATAGGTTTGAGTCATGGAAAATTAAGAAAAAAGATGAGAAGGTTTTGAGTTCTTTCGAGACAACTACTGTGCTACTCAAGTTCTAAGAACCTATTTGTACCAAAAAAGATGAAACGAGGAACTGTAAGAGCTTTATAATGACAAAGAGTCAACACATAAAAATACAACGTTCGTTCGATTTTCCATGTGAATGATGTGAAATTAAATGGCCTTGGTCTGCACATGTACAATAAGGTTTTATTTTTGAAAAAGAAGAAGAGACTTAAGAAGGTTTTAGTATGAAATTTAGTGGAAGAGCGTTGCCACCGTTTTCAAATATCGAATTTAAAAATTATACAAAAGTTATATAAAATATTAAAATATGTATGTACATATGTAGAGCATTAATAAATCTTTAGTTTGAAAATTTACAAAATTTTTGTTGTATTTAAAGAGGGCTGCCACCTATTAAAAAGGTGAAATCAAATTATTACTAATTTGAATGACTAAAAGATGGGTATCAGTCAAAATTTATTTTAAAAGGCTTTGTTTGTGAACCTCATATATTTTGGAGGTTTGCCACAAGTTTAATAAATTTAAATCAATTGGAATTAAGGCAATCTGGTGATTGAAATATGTATCCTAATATGGGTGTCGGACTAATGAGGTTCAGGAAAGATTGCCATCCGTTTGAAAAGAAATTAATTAAATTATACACAGGTTATATGAAACATAAAAATATGCAAATCTGCACCGTTCTTTCGAATTTGAAAAATGAGCTATCAAATAAAATAATTTTATTTGATTTGTTATTTCTTTTTTATTTTACAGTAATCACGCAAAAACAACACAAACGTAATCGCTTTTTTCTAAATGTTTATGTACATTTACCATTTGCACTAGAAATAAGTATCAGTTTCATTTTAGTTGAAGCAGCAATACATCACCAAGTTAAAAAATGAAATCTGCGCAAACAAAAGGCTAGAATGAATGGCAACAAAAACATGATATTTAACTATGCACAGCAACACAGCAAACTAAATACAACAACTAAATAAATAAGTATACCAGTAACTGTTCACATGCAATTCAAATTGATTGAATCCCTAAAACAAAAATCATCGTAAAAATAAATTCCGCATTGACCCACTTTAATTTGGACGCAGCGTCGCCAACAGAACAGGCCATAGCGAAACTTGGAGACGCAACAAGTGCACTACGAGTAAAAATACATAAAATCAGCAGCTGCAGCAGCGGAGTTGGCGGCGGCGGTAATGTCGCTGGAGGAAGTTCCACCAGTTACCATAAAAGTGGCTGACTGCAGAAGGTGAAACCTTGCAGTCGCTGTATGCACTGCTGCAAATGATGCGGTGATTTATGTGCGCTCACCACTTTTGTGGCATCCAAAATCGACCGAAGAAAATCACTCGAATGCCAATGCAAGCAATGAACGCTGAAGTGGTGATTGCGATGATCGACCGTTGCGCGCTGATTAGCAGGCATCTCGCCATTTATTTAAATATTTTTGATGCACAAACATTTTTTTTTTTACACAAAATTTCTTGGTTAAATTCTTTTATTTGGTTAAATTAAGTGGTTAAAAACTATTTGAGGATGAACATTTTTTTTTTTTTTGCTAAGCGGTGAGATTGGAAACGAATAGAGAATCTGACAGCATGTAGGACTCAGAACAGCGAAGACGGATAGAAAATATTATATTTCAAGTTTCTTTAGCTGTGGGCCCATTAGCCAGAAAGCACATCGAAGTGATTCGTTCAGTGCTGACTAAAAGTCTTCAAGAGGTACATTGATTGAGGAGCAATTTCGGGTATGGGTACAGGCTTGATGGCAGCCTCGATAAAGGTTGGTTTTATCGGCAACTTCAGGTTCTGCTTCGAGCAGTATTTCTAGGCAAAGGTAGTTGCTGTAAAAAAAATTGCCGACAAATAGTGAAAACATCTATTCTGATAACCTATCGGCAAATTTATTTTTATTTAGTATTTCCATCGAACAAAGAATATTGAGATTACCTGTACTTGTGGACTGCCCTTTGCCAGATGAGCCTCATTTCAGCTCAGCATGTGTTGGGCGAAAATCAGTATAAGTACACCTGCAAGGTATTTTCTAGTCAAAAGTGTTCTGAAAACGGTCTGGGAACACTGTAAGAAGCTTATTAGGTGCGACAAGCCCCTAAGTTCCCTAAGTTAGTTAGGAAATGCAATCCCAAGTATTTAGTCTAAGCTTCGCAAAAGTTAGACAGCTGGGGTGATCTTACCACACAATCCTCCTGGCAGCTACTACAGGAGGGATCAGGTAAGATTCCAAGCCTTATTACGTGAAATCCAATCGGACAATGGACTGTTAGGTCCTTACCAACAGCAATATCTGCGGCATTGCGAAACCAAGGAAATCCGTCGCCCACCCTCGATCCACAATATACTGCAACTGCAAATGTCCGTCTTCGCCCAGCGCTCACTCAGCCGACATGCGACTCATCTGTATAGATTTGCTCCCTTAAAAGGGTAAATTACCTACCTACCTAGCCATGTCGTCATCCATGCAATTCCCAGCAATGTCGCTGTGGTCTGGAATACAAATGAACCCAATAAAAAAGTGCACCGACGCAGTCGCCATGGTCAAACATTTCCTGATCAGTTTCGAGTGCACCACCATTGCGCTCAGGGCCTTGACAGCCACTTGGCTATCATAGCATATGTAGTAACTAAGCCCACTGCTTTTTTAATGACAGTTACTTCTGCCTGAAAAAACGCTGCAGCAGTCCGGAAGCCTAAATTTAGTGTTGATGGAAAGCTCCTTACAAATGGTTCCTCTTTCAAGTTTCAATCCTACCGTAAAATGTTCACATCGCCTCCCTCTACATAGTCACCCCGCCTCACCCGATCAATCCCTGAGGGAATGTAGATAGAGAAGAGGCTACTCGCAACCATTTCGAGGGCGTAGTAATACGGATGACCAGGAATGAAATAGTAACCCTCCAGAATTTCCGAGTGTTCAGTCTTCGAGCCTTACCTAACTTACATTAAGATTTAGAGTATAAGCAATGATGTTGGCACTGAAAAGTACGCGCTTTTAAAAGAATTTATTTTGTGCGAGTTGCAGGAGAAGTCATTTCAACAAGATCTTCTTATACAAGAGGCGACTCCGACTGTTCATACAATAGGTATACATTGAGTTTTGCCATTTTTTGCAAAAAAAATTTAAAAATTTCATTTATCTGATGAATGTGCCGCAGATTTGGAATTTTAATCTTTACCTTATCAACTCTGGCCATTCGAGGTCAGTTATTCGTAACCCGCAAAATGCTCAAAGGACAAAAATTTGTAAACCTTGGGGCTTCTTCTATTTAGTGGTTATCCCAATTCTATTCGCAGGCATACGCTCCTTGCATAACTATATGCATATATACATATGCATATGTCTGTCAATATGTAAATTTTATATGCATTTTTCTGTGCCGCCATGGGCCGAATTGCTACAGTTAACATCAATGACAACCATAAATGCAAAGTGTCAATAAAAAACTAATGAATAGCCAAAAAAGAAAAGGAGAACATATAGAGAAGGATCAGTACAAAAAGAAAACTGCGCTACAACATCAGAGTTAAAGTGCTTTCTTTCATTGAAGTGGTGAGCCCTGGTCAAACTAAGCATGCGGCAAACTAAAATTTTTAATTGATGTTGCACGATCTGCCAAAGCAGCAATGCAGCAAACTACAACAACAGCAGCAACAACAGCAACAAAAATCTGCAATGCAACGCACGCATAGGAATATATGTATGTAAAAGTAAATGCCACATTGCGCATAGCAAGAGCCACTTTGGACTATTGCAACAACAACCATGCAACAAAATCAGCTGCGATGCAGCAATGCAACGGATTAATTATCGCATGCGTATTCACTGTCAGATTTGTTATATGTGGACATTTAATTCCTTTCAGCCTTTCAGTTGCCGTTGCCGGTGCTGTTGCTGTTGCTGTTGCCGTTGCTGCTGCCCCTGCCATGAGCACACCAGCAACATAAGCACCAGCAAAAACAACAACAACGCCTACAGCAATAATACCGTACACTGGCCCCCCCCCCCCCCTGTTGTCTTCTGATAAGGCCGCTATGGCAAATGGAGCTTGCAATTCAATTAGGCAGCACCGACAGCCGTCCGATAACATGGCGGATAGGTTGGTACAACAACAACAATGAGAAATATTGATGCACCAACAATAAGAGAGAACAAGAAATGCAAGTATGTATAGCGTGATTTGCGTATGCAAAATACATTTATGTACATATAAAGTAAATTTAACGGTATCGATTTGCAATCGAAGTCAAAAAGCAAGTCTCAAACTCTAAAAAGTACAAATTTGCAAGTGCGTTAATTGGAGCACTTTCTAGCGGTCGTGTTGTTGGTGCAACGCTTGTGGCCAACATGCGTGCATTTTTGTGAGGGGGGGAGGCAGAAGAAATTTGCTGGTTTTAAGATTATACGAAGTGAGCGAGATTGTTTTGCTTGTGGCAACCTAGTTTGCGTATAAGTTTTAAAGTTGCTGCAAGGACAATAAATCACATAAAAAAATTGATAGACATATTCCATATGCATGAGAGCTTAAATGAGTGCGTCAACTTTCACCGTGTTAGGGGCTTAGAGAAATCGGGCTTTTGTTGAGTTTTGATAGATTTTTTTTGAAGAGCATACAAACATACCACAATTTAGAAATGCCATTTACTACATTTCATTCCTAACAATTTTCTTTAGTCTTCAAAAAATAAAATATCGGTAGAAAACAGTGACCACAAATAAATATTGTAAGCAAAACTTTCGAAAATTATTACGTACAGCTCAGGTGCAGAATCGGCCTTAACCGATTAGGTGGCCCGGGCGAATCATTCATTGGCGCACTTTAAAAAATATTTATTTTAAATTCTCCTTGCTGTTTTGTCAGAAAACTCAATAGCTGTTGCTTGATTGTCTTCGAGATAGTGTTGTAGACCTACAATTTCATCGCACAACAAATTTCCATCAATATCAGATTTAAAGTTGGCCGTTAACTTGGCTTGCAATGCAGAACAATGTCGCAAGGATTTTATTTTTGTATTTTGATTTCTGTTTATGTTATAAACATGGTGTCGCAACTTATTGTGAATTTCATCCGGAAACTGCGGGGCCTTTCGAAGCTTTTCGTGACTTTTATTCTTTTAATTGAAGCTCCGGGAATTACTTGCCATAACAGCACACATTTATAAAGCGGCCAAAGAATTAGGAGCAGAAATTATCAGCTATTTTCTGCTCGAAAAATGTTAGTCCAATTTTGCTAAAATTTTTTGGTTACTTAAGATTATATGTATTTTTGGTCATTTAAATTAATTTTGGTCATATAAGTTAAATTTATATGCGGACTTAAATTTTGGCTACTTAGAACTGAAAATTTTTTGACATTTTTTAAATAAAATTTGGACGTGAGTTTTGGATTTTTTTTAGTTATAAAACTTCCGACATAAATAATGGTCATCTAAAAGCTGGACATATATTCTATTTATTTCCAAATTAGATACACATTGTTAGGTATTGGAAAACTGAATATATATAAATTTGGCCACAAATTTTTGACACTTCATACCTGAACACAAATTCTTGTCATTCAAAAACTGGCAAAAATGTAGGCCATTTAAAAACTGAACATAAATTTTGGCCCAGTTAAACACTTTTTGGTCATTTGAGCACTGGATAAACAACTTTGAACAGAAATTTTGGTTATTTAAAAAGCTGCACATAAATTGTGATCATTTAAACTAGGGTATACATTTTAAGTCAGCTAAAACTGGATATATAAGTTTGTATATCACATCTTGGCTATTTAAAAACTTTGTTTCATGTTTTTGTCTTTTTAATTATGGAAATAAATTTTTGGACATATATTTTGGTAACTCGTGCACCTTTTTATTAAACTTGACAATTTTGATTAATAAATAAATTAAATTTAAGTTAAATTGTTTACTTAAAAGCTACAAAATATACATATATTTTTGGTCTTTTAAAAAGTGGACATAAATTTTGGCTATTTAAAAATTGGAAATGTTTGGACATTTTTTTTTATATAAAACTTACGACATACATTTTTGGTCATCTAAAAACCAGACATAAATTTTGTGTATTCTAAAACTAGGTAAACATTTTTGGTAACTTAAAAACTTAATATAAAAATTTGCATATAAATTTTGGCCACTTAATACCTGCATAAAAATTTCTGTTCTTCATTTAAACAATTTTTGCTCATTTAATCACTCGATAAGAACGTTTGGCATACATTTTCAAAACTGGATTTACATTTTTGATAGTTTAAGTCCTACACATAAATTTTGAGCTTTTTAAAACTGGACATCAATTTTGGTTATTTAAAACTTGATGTACAAATTTGGGCATAATGTTTGGACATTTAAAAAGTGGGCATACGGTTTTGATATTTTTAAAACTCGACTTAGATTTTGGTTACTAAAACTAAGTAGGAACAGTCACGTAAGAAATATAATACGATTTCCTCACTGCCACTAAAAAAAACAGCTGAGCAGATTATTTTGTGCCATTTAACCAATTGTGTATGAACTTTTGTGGCCATCTCTGCAATACAAAGACTTCATATTGTAAATGCTAATGCTTCCTGGTATACACGAAAAACTGTAACACGCATTAAGGCCCGAAACTTTTGGGTTGGGTTTTCCACCAACATGTTACGACAACAAATAATAGCATATGACATTTGAGAATTCTATGCACTAGAAGTTATGTTGCATACTTTTAGGCACCAGTCGTCAACCGATTTACCCAATGGCAAGAAAATGCACAAGTGGCTTAGCAAGTAAGAAAGGGATCAAAAAGAGCTCTGAGATATCATCGAGCAGTTTTATTATCCTGCTAGTAGAATAGGATTTCGGCAGCAAATAGCAAAGCTGTCCAAGAGGCAAAATAAATATTTTACTAGCCACTTTCAGAAATGTCCAACAACCTTGATGCAAAGAAAATTTATAAAATGCCCAACAAACATATTGGCTCAATGACATGAGAGTATGGAATAAGCACACTTGAATAGTATCCAATCTAACTTAGCTTCTCGTGCAGCGGCTACCCAAGCCTTCTTTCACAAATTATGTAAGTATATGCAAGTTTGTGCGCGCACGAATGTCTGCTATGCCACTCAATTACCAACTTACCGGCTGTCACATAGCGGTGTTCAACAATTTGTCGTTGCCGCCTGGCAGCCGCCAGCAAAGAAAGCAGCAACATCGAAGAAGCGCTGGCGCAATCACTTCTGCAAAACCCTCAAATTTCCAAATGGCGCATTGCAAATATTGCGACACTGTCTTCATATGCCACGCACATATCCATACATACGATTGCTGCTAGTAGTGGCACGCCTGCTTCTCAGCACAATTGCATACATATTGCAACATAGCAGTAAATGAAAAGATTTCAAACGCCCAGAAAAAAAATGTATGCGTCAACGATTTGTTTGCAATTTGTGATACCCAAAAAAGCAACAGCCGCAGCAGCAAAGGAAAAAAAAAATAAAATCGGCAATAAACAAACTGCAAACAACGAAAAGTATGGGTGAAATGCACGCATGCAACGCCAAAGCCACAATTACCGCCGTGGCCGCC
>NW_023458561.1:48096080-48116685 GCF_013731165.1 Rhagoletis pomonella | reverse complement strand
AAAAAAGAGGCCAAGGCGGTAATTAGTTATTTCCCATGAGGTCTCATCGTACGCAGAGATAAATAGTGCAAACGAACTAAACATTTTGAAGTCTCTAAGTAATCCGTATGCGTTAATATCATGAAGCAGACATTCGCATAAAACAAATTGAAACACAAAAACTTGATTGTTAAGATTTTGTTTCAAATTTTTATGGGTAATCAAACAACCGTCAAAGTTAACTCCAAATGTTCAATGTGGACGATTGTGTTTTCCAAAAAGCTCTTTTTCATTTAACAAGTTAAATGGGGCCAATTTGAACGTAATATTACTCTATTGAGGAAAGTAAAAACAATAAAAGGTTTTTTTTTTGGTAATTCAAGTTAATTGTTCCATATTTAAATTTAGAGCTGAAAATCCAAATTCAATTCAAAAACAATAACATTTTAGCTCTTGACTGCCAATTGAGTAAGGGTACGTTCACACAGAAGGCGGAGCCGAGCCGAGCGATGCCGTTCCGAGCTGAGTTAAGCTTTCATATTGCTGTAGCTATAATTAAAAATTGAGTGCGTGTAGATTCTACGCGAGGAAGAAGTAAAACTTCAAAGAAAAAATTCCAGAAAGGATGAAACTTGGGCGTTATCTAATGTATTTTGTTGTCTATGTCTACATCGATATCAATGGTACTCAGCACTCACAGAAGAACTCGAAAGTACTCAACACTTAAAAGAACTCAAAAGTACTCAATACTCAATACTATGTTGCAGTCACAATCAAATATGTACTCAGGATAGATGCAAAGTACTCAGTATTAAGTGTCAAATAGATACTTAAAAGTACTGGGTTTTATTTACATTTACCGGTATTCGGAAATTTTTGCACTCAGTTTCAAGTTAAGTGCACAGGTACAGCCAGAGTGTTAGTAATAACAAGATAACCTAGTTTCGAGATTGCTTCGTGCGCTTTTTTGCGAAATTTTTGTCACTAGAAAAAAATGCCATAACATTTTCGTGAACTATCAAAAATGGTTCATGCCATTTCCAGGTACATATTAAATATCAAAATTATAGTTAGCTTAGTAAATATTTCTGCGGATTTTGCAAATACAATTTTTTCTGACTTTTGTGCTGTTAACTTATTCAGTTTTTAGTCATTTAAAAACCAAAAAAAAAATTAAATTATTTCATGTAAAGAATTTAAGGCTAAAAATAATGCTTGAGTCAGACATTTTTCAATTAACTGCATAAATTTATTAAAAATATTTGCAAACAATAGAAATCGTTCCGGGCAATAAGTGACAGTTGGCGTGCAACATTTGAAAATGCAACTAATGATATCGCCAGCAGTTTTTTGTCGCTAGCAATGGACATTTAAACGAATACTACAACATACTTACATGCATATGTAGAAAATCAGACGAGTGTACATATACATTTGCCCCCGTCTACTTGCGACATTAATAAGACTTAAAATTGGTACTCGCGTTGACAAGGACAGAATGCGAGCACACGAAATGGATGCCTAGAATTGTTAGCAGGAAATGTGGCAAGTGTAATAGCGGCAAGTCGGCGGCAAACCAATGCCGGAAAGTGGGCGGTACAGGCGGCAGCGACGAACGTCGAACGGAGAATTTCACCATTTACAGCCAAGTGTATTTTCGGCAACCGCGCAACGAATGACAAAATGTAGCAGCAATTACAACAGCAACAACTAACATTTTAAATATTATATCCAAGCAAGCAAAGTGGCAAGGAGGCGTAAGCGGAGCGCAATGGCTACCGAGGTGGGGCTGCGGCTGCGGCTGCGGCTGCGGCTGCGGCGGATGTGGGGCGTGTTGGCCGACTGTTGCAATAATGGCCTCCTAATTATTATTTATTGCCTCGCATTGACGTCAATTGTTATTGCTGTATGTTATAGTTGATGTTGTTGTTGTTGCTACTACAATTGCAGCTGTAACATTCCAACGCTCGCATTTGCGCGACCAGAATTACAAATGCAATTCGATTTAATGCCACTTTATGCTGCCTACGTTGTTGCTGTTGCTGCTCCCGCAGTTATTGCTGTTGTTGGTTGTTATTATTGGTGCTGCTGCTGTTGCTCTTATTTGTGCATACACGATATGTATTTTCGAAAATCATATTCTTATTTTTTCGCTTTTACATTTATGTTATTTGCGCTGTATACCAGCAATTTTCTCGCATAATAACACATTTGGCCGCAAAATCGATTAGCAAACGGAGCAATAACAGCAGCAGCAGCAGCAGCAGCACAACCAGCAGTAACAGCAGCAGGCAGTAACAAACAATGTGCAACCGAATCAGCCGGAGCAACACCCATGATCCTGTGATTGCAGCAGCAAGAAATGAGAATTAAGTAAACGCAAAAAAAAAATTAAAAAATGGTGGTAAATTAAAATTCAATCAAAAAAAATAAAAACGAAACAAAAAATAACGGTTGTAAGCGCAGCCGCCGCGCTCGACACCTGTACGCAGTCAGGCAAAACTAAATGGCGCGCTGCATGTGTCGGTGAATACGAGTAAGTGGGTAAATACACTTAAACACAGACTTATTTTTAGTTTTTCATTATTTTTCGAATTTTCTTATTTATATTTAAATTGTATTTCTCTGTTTTTTTTTCAAGTTAGTTGCTGGTTTAGTCTTTGTATTTTTTTTTTAATTTGCAGTAAAATTGTAAACAGCAGGAAACCCGAAATTGGCACAAATTTTAAGTTTCCTTCGTTTTCTGTTTCTCTGCTTGTTTATTTTTTCAAAGGCGCAGCTTACCCACAGCAACATGCCACTGAAGCGTAGCCACAGCGCAAATTCACTTGAGAGTGAAAATTCATTTAAAGTATGTCAAAATTTTAATCGAAAACACTTTGACAGCTTAATTGGTGGCGTTGACGGGTCAATAGCAGCTAAATTGAATTCAATGCCTGCCGACTTTTTCAATAAAAAAATAAATAAAATTTATATCGATAGGGCTACAAAACTGCTCACTGACCTACAGCGGCTCAAAAGTGCCTATCTTACAGGACATAGTAATTCCGAAATACCTAAGGTTGGTATCGCTTAACCACTTGCCAGGCTTTATGTAAAAAGCTTCACGACAAAAATAGAAATAGTGGTAAGAATTTGTTGAACTTAACTAGGAGTATATCCCGGTATTTTCAAAAATGAAATCGGTTTTTTTTGTACCGGTTACAAATTTTGAAAAAACCCGGTTTTTTTACTTTTTGCTATTGAGGTAAAATATGGCATAATTATCGTTGACATTTTCAATTATATTACAGAAAGCAACGAAAGTTTCCTGAAATTAAGACAACAAAACGAAAATATAAATTTATTGCATTTTGTGTCAGTGTCTGAACTTAAGTCGTCAGAGGAGGAGCTTATAACTGATGCAAATTGTTCCATACTATTATCTGCCTTTTATCTTCAATAATGTCTTGTTTAGTATTTATGTATATCGGAACCCCCTGATGATTTTTTTTTTTTTTTTAAGTTCCTATGAGATGAAAATAATGAATCTGACGATAATAGCAAATGAGTCATTCAATCTTTATTGGGATGTAGCTTTTATTTACTCCTAAAAAGATTATATGTTGGTAATTTCGAAAACGAACTCGGTTTTTTGTACCGGTTACCAAATTTGAAAAACCCGGTTTTTGTATATTTTTTATTACAAAATATGGATAAAACAGTATAAACGAAAATATATTACATGACGATGATGAAAAATATCAAATTTTATTAGCAACGTAAAAAGATTGGATACTCATTGCCTATAACGTGTCAGTTTCTGAAGTTGTCTATTTTGCATTTTCTAAGTTGGATTTACATATTCGCGATTCGACCGCTTAATAGGCCGCACCGGCTAACTCGAATCCGCCTGTAGTCGCGGTTTTTAAATGAAGTTGTAATAAACAGACAAATTCATTCATGTTAGCTTTGCAAAACTGTGTAAATTTTTTTGCATCGCATAAGTTAGTAAATTATTATTTTTTTTTTTTTAATCAACTACTATTTAGTTATCCTAAAAACGTTTCATTTTTATATAGTGTTATACTTTTAAACTAAGGGTTTGCTATAACTATTTCTTTAGAAATACTAACTGTGTATACTTTATTTTAATTCGAATTTTCAAATAGGTGTTAACCCTCTTCAAAAATATTTTTCAGGTCACTCCCTGCAGAAAAAAATCAATTGATAAAAAGTAACTTACTTGTAGTTGGCTTTTGCAGAATTTCGATAAAATATATAACTTTCAGTTAACTACAAAAAGCTAGGTTGAAACTAGTTGAAAAGTCGTTCAAGAGTCACAATCCGGGAAATTGTGAAATTTTGAACTAAAAAAAAATTGTTTTTATAGCAGAACTTCTGACCAAAATTCATCCAAATCAAAAATGGTTGATTGACATAGATTGATCCAGTTAGTAAGTCTCTATAAAAGAGTCACTATACGTTTGATAGTTAACCTCATACGTTGCTGGGTTACTGGAGATAGCAATATCGAGTGGAACAAAATAGCCGGTGAGGTGGTTAGACACCGCTCGGAAATGCAGATGTGAAAGTGGATAACTACGTTTAACGATTTGTGATCTAGCGAGGAAAAGTTACGATTATACTACAGCCATAGCAGATGGACTATGGACCAGGTTTTAACAATAAACGGATCGGAGTGCTTTCGAAGTTGAACAAATCTGTAGTAAAAATTTTCCAACCATGGCTTGTATGTACCAGAAAATTCTCTCTGCTGGAGTTATCGGGATGAGGAGAAAGGGGAATCAATACAATATTCCCTAAGGCAATGTCTACCTTTGCAGACAAGACGACTCAAGCCGAGATAACAATAATGAAACTATCGGAACTCCACAATTTCATCCGGGACAGTAAATGTTTTTACATCTTGTTCCAGATCAAACTCGAAAAATATTATCGCCGTTGCTACTTGGAGAACATTCAGAACAAATTCATGCAGTTGGAAAGAATGTCAGTGCATCCTTAGGTTTTATGGGTTTCCAAATCGCATGTAGAAAACGCCGACGACGATCAACTAGCCCAAAGCTAAAATTATCCCGCGCTGTCTTCTTCAAGATGCACCCACCAGTTGAGTATCGCCAACATCACCACATGCATCAGAGCAACTCTCTATCGCTGTCGCTTTGTGATAAATTCACATCAAACGGTGAGGCTAAATGAGGACAACACGATACCACAGCACAACGAGGACGACGGACGACGGACGACGTACGGCAGAGCTTTGAAAACCAAAGCAAAATCGAATAGATGAGCCACATCTGCATGCAAATACATGCGTGTATGTGTGAATGTGTATGCATGTACACATATACATAAGTTGGGGAAACATCGGAGATGCTTTGCAAGTAACTATCAGCAACGCAAATCATTTGTGTGCCACAAAACATGCGACGACGCGATACGGATATGAGAACAGTGCGCGGACAGTTCACAAATAGCGCACACTCTAACTATTACTGTTATCTGTGAAATTTATATGCAACACACAGCGAGTAACGAATTTGATTTCAATGCAACAACAACAACAACAACAACACAAATAAACGAGGTAAAATTTTAGTAAGCGCGCAGCGGTCGCACATCTATCAGAGTCGCAATCGCCTTGGCTATTATACCCAAAGTAAACGTCATCCCCCCTCTCTTCACTACTCAATACCCCACTGTATTCATGAGCACATTCGTGCAACATTTGCGCGCCGCTGCATTGGCATTGCAGCGCCTTGTTAGGTGTCACTTGTCCGCTGCCACATACATTTGAGCGTACAATGTAAGACGTTTGGCGGAAATGAGAACAAAGTTGGATGAAGAATTTGTTTTTTTCTTTTTATTTCTTTTATCTTTGTTGATTGCATTTTTTCTCCCTGCTTAAGGCATACATACATACATATATAAGAACGTGTATTTGTTTGTTGTGGCATGTTCTGATATGTGTGAGTCCAACTATCGCTCGCTGCATTGCTGCCTCGCCATTTATCTGATCTTCGCCGAGATCGCATCATTGATAATAACGGCGAGCGGCAGGCAGCAACAGCGTTAATCAGCAACAGACAGGCGCTTTGACTTTTGCGGCGGCACTCATTCACTAGTCTTTAGTATTTTTATTCAGTGCGACTTTGACCTTCGGCCGCCAGCCACAGCCGCTTTTGCGAGGAGATCGATAACGGCAGCACGCTAATATATCAACACCTTTTAGGCTTGATCTAGACATAACTAGTAGAGGTGGCTGTAGTCTACTGATCGTATTTTAGACTTTTCTCAGGTCAGTTGCAGATTTGTGGTACTGGCTGCCACAAGCAAGCAACCATAATTCACGAGGCGCATACATCGCGCTGCGATCGCATAAATTTAGCCATTGATTTGTGGTTGTTGCGAAACTGAACCGCGTACTTAAGTATCCTTTTTTTTGGTGAATATTTTTTTTTTTGCGCCGTATTCAATTTCTTGCCCAGCGGTCAAAATCGTCCATCCATGCGTTCACTAATAAACAATTTAATGCGCTTCCCATATCTATCATCGACGCGACGCCGCGCAATGCGTCTCGTTTCCTTCTCCTCGTTCGCGGTTTGCTTGCGCGTTCTGGGAGCTGCCACGAGTTTGGCGCTTACTTACGCTAAGCTTCAGCTGAAGTACAGTTACTCGAACTGGCGCGCCATGGCGAACGAACGCAAGGCAAGCAAATTGGCGATTTCGTTGTGTGGGATTCGGGTGGCACAGTGTGTGGTTGGGGGAAAAAATAAGAGAAAATATAAACACGAAATGAGCTCAAAACAAGAAGTGGAAATTAATCTTTAGTAA
The DNA here is from genome assembly GCF_013731165.1 of Rhagoletis pomonella. Classification (NCBI taxonomy): domain Eukaryota; kingdom Metazoa; phylum Arthropoda; class Insecta; order Diptera; family Tephritidae; genus Rhagoletis; species Rhagoletis pomonella. The sequence continues at coordinate 48,109,869 of NW_023458561.1, read as the reverse complement.
CAAAAAAACTGGATATAAATCTTTGACTATTTGAAAACTGGACATACATTTTGGCAATTTGAAAACATTTTCGGTTAATTTAAAAACCTTGACCCTAATTTTCGGCCAATTAAAGTATGGACATAAATTTTTAGCAATTTGAAAACTGGACATAAATTTTTAGTGAAAAGCTTAACATTTTTTGTAACTTAAAAACTTCAAATAAACTTTTGGTAATTTAAAAACTAGGCCAAAATTGTTTGCCACTTAAAAACTGCACATAAATTGATGGTCGTTGAAACTCAAAGTATATATTAGAGCACATAAAATTTTGGTAATTAAAAAAAAATAAATAAAATTGTGATTCTTTAAAAACTAGTAATTTACAAGTGAAGGTGAATTTTTGGTTCTTTAGAAACTAGACATTAAATATTCGTCATTTAAAAAATGGAAGTTATTATTATTTTTTTATTTGAAAACACGACATCTTAGCAATTTTGAAACTGGACACAAAATTCTAGTAAAAAAAATTTAAAATTTTTTGCAGCTCAAAAACTTCAAATAAGTTTTTGATAATTTAAAACCTAGGCAACATTTTTTTACCTTTTAAAAACTGAATAGATATTAATCTTTTCTAGAGTGAAATTTGCACAAATTGGTTTGGTCTTACGGAAACTATATATTTATACATATATAATTTTTATTAATTTAACAGCCGGACATAAATATTTGGTAATGAGGAAACTCGGCCATTCCACTGCCTAGTTTTCAGTGTTCCGTCTTCGAGAATTTATATTTGATATCCACTTTTCAACGACAAACGATTTTAAAAGCATTTTCATTTCAATTTCCAGACCAGTTTCTAGATGACTAAAATTTATGTCTAGTTTATAAAATGAACAAGACTTTATGTCCCATTTTGAAATGACCAATACTAATGGCACTTTTATATGGTCCACAGTGTATGCCCAATTTTTTATTAAAAATTTATTCCCAACATAAAAATTAACAAAAAATTGTTTACCCGTCCAAAATTTTTTGGAAATTTCAAATGTACAAAAAGTTTATAAGTAAGTTATTTCCAATTTCCTAGCATAAGTTAGAGAAGAAATATGAACAAGGATACAAAGTAGTGTCTATCGATACAGATATTTACCAAATATTGATTAGAAGACCGACGAGAGTTCCAAGAAACATATGGATAAATTCACTAATTATATACGTGCATATGTAGAATATTTCAACAAAATCGATACATATAATATATGTACGTCGGTATCAAAAAATATTGAAATTAAATTATATGGAAAAGCTATCTCACTAAAATCGATTAATACCAAATCGATACATAAAAATATAAATTCGATAAATTTCTCAATAAATATTCCGATAAATATATCGATAATTATATCGTTAAATACAATGATAAATATTCCGATAAATGTATCGATAAATATGCCGATAAATATTTCGATAAATATGCCGATAAATATATCAATACAACTATCGATAAGTTTTTCCACAAAAATTTAGAAAACACTTTCGCTAATTGTATTAAAAAATTATTTTACCAAAACCGATAAATACATAAATATGTATGTACATTAGACTGCATCACCAAAAAAAGTTGCGGTTTTTCCGCCGGGATTACAAAATTTATTATATTTTAAGACGTCCACCAAAATATTTCGGAAAAATAATTTTAAGCCTAAGTTGTTTTGTCATTTGAGGGTATTTTTTCAAAAAAAATCTTTAAGAAACTATTTTTATTCATAAAAAACTCCATTTTTGGAGGTATTTTCAAATCGGTCCAGCTCACTTAAATCTTAATAGTTTTTTCGAAATATTTTGGTGGACGTCTTAAAATATAATAGATTTTATAATTCCAATGGAAAAACAGTACCGTTTTTTTTTTGTATGGGGAGCGATGCAGTCTAATGTACATTGATATAGCAAATTTATGTGTACATATATATATCATTGAAATATCGCAAAATATTCTATTTACAATGTCAATATAAGTAGGTACATATCGAAAATACAAATTTAGAATTAGAACGCATCTTGCCGGAATTAATCGTCTTGAGAACACAGTACTCGCACCGAAAATTCAGCATCTTGTAAAACCATCTACACTTGTACCTACATACATACATACATTCATGCCTATCATGTTGGTACACAAAAATAGCTGTATTTGCAACGCGACCTTATCGTGCGTCTTCGATTACGCACGCATGCTTGAACTAATCTTGAGCGATCAGTGCAACGCAGCGGAAATTGTGACGGCAGGCGGTGAGGGCACGGAGAAGCACCAAAGTGCAGCGAAACGGCAAAGCTGAGAAGCGATAAAAATCGACGCATGTAAAGCGAAGCAAAGCGCGTAGAAACAACGGAAAAGAAGAAAAAACAGGAAAGACCCATGAGAAGACAGCGCGACAGGAGCAGCGAGCTGAAGGCAATGATGCAAAGCTGGTGGGCAGCAACGGCAGCAGCAGCGGTTGCAACACCACAAATTTGCTGTGACGATGCATTGCACTTGCCGTGATGAAGTGTAGAATGAGAGCACAGACTAGACACCACTACATACATACATACACACATGCGTCTCGAATGAAGAGAATGCGCGCAGTGAAGAGAAGCACCAGCGAATGGGAGGTACATGTACATGTGTATGCGAGCGTACTGCGCTCAGTGGTTGGTGTTGCGCACAAAAATGTTTTCCAATTATTTTGCGAAATTGCCTCATTAATCATGGAAATGATAAATCGGCAAGTGTGCAGCAAGCGGCAAAACGCGCAACAACAGCAACAGCAAAAGCAATACTAGCATAGTATGCTGTTGTTGTTGTTATTGCTAAAACAAAGGAACGCATCGCAGGCAGCTGATTGTAGACGCCGCGCCAAGTGGACCGCCGGCGATCGAAGTCAAAATGTCGCATTCAAATTAGTTGCAATGTAATCATGAATTCGTATGTGTGTTTGCTTGCAACAATTGACCATTCACACACATTACTTCAAAAAAAAAAAAAAACAATTTTAGTGTCGTGCGCACATTTTTCTTCTTTCGTTTTTGTGTGCAGCTAGCCTAAGGCGCAACATTGTTGCATTAAATGGACACTCAACGCAGCCACTTTTGTATGCAAATTCCAAGCATGGGCAGCATTTGTTGTTGCAATCGTGAAAATATTTAATACGAAGGTATTGTCCTTGTTTTTGTTTATCCATGCATATCAATCAACCGATTTTCTCGTTTCTCTTCTGATTGTTTGTATGTACATATTTTATTTTTGTTGCCGGTTGTTCAGGGCGTATGAGTAACCTTATTTACATGACTGCTTGTATTTGCATACATTTTTATATGAAAATTCTACAAAATACTGTTAAAAATGTACAAACACGGCATAGAAGGACTTAGCATAACAGATAACGTCTTTGTTGTATGCATGAAGCGGATGGGTGAAGATGACGAAAAACGATTAGTTTAATGTTGGGAATTTAACTAAATAAATATAAACATATCTTTATAAATTTATGCAAATTTAAATAAAATTATACGAGCGTAACATTATAAGCTCCTCAATTTTAATTTATATGTAATTTTATTTTCTCTAATTTTATTTTATTTTATCTGAGCTAGTGATTTCGTATGATGTTCAGGAATACATACCGATGGCCCCCTACAATAATGGCCCAACTCAAAGCTCAAAGAATCCCCTTTCTCCTATTCTTGTCTAATCCCTAATAAAGAGTTATTGCAAATCGCATGCTCGATTTTTTTGTAAACAAAATTTAGTTAACAAGTCTGAAATGTTGATAAAAATTCTTTGAATTTTCCTTAATTTTCTCCAAGTTTTTTTACATGGTTTTTGTTGCAGAAGCTATAGTTTAATAAAAATTTTACGAAAACAATTTACCATGAACAACATTTTGAGTATCGTAAAAAAAAAATCTGTGCAAAATACTTCTGTCAGTCACTGTAAAGGATGGTCCCTATACTGATTTCTTTAATCATATTTAATTTTGGCTGTGACAGCTCTGTCACGCTTTAAATCTTGACAGAATCGTTTTACACTTGTAGAACGCACTGTGGGAGTCCCCATATAAGCTGCGGCCAAAAGTAGTAACCGTACTACAAATTCGCTAAAATTTCGCATATGCTCTTAAGAATGAAGAAATGTGGAAAATGGTAATGGAGTTTTAGAAGCAAGGAAAATAAAAAACGAAATAAAGGGTTTGAACGATTTCAGCCTTAAAATGTTTATTTCGGCGAAAAAGTAAAGAAGTTACTGATTTTTTCATTACCACCCGTAAAAATCATATTTTTTTAATAACTTTAGGAAATTTTCAAATATAATGTTCGTATTAGAAGCAATGAAAGTCGACTGCATATCGAGCCCTAACCGCCAAAATAACGTAAGCGACATTTTCTCCAAAATTTTCTTTTTGATAAAGAACTATTCCTAGAGCATTTAGATGCATTTCTGCATCAAAAATAAAATTTTGAAAAAATGTCGCTTACGCTATTTTGGCGGTTAGGGCTCTATATACACTATACCTGTAAAGTTTATAGTGTGTACCACCAAATTAGAAAAAAAAAAACTTGCAACATGCAGAATATCTGTCGCAGCTATTTTGTAATTTTTTATATCCGATTTTTTCATTTTAAAAGTTTAAATTATTTAGTTTAAAATTTTAACATAAAACGGTGAATCTAGAGTAAAGAAACTAGTGTACCACCAAACGAGACGTTGGTTATAAGATGACGATGATTTGCAAAAAAAGAAATTCCAATTTTACAGTTTTTACTGGCATACTCGAAATTCATCCTAAAATTCTCATATACGTACGTAAAGAAATTAATATACAGTCGGTGTCAAATGTAAGTGTACGCCCTGTTATAACATAAAATTCACAACTATTTTTATGCAAAATTTTTTTACATTCATTATTTATAAAAATATAGTTCATCCTATAACATAAACCATAAAAATCAAAGCTTCACACTTTATATAAAGTTCACAAAAATTGAAACAATTTCCATCAAAATTTCCAAATTTTTATTCTGAGTTTCTAGAAAATTTTCGAGTATGCAGTTTTGTAGCCCGTTCAATTTTCGTTCGCTAGAAATTACCGTTGATTTTTTAGAATTTTTTTTTGTGGGGGGGTGTTGGGCATTTTCTTCCATATAAAAAAATATTTTGATTACGCCTTATATTTATATAAGTATGTACGCCATAACAGCTGAGCATATAGCAGTGCAACAATAAAACATGATCCGAATATATACTTTTATATAGATACGAAAAATCGACTACAGCTTTCCATCATGGCCGCGCATGCTCGAAAAAATCAAAAAAATGACTGCCACTACTTCGCCTTACACCTTATCACATCCACCTGCCTACACCCACTGAGAAAATAGGTAAGCACCTTATGAGGAAATACATGTTTTCTTTCAGCTTTTAGTACCGAAATTGTCATCGTGACCAATGTCATCTATTGGTAAAGCGCAGAATAAACACCTTCGATGACGCCTTACGTTGTAAGTTGGAAAATAAAGTGCCGCCAAAATTTATAATTCCAAAGCGCAGCCACACCTTTGTTAAGGTAAGGGAAGTTCGGTAGGGAAGCGCCAAGGGCCGCCGGGTGAAGTGCAAGTTGCTGGTAAGGCATTATTACGTGCTCCAATTTCCTACGGGGCACTCGTGTATGGCCTGCTTCAGTGTGTGTGTGTGTGTGTGTAAGCGTGTGTTATTTGAAGATGCTAATCATCAACGCAGCAGCACATCCTTTTCATCATCATTGCAGTTGCAAAAAGAGCTAAGAGCGCACAATGCTCGCCAGCCACAAGTCATTTGAACGCTGCAGCTGTGGCATGACACACCGGGCACGCCATATAGCGGCACTGCAGAGATAGCGTGGATTTGCATGCGCAATCAAGAAGGCAGACGTCCTACTAGGCGAGTCGACGAAAGAGTGTTCAACGGTCAGTTGGCCGCTATAAGAACATTCTAGGCTACTCAGCATTGGCGCAGACTCTCGGACTATGAACTGTGCTGGTGCATGCTACATGCGGAAGTGCATTTTTTTTTTGTTTTTTCATTATTTATAGGTGTTTTGCAGCAACAGCAAAAGTCAAATACAAGCACATCACCAACACCAAATAACAACAAAAACCATTTTCGAGGTGCAGCAGCATACATACTACACTTTGCTGCTCCTCTTTCTTGTCAGCTAATCAAAATGGCAAATAAAATAGAGAGAAAAATAGCGAAGCAACAAGTTTGCACGCCTAACGGTTCTACATTAGATTAATTTCTATTCAAATTTTTATTGCCAAACGATGAACATACGACGGCGACGACGTTGAAGAAGATGATGGCAAAGTGTCGGTGCAAACTCTTCAAGTTGGCCGGCTGCTGACACGAAAAAAAAAAATTAATAAAAAAAAATACGATTGACATGAGCCAGAGCAACAGCGTCAGTCACAGTCACTACCACGGCAGCCATTACCGCCGCCACTGCAGCAGCGGATGTGCCAAATGAAATGGCTATGGTAACAACTACAAAAATAAGAACAAATACCACAAATCACAAGCAGCATTACAGCCGCACTGCCACCCCCTCTGCCAGCACCCAACCATACACCATTTGTTTCCTCGAACCAGCGCACATATCACATCGCAGCAGCCTACCTGCCTGCCTGCCTGACTGCCTGACTGTCTGTCTGTCTGTCTGTCGGCCTGTCCATTCATTTCTGGCTATTAAGTCGCCTACTTAAAAATTCAAAACACATCAAATAACTGAAAGAATTGGTGCAGCATCCGCATGTAGCAAGCCAGAGCTGCTGGCCATTACATACCAACATTCACCATACAGTGGCATAAAAGAAGCTGGAGTTAGAAGTAGGAGAAGGAGCAGGTGACCAGAGTGTGCTGCGTCTAGCAAGTGACATAGCAAAAGCTAATTAACAGCCTCGTGCAGTGACGGTGGCGGGCAGCAATAGCAACAGCAACAGCAACAGCAGCAACAACAACGCTCACAGCCTACTTTAGCTAACCGCTATCGAATGGATAACTCAAATATTAAAGCATCCATGGCATCCGTTGGGAGGTTGTGAAGATTGTCGCAAAGTGGAGCACTTTCTGGAGCATCTCAAGCACTTCAAATGGGAGCAAATCGCGAGTGTGTGTGTTGCTTTTATTGCTGTTTTTGGTATTGTTGTTGTTGTTGTTTTAATGCGTCGATTCATTGCGATGCACCGTTGTTGAATGGTGCGTGTACCCATAAATAATGCGACTAGCTGTCACATGCAACGGGCGTTCTTGGTCCTAAGAAAGAAATTAAACACAAGGAATAACAACAAAAATAACGAAACTTAATAGTGCAAAGGCAGATATATTTATGTACGTATGTACTTCAGGGTGGTCAAAAAATACACAGTAAAGTCAACTTTATAAAATTTTCTTGCTTCCACTGACAGTTCCGAATTAAATAGCGACTGAGCAAGAGAGACTGTAGAGCGATTAGAGCTGACGGAGATGATGAGCAGCGCTGAGTGGTGTCGTTATCGGCTTAGAAGGGGCGACTTTTGTAGGTGACGGTGGTGTTGTAACAGCATACAAATTCCGGGTGATGCTGGAGTTACAGTCCTTGGCCAGGTACTGGGTCGTTCCGGTTGCGTACACCCGACTGTCGTGGGAACGTGCTGGTGACGGTAACTGGTGCGGGTATCGGTCGACGGTCAGTGAATACACTAGTGGATCGCTGGGCAGTATGGCGACAACGTGTGGTGAGAGTATCAATAAGAGTCAGTAGCACTGTTAAATTTCTTTGTGGGTTGCGGTAACGGTTTTGCGGGTTCAGACAACGGAAACGGTGGTGACCAAGGTAAAGTGTTTTGGTGGAGGCGGATGTCCGTCCTCACAGTAGCTAACGATGATAGTGGAAGCTTGCACGAGCGACATGTGCTCACTATGCAAGAGAGGTACAAAGAGCGGTTGGTCCGGGTACAAAGCAACACCAGACCTCTTGCAACTTTTTCTGATGCGCAAACATCGTTGGGAAAATTGGCTACTACCACCGACACACCGATGAAAGAAGCTGTATCGCTCTCCTGCGACAACTTCGCTATGAACGGATTAGGCCACACAGCGATTATATTGCTACTGCCAAGCAAAGATGCTTGTTCGAACTGACCTATGGTGAAGCTCAGCGAGCAGATTCTGAAGGCAAAAACGCACAATACATAGTCGCAGTAAATATTTGCGACCGACACAATAACAAGCCCAGCCGGACAAAGGAAGGAGGGGATAAGTTGACCCAGGCAGCTACAAAGGCAATTAACGCATCGAGGATCAAAAATCGAACGATGATAGGTACATGCGGGTTTCTACTGGTTGCAGATCTGCATAATTATAGCTAATTTGCGTACTTGCGGCAAATGCATTCAAGGCAGGAGTCACTACAAGCAAAGAGCGTACAAAGAAAGCGATGAAGCCAAGAGTCAAGGAAGCACTGGCTAATGGTCTATGCTTATGTCTAACGCTGTACACTGATCGCAAATCGGTTGAATTGAAACAAAGTTAAGAAATATTCATACCGCAAAAAGATCATTTAAAGGGCAGGCTTAGGGTCTTATACATAAAAAGTGAGCCTAACTTTGCCGAAGTTTTCGATGAAAATTAATGAGTTTAAACTTCCTTCATCAATTTACTGGGGTCTAACTTTCAGTTATAGCTTGATGTGTGCTGCAATAACTTCTACACTAAAATTTCAGATATCCTCAAAAGTATGATACATTACAGCTCACATCAGCATCTCAGCTCAGCTATGGGCTCTCTGTGAGCGCAGAGCCCAACTGCTTTAACTGAGTCCGAAGTCGGGGCGGACCGTCATGGCTGTAGCACGACTTTTGCGCGCGGCTCTTATCGTGGTATTTCCGCTACTTTCTGCCCGTAGGCGCACACAAAAGAGGGAGTCGGCGATCTCTAGAGAAGGACTTCAATCGATTGTAGACCAAATAATCTTGGAGTAACCGACTGCCTAAACTACTACCATCGCTGCTACCCTTAACGTATATTTTTAATCAGTCAGGGGATCCCTGGTTCAGAAATAGGGACTTGGGAGCCTCCAAAACATTTTTCTCGCCTTTTATTGTTCTGTGGCAAGATTATATTCAGCTGCCTCTTTAAAAATTAAGTCCTGGTACTTTGGTCACACCCTGTTTTTTCAAGTCAGCAAACGTACGCATGTATGCCCAAGTACGTACACATATAGAGTACTTTTATGCGTCCATTGCAGTCAATGAAGTTAGCATGATTATAGAGAAATGTCCAATGAACATGAAATTTCAATAAAACTCCAAAGCAAGCAACGGGCGATAAACGATAAATGCCGCCGACCAACGACGATCAATGAACGCCTGCGAGATGGCCAAAGCGCCAACAGCTGCAGCTACAACTACAATTGTGGCGAATGTGTAATGATTTTGCGATTTTATGCCGTCACAGTTAAGCAAAGTTATGCAAAACTTAAAATCGAACGATTGGCTGTTTGGCGGTGACGGCGCTGACAGCCATAAAAACGTAAATGAATTGCAAATAATTAAAATGTAAAACGCGAGCAAAAACATTATCTATGAAAAAAAAACAACAACTAAAAATAAAATTGGCAATAAAATCAAATGAATTTAGTTTTACTTAAAACACAAATGAATAACAACAATAACGAGCCGCCGTTCAGCAATTGTTGCACATTTCATTGAAACCATAAAGCACAGCAATCAATTTCAGTCGCCAAATGCAACACCGCGCTTCGTCTGTCCGCTCAACTACAACTGTAGCAAAAACATGCAACTGTCACTTAGAATTTATCTCTTCGATCGCAATGAACGGAATGGCGGCAGGGGGCGTAGGTGTACGGCTCGCTTTCGGACCATTAACGTGGAGTGGTGTAGTGTGACAGTTGTGTTATCACTTTGTCAGCGAGTGCGACAGAGTAACGGTAACATGCCACTACATAGCGCACAACATGGTGCATGCCACACCAAGATGTATGTATGTAAGTAAATAATACTATTTACGTACTCATGGCGAAGGCGAAACGGGCTATAGAATAATAAAGTGCAATAAGAAAGCGTAGTTAGAAAACTATCAGGCACAACAACAATAAAATTGTGACGAAAGCACATCGGTGTTCCAACGTAAATCTCTAGAAGTTAATTTTCGCTTGCTTAACGGTTTTGGGTGCGGTTGAATATTATTTAGCTCTTAAAAAACTTGAGCTTCAAGGTGTGCCTAAAAATAGGCCATTAAACCTATAAGGTGCAAAATGAAATGTGTTGAGTGTGGAACGCAAATGTTAATCTAGAGGCATTGTATCTTTTCAGGCATATGTACCTATTACACAGGCCAACAAAAATGGAAAAAAATTTTGGTGCGGCAAATTTTAAAGCTGCTTTTGATAGAACTTTTTACGTTTATTACGAATCCGTAAGTATAAAGTTTCTATCCGTACCAGAGGCGTTCAAATATTGCAAAAAAACGCGATTTTTTGACACTTCGACCTCGTTTTTCTCAAAATCTGGACCTGATGAAAACTTTACACTTACGGATTCGTAATCAGCACAAAAAAGTCTATCAAAAACAACTCTAACATTTACCGCATCAAAATAAGTGTCGCCCTGTGTTATTACTTTAAGGCCAATATTTCAGTGCATGGTTTAATCTGAATATGCCTTAGACTTAGTTTGAACGTTCCAGCTGGCTAGTTTAAGCTAAGATTGGTCCACCAAATTAGTTTAAACTGACACTGAAAGCTGGCCCTTAACAATTTTCAGTAATCGAAATTTTGCTTTAAGATTCAGCAGTGTAGAGTATGCGTTAAACTCTAACGTATATATTAGGGCGGGTCGAAAATCTAATTTTTCTCAAATTTCTTGGGAATAGTGAAAATATATTGTATCATGAAGTCAACAACAAGCCTGCAAAATATTAGTATTTTATTTTAGTTGTAAGAGCCCGCGCATCGACCGAAAAGTGACCCACAGCACACTAGTCGAATAAGACCAATTCTTGTTGAAAATTCTGGGTTCGGCAAAATGGTTTGGTGCATATTATTAGATAATGAATCCGTTTAAGCAAAAGATAAAGCCAAATCTCATTTCTCGCAGCCCTTTAGCTTATCGTTAATCTCAAGATTATCTGTTTTCAATAAAATTTGAATTGTTCTCTTGATAATAGCACTGGATTATAGTCAAAAGATGTAAAGAACAGCTTTAATATTGCTGGCGTGCTGGCATGTCGCTGGTTCCAAATATTCTAATCCTTTTTAATATTAGCTATAGTTTGCGAATTTTTGCAAATATAGGGACAATTTCGGTAACTCTAAAAGAAAAGCCAATATTTTCCATAATCGTGGAAAAATTTTGTTTATGCAAATGGGTATGGAAACACTGAACAGGCACAACCTCTAGAAACACTAATTGGTTTACTTATGTTTATGCATATAATATAAAAATATGCATATAATATAAAAATTTAAGAAAATAACAAAAAACTTTGTTCAAAATTTTTTTTATTTTAAAATAATTTGTTTGTAATCTGAACGATTTTAATCATATTATTATCAAAAATCGGTAACATTAAGTCTCGCCTTCAATTTGGTAATTATTAAGTACCGATCGAGTAACATTTACCAAAGTTATATGGAATAATTTCAGTGGATCTCCAGTTTTTTTCTAAAAAAAATGTCTCTTAAATTGTGTAAATAACTTTTAAATGAAAGAGCCGGATTCCAGAAAAGGGTGTCAGGGAGTGACTTTTTTCGTTCAAGCTAAATGCAAAGCAATATCGTCCAATTGGAGAGTCCTCAAAAGGATTTCCCAGGATATGTTAAATACTATTGCATTTACCTACAGTCACTTTTTCACATCATGGAATTAACTAAAATATTTATGTATATCTAAACACTACTTTCATATAACGGCAGAATTAGAGACCGCGAACAATTTTCAAGACTGCATAAATGGACTTAAAATGGGCGTTTCTCACCCTAATTGTATTATGTTAATGTATGTAAATACTTATATAGTTGAAACTACTATTAACTTATCAAACGATTCGTAATCTTTGACAATACATGTTTGACTTCATTCACCACAATCTTGAAAACTGACCAAATCGGCCCATGACCCACTTAATATTATATAAACATCCGAAAACATTAGAACGTTTGAAATATATCTCGTCTCACTTTTTTGAATTTTTCACTTGGTTGCTGAAGTAATGAAGAATTGAAAATTATATAAATAAAGGAAAATTATAGTTTTTGTAAGTTTTATCTTAATACCTTAAAAAAGTGTAGACTTATTGAAAAATGATAAATGAACGTGAGATACTAAATTTTATAACCCTTAATTTGATATATCGTCCTGTTTATAACAATTAATGCATACCATAGATATTAAAAGCCAAAGTTAAATTTTAAAAATTCATACAATTTGATTCAATTGCGCGGGCTAAAGATAAGTTTTAAATTAATCTTTCGTGGCCAATAACAATTGGCTTAGACCTAAGACATCATAATATTACTATTACAATACGGTCAAATGACTTTCATTTTCCCCCATACAAAATCGACCCAGCCTAGTATATATATTTATAGTTATAGCGTAGCGTATGCGAAATATTCCACGCCCCATATTTATCGGAGATAACATTTCGGGATTTGACGAAGTTACATCCTTCAAATCGGTCTATGTTTTATTGAAAAGGGGTTTAAAAAATTTATTGTGGCGTACTTATATACATATCACAGCGTACGGCGGTCAGGGTTACCACTGAAAAACTTTTTTTGCTGCCTACCAAAATGCATTCTTTCCTACCATTCAAGAAAACGGCGTTTGACGGCAGTAAATGCATTTTTTTCTGGCTTTTATACTTAAAATAAGATTTCCAGTTAAACCTAAATATCAGAATAATAGCTAGTATATACATAGATAATATACATAGCACACAGAAAAAAGTAGTGTGTGCTTTTAACCCGAATCTGAGGTCCGTTGGGCCTGTCAGACATGAAAAATCGTAGCAGAAAATAAAATTCCGCTGTAGAATTTTTATACATCACTCATTTGCATACACATATCTATTATGAAGCATATTTATGTACATAAATAAGTAAGGTAAATATATGCTTCACAAATTTCCAGGTCTAGAAGCCAACGGGCTGAGGGAAAAATCATCGCGCTACGGGTTTGCCATTAATTTATTCGAGTTACGGTTAAAAACTTTCGAGATTCTCCGATATACCGGAAATACATATGTTTGACTAACAATAATTTGTTTTCTTTTTAATTTTCGTCTATGATAAAAAATAACATATTATGTAAAGACATACATTTGTTATTAAGTATGCACCTTAATCGCTCTTCTAGTGACATTTAAAATATTTTAACAACGATGTTAAAGAAAAATATCTGATTTATAAACCTGCATTTAAGTAAGTCCATCAATTCGATCACTTGATATCCCTTTAGATATCCAGTGGGTACAACTTTTTATAGCGTATACGGAGTTCAGAGAATCGCCAAAGTTGATTGGTGAAATTCTGTCTATGCCAGTAACCAACAAGTTTTTTAAGATTTTTGGCAAGGAGTTGGACCCATCCAAAAAAAAAATTAGGGTAAAACTGATATTGTCCCAATTTAACAAGCCTACTCACAGTGCTGACAAAGTCACACACTACAACAAACCAGAGATGTTTTCTGTTTTATGAGAAAGAAACCCCGTCAAATTTTAAGCGTCCTA
>NW_023458561.1:48083916-48096070 GCF_013731165.1 Rhagoletis pomonella | reverse complement strand
AACGGCAACCCTGATTGGAAATGCCAATTGAAGCCATGGGCGATGAGCGCGGATGCTTCCATTACATTCGGTGGAATGAGTTTTAAATGGAAGGGTTGGGTTGGTAGAATGTTCAATTTGGAGCTAAAGAATTCTCTTCAATGTTTCGAGTGTAAGTGATAAAAGCCTTTTTGGCCTTAAGTTACTTAATATAGTTTAAAATTTCCTATTTTCCTCTAGTATAATTAACGCCTTAACGTCGCTACAACTTCCTTTTTTGTTGCGGGTTGGAATTTCCACCAAATCCGAACCTTAGTATTCAACCTATTCGTTTTAATACTCAGGCCACGTTTTGTATATAAATGAATCGTTTAATTGGCTAGCTCCTATATCTCTGAGAGCTCTCCTGTTAGGTCAACAAATAAACTTTAAAGAAGAGTACAAATTTCTAAGTGGTCTCACTGATTTCCAGAGATGAATAAATTTAAAAGGAGGTACATTATTTTCGATTTAAGACCTCTTTAGATAATTTTCGTAGTTTTATTAGCTTAAAAGCTGCGAAAATATTCATACTTGATTTAAAATATGCGAACTGTTTCCAAGTTTACCTACAACCAATTCATTTTTCATTAGCGTTACTCCCATAACATAACATAAAAGCCAATTTCCACTCACCTTTGCAAATGTCCCTCGACGCCTGGCGGCAAACTACCATCGGACACAATGTAAACAGGCTGACCGCCTGCGCCTCCTGCGCCAGCATACTGCAATCCACCTTGCACCACTACCTGTCCATCGGCAACCAGGCCACTCAAATCACTACCCGAGTAAATTTCTAGACCCTTCTGATCACTTGTAGTCGTATAGATAACCGTTTTATTGCCATCATTGTAAATCAAATCGATATGCTTGTCTGTTGGATACATATCCGATTCTAGCTTCGTTGTTACAGGCAAATGTGAAAGCTGCTTTCCAGCATCCGGTCCAGTTGTAGTATAGAGTATTTGTTGGCCGCCACCTCCGCTACCCGGCGGCTTCTTCGGGTCATCGTATATATCCACCTCCGCCTTGACAACACTATCCGGCTCATAATGTTGCAACATTGATGCATCCAATGGCGAAGTCTGATAGACTCCATGGTCATTGGCCATTTTCTGTGCCTGATTGAACATCGCTGCAGCGACAGCATTATCGCTAGGCATCAATTTTGTCGGATCGCTAACGATGCGTGTGAGTATGTGTTCGCCAGCCTCATTGCGTGACAGTATGTGATGTTCACCGTTGATAATCTCACGTGAAATAATTTGTTGTTGCTCGCCATTCGGTCCAACTACGCGTATTATCTGATTCTCATCGAATTCGATCTTGGCCAAGGGCTGATTTTCTGTGGCGGCGGCCGCTGCAGCAGCAGCTGCAACAGCTGCTTGCTGTTCATTCAATTGGGCAACCATGCGCGCATCAATCACATGCTCATCACTGGTCACCGTCGCACCACCTGAGCCCACTGTGGGCAACACCACCTTCGGACTTTCGTAGATGAAAACTGCATCCTTGTCGTAGAGTTTTGAGGAGTCTGTGTGCAGATCGAGTACGTTTACGTTCGTCATGGTGGCCAACTCGGGCTGTGGACTATCCGGTGAGCGATGCATGAGGGACAAACCGTTGGCGCCAGCGGCAGCAGCAGCAGCTGCAGCTGAAGAGGTGGTGGTTACAACGTTAGTGACAGATACACCACCAGACGCGAGTGAGACGCGTGTTGGGGAATTGTGCGTTTGTAGCTGTTGTTGTTGTTGTTGTTGTTGCTGTTGCTGTTGCTGTTGATGTTGCTGTTGTTGCTGTTGCTGTTGCTGTAGATGCTGCTGTTGATGAAGCTGCTGCTGCTGCTGCTGTTGTTGTTGTTGTTGGAGCTGTTGCTGCTGCTGTTGTTGTTGTTGTTGTATGGCAAGTTCGTTTGAGGTGATGACACTAGTGGTGGCGGGCGATGCGGACATCTTATGCTTCTTATGCTTAAGCTCCAGTTTGAGGCACGCGTAGTGGTATAATTTTTGAGCGAAGCTTTCACGCAGCTTTTTATACTCGTTTTGAACGTTGCAAGAGCTTTCGAGCGCAATGACAAGCTTTCACGTGTGCCACGTCGTTGGTAAGAGCTTTCATGTACGTTTAAGCCTTCAAATGATTTCAATGCTGCTAAGCTACGCTTCGCTGATCCTTTTTTACGTTCTATGGCTTTCTAAGTTAATATGTTTTCCCCTTTACTTCTTGTATTTAGTGCTACTTTAAACTTACTGCTTACTGCTTGTCTGTTTCGTTTAACTTTTGGAAGCTCTTTTCTTGACTATGTCCTATATCCTTAATTACTAATTTCTTAAAGTTATATGCGTTGCTTGTTGTTTAAAACTTTTTTGATTTTGTTTTTACTTTTGTAAACGGCACTTAGAATCTCAGTATATGTGGACGGAATTCGTTGCGTTGCGTTACTTTGCGTTACGTTTTAACGGCTTTTCTTTGTTTGTGTATGGCACTTATGGTATTTCGCTTTATTTAGAGCGCATTAGCGGCAGCTGTTGGGGGCAATTGCGGCAATAAGAACGGCTTGGTGTAAAATTTGTTAGCAGAAAATGATGCTACAGCCTGAAAGAGAAATAAGAGGGAATTAAATTCAATGTTTACAAAAGTGAAGTTTTAAAATCAAATATTAGATTATATAAACCTATAATTTAAATTCTATAAACAATAATTTATTTGAATTTTTTTTTTAAGGAATTGACTGATAAATTAGCCCATTTTCAGTATCCTAGCAAAAATCTAAAAAGTTTTTGGCAACTGAAATTGTTTTAGGGCTATGTTTTTCGATATCTAGGTATAAGATACATACCAAAATGTCTACCCAGCAAGCCTTAAAAACTTTGTGATAATATTCGAGCGATAGTAAGAAACATTATTTAGTAGGGTTGCCTCCTATGCATTAAAATAAATGCATAAAATTGACATGAAAATTTAGATTATATCACCAAATGAAATTTATTAAGATAATTTTCCAGCCAAATACATTTTTCTACTGAGCTGCCACTTATCTTAAAAAAAATTAAATATTTGTGTGTCATTTCAGGCACATTTTTGGGAAAGTGTTTTCATCTCTCTAAAAAAAAATAAAATATAATTTAGAAAAATATAATTTATTTAAGGTTTTAAATAAATATTTAAATATTTTTCATGAGGGTTGCTACTAGGCTAAAAATATTAAGGGCACAATATTTAACAAAAAGGGTTTCAAAGGAAAGGTATTTAAAGACTACCTTAATACTAAATTGGATTTCCAAGTGAATTTCCATCTATTTGACTATTGAAACTTTATTGCAGACGTACTTTTAAATGAGGGTGCCACCTATTTGTATTACTAAACTCCATTTTTTATACATCAATTAAAGTTGTTTATTTTTTCCGCGCACGGCCAGCTTTGAATATATTTACCCACAATTTTATATTGCTGCATTTATTTAAATTTTTCAAAATTTTAACAGCAACCACGGTGTTTATTGAGTTGCCGAAATTTGTAGAGACACAGAATCTCAATTGGCGAAATTTACCGAGTTAGCGAAATTCATCAAATTATAGCAAAGCATGAAGTTATTTCAACTTATCGAATCATCGATAATTATTGATTTACCGAAATTGGCCGGACTATCGAATCGAGTTTTTTGGATTTGAAAAGTATATCGAGCTGTCGAAATTTTTGAGGATATACACAGAAGTATATCGAGTTTTCACTGTTTATCGGTTTATCAAATTCTATCGAGTTACCAGAGTGTAAAGAGTTATCGAAATTTGTCGGCGGATATTAAAATTTATGTTAAAATTAATCGGGTGAAATTAATAGTTATCTTCAGTTTATCGAGTTATCGATGTATCGGTTTACATTGAGATGTGTAAAGTTTTGGTTTACCGAGATTCATCGAGTCCCCAAAATGCTCATCTATTGGTGGTCCAACTTTGTTTAGTTATCGGATTTTAGTGTTTATGGAAGTCATTGAGTTATCGATATATAAAAACTTATCGACAAATTAAAACGTTTCGAATCAATTCCAGGTCTTGCCGAAGTACTTCAACGGTATAAATTCGGTAGTCACGTTTTAGTTCCGGTAAGTATTTAATATCGTACCTTGTAAGTTAGTCGACATTCTAAGTTTGAAAAAATCGTCAAAGCTCTTCAAACCTAGAAAAACGGTTGAATTTTGACAGTAACAGACACTGGAAGGATAAAAAACATGTATCCCATTCAATTTTAGTGTAGTAAAATGCATGCTTGAAATACCTAGAACTTCCGACTGATTTTTTTTAATTTTTTGTTCATTTTCTTCTATATTAAAAAAAATTGTAGAACATATAGCGTATGGAAGAAAATGACTAAAAGGCTAAAATTTGCTTAAAAATGTTTGTTGTGTGACCGACAACGCGATTGTCAGATGGGACCGTTTGAATAATTTTCCTGGTACAATTTAAAAATTTTATTAATTTAATATAATATAAAAATTTTTTAATTTGTATATGGTAATCGCTTATGGAGGACCGCAGAATAAATGAATTTTATCGCACTTTCATCATAATTATACTTTTTTGTTTTATTCTTTTATTTTTTGTTTATTTTTTTTTTGTTTTTTTTTGTTTTATGTTCGTACACCATCGAGTGCCACCCCGCTGTTAACAATGGCGCTAAAACACAAGTCCAAAACAACTGGAATGTGAAATAAATGAGCTACCGTCGCTTAGTCAAGTAACAGAATACATACAAAGAACTGCTGCTGCTGGCGCACTTGGTGGCCAAATTCTTTTGTATTGGCTCCAGGAGTCTACGCTGATACTGCAAGCACAACAACAAACAAACAAACAAACAAACAAACAAAAACGGAACTCGAAGAAAATAGAGAATAGAAAAAGTTGCACAAAACTAATAGCCACTACCTACGCATTCGTAGCGCACCCAGCGCATGAACGCTTGGACCACAACAGCAGCCACGACAAGCACAAAAACAAAAACAATAATAACAACACATGACAACAAATGAAATACAGCGAAGAAATATAATAATTACCAGCAATCGGTCAGCATGGTGTGGTAGCAGAGAGGGGAGGGCATGGCGATTGCTTGACTCTAGACTACAGACTGGGTGCAAGAATGCCACGAAAAGCTCGTAAATAACAATTGCAAAGTGAACCACCACAACAGCAACAACAACAAAAATAATAGCAGCTGCAAAGGCAGCAAGCACAGCACAGCACCGCGCGGCACAACAACAAAAATGCTAAATAATGACTAGCAACAATGAAAAAGTATCGCTAACAATAGCAGCAAGAAGAACGGCAACAACAACAACGACAACAACAGCTGCTGCTGCTGCTGCTGCAACAAAGTCTTGCATGAGCAACAACAAAAACAACAGCAACCAGCTAACAGTATTGTGGTGCCACGACAAAGCCATGTCGCGCTTGTCGCCTTATTTATGTGCAGCGTGTTAAATGCTGACTACCAACGGCACCAACAACAGCGGGCACCTCCACTACATTCTTGCCAATCTTGAGCTTTTCCATTCGCGTCGCTTGAAAGAATAAAAAAAAACTGTGTCCAGCTTCTCGACAAAGCGAAAATTGCCTGGAGCGTAATAGTCAAATAGGGACACACAGCTACATATGTACATACACATGGGACGAACACAGATAATGGGGTATGTGCCCCAAAATGCAAATATTTTGTTGAGAACCGTTTTAAATGCTGGTGTGCTGTCGTGTCTACAAATAAATAGAACAACAATAACTAAAGGAATAACAATTTATTTACTTGCAATTAGCTGAACTGTTTCGTATTTATGGTGTGCAAAAAATTTTCTTTATTTATTGAAATGTTTTATTTAAATTTTCTTCACTTCTTAATACATAGTTAACTTTAAATTGATACATTTTCAATTCCACTAATCTGAAAATGGTTTACGGGTGTGCCTAAAAGTATGCAACATGAAAGCCATAGCGCAAGATATGCAGTCGACGGACTTTTTCGAGAAGGTAACTCCGCTGGAACTAAATGGGCGCCTTTTAAGCTTTGAGATGAAGGCAAAATTTTTTGGCTTCATTCTCGACAGAAAACTGAGCTGGAAGGAGGACATTCCCTCGCAACTTTACCCTGAGCCTTTCATTTCGGCTACCGGACTCCTGTAGCTTCTTACAAGTTCTCATTTTAATAATGTTTTTTTTTTTGAAGTGAAACTTCTTTAGCGGCGGTTGGTTGGGTGGGAGTAAATTGGCAAATTCAGCGGAAATTGCACACGGAAATGGTGCAACGGAAATGGTTGGGGCTGAAATAAGTACTGCTTGTGTGTATGCATATGGTATGAATTTAACAAAAACGTGCTAATAAAAGGTTAGAGGATAACACTTATAAATAACAATACCAGAATGAAAGTAAAGGTGAGTACGTACATAGACAAAGAAAATTATAAAGGCAAAGGTAAAAATAAAAACAAAAACAAAAACAAAGATGTGTAAAGATAAAGGTAAAAACGAGGACCAAGGTAAATTTAAACACTTTACTTATATATATAAGGGCAAAGATGAAGGGGAATATGTTGGTGAAGAAAATGATAATCATAAAAGTAAAAACAAAGATGAGGATGAAGATACCGATAAAAGTAAAGATGAAGATAGGGGAAGAAAGATTGAAACAAAGGTAATTAAAGGGAACTATTTTGGGATTTTAGAGATATTCGAGATTTATCTATTAAATAATCGATATTTTTATCGGTTTTGTTATCGATATTTATCGATTTTGTTATCGATGTTTACCGATTTTGTTATCGATATTCATCGATTTTGTTATCGATGATTATCGATTTTGTTCTCAATATTTATCGACTTTGTTAGCGATGTTTATCGATTTTGTTATCGATTCTTATCGATTTTGTTATCGATAGTTATTGATTTTGCTGTCAATTTTGTAATCACTATTTATCGATTTTGTTATCGATATTTATCGATTTTTTTATCGATATTAATCGATTTTGTTATCGATTTTTCTACCGTTATTTATCGACATGGTTAGCGATATTTATCGATGTTGTTATTGATATTTTTATTGATTTTCTAATCGATTTAGCTAGAGTATGAAGATAAAAATGAAGAGAATGGAAAAACAGAATAACATGAATGTTATTAAAACGAACAGTGGTAGTGGTAGGGATCTACATTGATAGAAAAAAAGCGAAAAAATATAACCTTAAGCAAAAGCAGATGTGTGTATGTATAGATAGATAAGTAACGTATGTTTCACTTCTACAGTGTGGCCCAGGCGCACTTACTTTTGCTTTCGGCTTAAACTCTGCTTTAATCTGATTGTTGGTATTTTTTTAATGTTTAAGGCTGAATGAGAAAAACTTATTCCCGGACGGACCTGTTTTTAGAACACAATTTTTCTCTGAGTGTACTTCTTATGGCGTCAAAGCTCTTTATATGAAATTCCTCTCAATGTAGTTTCTGTTTCTGTCCTTATAAAAAAATAAAGCGTAAAGTTTTCTTAGATTGTTTTTCCAATTGTCTATTCGTATAACTTCGTTCTCATATGCCCTTGGCTTTAAATGCATACAAAACTTAGAGTCGAAGCAGCATACATTCGATTCAAATAAAAAACAAAAAACCGAAAATTCCATTCAAATCTCTAATTTGACACACTTAAGACAAGAAACTTCAAATAATTTGTAAAACAAGCAAAGCGGTACATAAAAGAAGTCGTATCACCACTGCAAATCAACGCTGTTCGCATAGACGGCAAATAAGTTCGCTGCTTAAGTCTTTCGTATCAAGTGCTAGAATACACGAAATTGTTATTTAATTTACAAATGCTACAATAACAGAGCAATGCTGGCTAAGATAGTTGTAAGGCTCTTGTAAAATAATTCAAAGACAGTAGGTGAGATAGTTCGAACGATTTTTGTGATTCTGGCAAAAAGTCTTACAAAAAATGTTAGTTTCCCACCTTTGAAAGGCGCTTTTGATAGAAAACACTTCAGCCTGTTCCAAATGGAGATGAATATCATTTTGCTCGCGTTGCTCCAACTGTTGCCATTGGAATTCGAGGTTCGAATCTTCGGGCAGCGATTTATTTATTTTTTAATTTTTGTACTTCTTACTTTTTATTCTTTAAAAAAGAAAAATACATTACATACATATATATTTTTTTATTCATTTTAGTTTCTAGAAAGTAATTTTATGTATTGTTTTATTAAAATTTCTTTGTTAATCTCAATTTCTTTTCAAAAGAAATTATATATTTTAATAGGATTAAATTACTTTTAAGAAATTTATTTTATTTTTTCTTTTTTATTTTTCCTCTTCGAAGGTCTTACAAAAAAAGTTTATTTGCGAACTTTTATGGTGAAAAGCTATTCTGATGGAAAGCACTTGAGTGTGTTCCAAATGGAGATATAGCGAGTGAGCAAAGCAGCGGATTTTTTTTCATCTAATTTTCTTTTAATTTTTAGATTTCATTATTGTAAAAAGCAAAATACATATATTTTTAAATGAATTTTATTTCTCGAAATTGATTTTTATGTAGATATTATTTTTTTTATTTTAAATTTTAGATTTTATTTAGCCAAGAAATATTTTTTTTAATTAAACTTAATTTTTAGAAACCTATTTTATATTTTTTTCAATTTTTTACTTTTTTTTTAATTGAACTTTTAGATTTTGGCGTTTAAAACAAATATTTTTTTTTTGTATAATTTAAAGAAATTTATTTTATTTTATATATATATATTTTTTTTGTTATGTTTTGGCATAATAACAATTATATTCAACAATTTTTATTGAGCCTAAAGCCGTTCTTAATGAAAAGTGTTGTTGAAATTGTTGGTGTTTTTCAAAACCACAACACTTTTCAATAAAAACGGCATCAAGTTAAACAAAAGTTTTTGAATACAATTTTGTTTTTATTTTTTATTTAACTTTCTTTTAATTTTAAAATTTTATTGTGTTAAAAACAAAGATTTTTTTATCAGTTAATTATGAGAAACTTATTTCATTAATTTTTTATTTTTTTCCGTGCTTTAATTTTCTTTTAATTCGTAGTTTTTATTATTTTAAAAAGAAAAATACACGTATATATATTTTAATTTAATTTAAGTTTTATAAAACTTATTACTACCGCTGTGGTTCAACTCAACAACAAAAAGTAATAAAACAAAAAACGTTTTCTATGGCAAATAAAACAAACTGCAAAAAATTCCCCAGCAGATATACACAAATACCAAATCTAATAATATGTATAGCTAATAGCGTCTTTAATGACTTTGCAGCAGCCAACAGAAATCAAGCGCCGCTAAGTTTTTTATGTGGTTTGACAGCAATGTGCTCGCTTGCCTGCCAGCTTGCCTGCCAGCTTGCCTGCCTGCCACGTTTGCAAAATACAACAAAAATAACGAAGAGTTGTAGAAATTTAATTTCAAATACCAAAACAAAGCTTCGAAGGGGCGCGCTCGCTTCACGCTTTACTACAAAACAAATTAAATGCTATGCCGACGCCAAATGCTTGCGATTGGCGCGCATCACTCACCCAACTTATGGTCACGAAGGCAGAGGCGGTACGGCAATTTCAATTCTATACATGAATGAGGTGCAGCCCGACCCAACAAGCAAGAAACAGCAGCGGCAGCAGCGATACACACCCCCACCGGTTAATGAGAAAAATCTGGTTATTGGTTTCATTTTTTGTTTGCTTCTTAGCGCAACCAGTTAATGAGAAAAATATTTTTGATAGCAAACTAATTTTTTTTTTTTTTTGTAAATTTCATTATTTTATTTTTCAAAATTAATTTATTTTATTTTCATCGTTCATCGCTTGATTTTAATGACAGCTTTTGTGCTAAATGCTATGCATGTAGTGGTGGAGGTTACGAGGTTGTGACTTTAGTTTCAGCTCCAGCTTGTGGAGTTCAATGTCCGCCAATGTTTGCACATGTGTTGCTAAGCAATCGCTTTGATTGTTATTATTTTTGTTGGTAGTGCGACAAGTGGTTGTCCTATGAGCAGTTAACAAGTGGATGAGCACTTTCGTATATGTGTACATTTGACTGGTTCAAAAAATCGACTATCTTCTTTTCATTTCTCGGGATAGTGAAAAAAGACACTGGTCAAAAGCGCAGTATTTAGTATCAAGTATCGCTCATCGCGAATTTCAATTTTCCATAAAAATAACACGAAATTTATAAAATCATCAAAGCTTATAGTTAACGAAATTTATCGAGTTATTCATGTTTACTGAGTTATCGCGACATTGACTTGTCGAAATTTATAGACAGGAAATTAATTGTCGAAATTTACGAATAGTTATTCAGCTATAAATATTTGTGGGAAAATCGAAATATATCAAGTAAATGAACTTTATCAAGTTATCGATATTTATTAAAATTGTATTATTATTATAGAGTTAACGAAATCGAATTCTCCCAACTAATCGATTTATTAATATTTATTCATTTACTGAAAATTTCGATTTATCGAAAGGAAGTTTTTAGAATTTTTAAAATATATCAATTTATCGAAATTTAAAGGTTGTATAGAATCTTATCGCGCTGCCAGAGTTATCGAAATTTGTCGATATCAAAATTAACCGATTTATTGAAATTTATAGAGATATCGAAGGTGTATCGAGTTATCAATTTACAGCGATATTTATACATATTTGAGTCGTCAAAATTTATCGAGCGCTCGAAACGTTATCGAAATTTATCGCAATTTGTCGAGTTATCAATATTTGTTGAGTTATCGAATTTCTGCGTTTTTAAAATTCATTGAATTATCGATATGTATCAAATTAAGGAAATTTATCGACAAACTGGAATGCATCGCGTGAATTCCAAGCCCTGCCAAAAACCTTCAAAGATGAAAAAATTTAGTCACGTTTTAGTTCCAAAGCAGGAGATTTTCCGACAAGTAATACTGTACCTTATAATTTTAACGACGTGCTTAGTTAGAAAACCTCGTAAGGTCTTAAAAAAGTAGAAAGACTTTCGAATTTCGACTGCAACTGGCATTCGAATTAAATGGCCTATAAAGCTGCATACCAAAAACAAAAATTCAGCAAAGTTTCATCAAAATTTCACAATTGTTATTCAGAATTTTGGGTATGCAGTTTTACAGCCCATTTGCCCACTTTAACCTTTAATAATTTTTGAAGGAGTAAATTTTTTACAGCCTTTAATTTCCTTCAAAAATATATATCGTTAATTCCGATACATCGACCTAAAACCGAGTTCTGAAATATCAAAGTTGAAGATTTGTTTTCCTATATTATTTACATATGTAGATGGAAAATAGAAATTCGCGATGAGCGAGCGACCTGTAAATTTCAATATTAAGAGCTGCGCTTTTGACAGGCGTCTTTTTCATTGTCCCGAAAATATTTGACAAAGTATTTTGAAAAACAAGATAGTCGATTTTTTAACCAATCTGATATATGTATGTACATACATAGATAACATATCTAACAACAGCAATTGCAGTTCACATGCCAGTAATTAGGACAAACAACGCAAATGGCCAGCCGTACACACATTGAAGCAAAAAATGAAGCAATTGATAAAAAAAACAGCAGCAGCAAGCAATTCAGCACATCAACGCTTGCAACAAATATGATTCGATTGAGCGAAAAAAAAAAAACGAAATGCAATGAATGCGCAGCCATTATCGCGATGTCAATAATTGGAAATCGATGATGAAAACCAGTTAACAATACGCGACAATGACCACAAAAGGTAGCACACACACATACACACACACGGTCGCATGCAGGGATCGCCAGTTAGTCCGCTACTCTGATAGTAAATAGATGCGCAGATAACAAAACAATTGCGCTATGTCTTTAGAAAATAAAAACGCTAGCAATTGTAGCAGCCAGCCAACCAGCCAATTGCTGCTTAACGGCTACTGCTTTTGCTCCCCTCGCCTCTGCCCTAACCAAACGTGCGCCTCTAGGTATGTACTTACTTACTTACTTACAACTAATCAGATGTTTTTCACCAGCCTGATGCTCAATTGGCTTGTCAGTCAGGCTGATGTGCGACGTTCGACGTCATTGTCTGGTTGGACAAGTCAACGGCTACCAACTATTTAGTATTTATGTACGTACTAGAGT
>NW_023458561.1:47993838-48078916 GCF_013731165.1 Rhagoletis pomonella | reverse complement strand
TCCACGATCCACCCTCGGCCGGTATTACCTCACAGTAACGCAAGGTTTATGTATCTCCGGTGCTCTAAGGACTACTTCAACCAATTTGCCTGCAGTAAATATGGTAGGAAAACACGCGGCAGTCGCTTCGTCGCTTAGAATACAAAGGATCGGCGGTTTGGCTACGCTTCTATACTTCACACTCTGGGTAGTTATATCCAAGAGATCGACTACTCTGCCCCTAAACCCATCTTTGGCAGGCTCTTTAAAACGAATATCCCGTAAAGAAGAGAGTGGCAAGCACCAAGACCATGGATGTATCCAAACTAGATATCGAGTTTTCTCAAGAATTATCAGTCCGAGTTCCGGACCACTGCAGTGTTTATCAGGCTTCTAGCCGTTACGAAGACTACGATAAATATCTTCGCGAATAGCCAAGCGGCCATGAAATATATGAATACGGCTATGATAACATCAAAGGTTGCACAGGAATACCGGGCAGCTCTAAACGATATTAGCAGCGTCTTCGATTTCAGCCTTATATAGGTACCGCGACATAGAGATATTGAAGCAAAGTGTAAGGCCGATGAGCTAACCAGGAAAGGTACCAGTCTTCCACTGAGTGAAAACGGAAGCAAAATTGGGATACCCATGCCAACCTGTAAGTTAAGGATTAGAAATAACATTGTCCAAGAGTCCAACATGTGATAGTGAGATGAGGGGACTTGTATAAAAACTAGGCTACCATGGCCGCGAATTGATAAGAAAGGATCGAAAGAAATGATCAGCCTCTTAATAGAGGAGATTTCGATGGTCACGGCTTATGTAACAGGCCATTGCCCATTTGGTAGGCGCACTTCGAGATTAGGAATATTCTGCTATGAATACTACGGAAGTTCTAGAGATGAAGAAGGAGAAGAAACAGTTGAGCACTTCTTCTTTAGCTGCTGTAAGTAGGTCTCTTACGCAACTATCCGGTGTAGGAATAAAACCAATTCTACGCTTCATAAGAGCTTCAAAATGGTTCTGTGCAGAATAGTCACTGAGATTCCCGTGTTTCACAGTGGTAACCGAATGCAAGGTTTGATTTTCTTCCAGGGTTCGCTGAGTTGACCCGAGGCCATTTTTCTCCAGAGAAATCTGCAAGTAGTAAGGGAGCTCCCACTTTATCCTTTCTAGGCGATATTCCCTCAAGGTTGAATTCGTATCCGCCCAAAATCACACTACAGTGGTGTGGAAGCCTAAAGTTAAGGTTGATTGAGAGCTCCCTGGAAAATACTACTTTACTGACACTGCCAACCTTCGACCGATCCCTGAAAAAGTTAACCGTTGCCTCTTTCTAATCACTGACCCCCACCCACTCATCCCTTGGTGGGATGTGCATGGAGAACGATTCAAATTAAGGAAGCTTCAGCCTACTGTCTAACGTAGATCTTTCCAGTGCATTCCACTACACTACTCTATAGAGCATAATGGGCTGAACTATGATTTCAAAGAGCCAGGAAATAACCCTGGAAGAAAGGCCACATCTCTTACTATTTCCCCTATGCAGTTATATAGAGCCATTGAAGCCTTGTTGTCAAGAATCAAACCCAATTACTTAACCATGTCTGAAAGCGCCAGGCGAGCATTCTCTGTAAGTATAACGTATATCAATTCAGTCTATACTGAGCTTCATCACAGCTGCACAACCAAAATACATATATACTACAAATAAAATTGTAACTGGCCGATGTCTGTACATTATAGATATTCAAGAAAAATTAATATAGGCGGTCTTTATTAGAGCAACAGAAGCCAAATCAATAACTTTGAGAATTATTGTCTGTCTGTATGTTTGTGCGCGCATCACTCGAAAACTAATGAAACGAAATTTAATGGAAACGTTGTTTCCATACCGTTATTAGATCAAAAATATGTTTTATTTCGCCGTTAAGAGTTATAACCTAAGGTTTATTTTTTCGTTGATTGATAACAGTTATTGCACAACGTTTATTTTTTACGTTGTCTGATAAACGATAAGATAAAGATGACTAAAAAAAAGGGGGGAATGTAATAACTGTTACCAGACAAAGTAAATATAAAAATTGGGAAATAACTGTTATCAAGCAACGTAAAAAATATACGTTGGGAAATACCTCTTATCGGCAAAAAAAAACATATTTCGCATCTAATAACGGTTATGGAACAACGTTTTTCCGAAAAAACTCGATAAGGTTTAAGAAGGGTTGCAGTGGAATATATTTTTTTGGAAGGTTGCCAGCTGTTTGAAAATATTAATTTGATGTAATGTGGAACGATTTTCCGTCATCCCTTGTCAAATTTGGTTTGGAGACAAACCGGTTTCGGCGTTGTGCCGTCTTCAGTGTCATTCTCGTTCGGTGCAGTAAAGCACACCGGGTATTTGCGAGTGTGCTATAAAGTGGCATCGGGGCTCAACATCATTCACTTTCAACTAGAGCAAATTTCATCGGGCATGCCTCCGACGCAAAGAAATTGATTTTTTTATCCATATCTAGGTGGAGTTAAAACGAATTTATGAGACATGAATCTTTGACTAGACACCTGAACTCAAACAAAGGCCAACCCAATAGCCAGAAACAGCTTCACAGTTTCCAAAGCATTTATTGGATTAAGTAGCTGTTCGACTCAATAAAGAATGGGGTATGCCTCAAATGAAGCCTAAGTAAATTGGAAATATGAGTGTATTTTGAAGTTTAGAAAAGACAATACCCCAGAAAACACTGAAACATTAGATCGAGTGCAATGCACCAAAGAAAGACTACGTTGAAATTTAAAACAACACATTCCTTTAAAATTTATATTTTTCCTTGCCAGTTAAAGCACTTATCAGCCTGCCCTCGTATACATATCCTAGTCCGTTCCTCGGCTGCATTGCCTTCCTGCCCTCCTCTCCCCCATTCCTCTTGCATACATTCACTGTTGAAAGCACATTATCATGCATTTCTGGACTCTGTCTTTCCAATTTTGGTCAACATCCCATTACTTGTTCCCATTATCATTGCTACGTTTTGTTTTAACCCTTCATTATTGAAATGTTCATACATTCTTCCTTTGCTACAGGCACGCTGGCCACATAGCATTACCTCCACATAATATTGTGCACAATGTGAATATGCTTCGTATGTCGCTTCGATTAAAGTTTCGTAAACTTAATTTTAGGTCATTTTACTTCATGCTGTTGTTGTTGTTGATGCTGCTATTCTTTTATCTCTGCAGGTATTTTATAACTCCGAGCAGACGATCGGCAATTGGTGGCAGCGTTGATGGCGCATTTGTAATCGACGGCGGCCACAGCCAAAGTGGCATCGCACAGCTCAAAGATACTCGTAGCAATGAAAGTGCGCATGCGACGAATGAATCTCGCATCAAGGAATGGAATAATACGAACAACAGGGGCATCACATTAACGCAACTCAACAAATGTAAATCGTTTTTCGAAAATGTTGCCTTCTAGCCTTCGAATTGGGGTCTTTGTTCCTGCGCTTTGTACACCAATCACCAATAAATATATTCAGGAATATGTGTTTATTAGGGTGGTCCATAAATTATGAACACCATGGCGCTCCCCTTTATTTTGTTCTACGTGGAAAATAAAGACATCCATGAAAATTTAAAATTTTAAACAAATTTTTAGAAGTCGTACCGGGGTTTGAAAAAAAAGATTTTTTTTTTTTAATCACAAAAAGTCGAGAATACTTTTACCTTGGCCAGCGAATAAGTTTCAATACTAAATATATGTTTATAATTTATAAGATTTCCAGTCAAAATTTTGTTGAAATTTTTCCAAATTTTTTTAAATTAAAATTTTTTGAACACCTAAAAATTGTATTTAAAATTTTAAATTTTCGTGGGTGTCTTTATTTTGTGCATAGAACAGCATAAAGGATGCCTCAAATAAAATTTAGACGCGGATATTTTAAGGACCACCCTAGTGTAGTAGTATTTAACTATATGTATATGCAGAAGTCCACTTGCATGTATGTACATATAAGCTTGCAGGCATTTTCAAAAAAATTTCGCTTCCACTTTGGAATACGTAAGTATGTACGTACATACATATACATATATATATATATTGCTTGAGGACCAAAAAAGTGCCGATTTCCAAAGCCACTTTTTACAGCTAACGATGACTGCTGATTTTCATTGCTCTGCTGTCGGTGTGGATGCTGGTGTTGTTGTTGTTTTTATTATTGCTTAAGATTTTTATTTATTTTTATGTTTATTATCAGCGTTTTTGTTGCTGTAGTTTCTTGTTGTTTCTTATTGTTTCTTTTTTTTGGTTGGTTTTTTTTATTATTTTCTTATTGTTGTCCGCTTACAATAATAGTATGCAGCGAATCACGTAACTAAGATAATGGCATCCATAAATATTTTGTGAATTTTGTTTTGCTCCGCCATCAAAAACAAACAAAAAAAACCTCTTCTGATCTCTACATTTTCACCCTCTCCACTCGTTGGCGCGCTCCTTCGTTTAGACATCATTCAATATGTATGTATGTATGTATGTAGTAGTACATTCAGCAACTACAAGTACAACATTTTGGCTGCTAAGACGACAGACAACGAGCATTTTTTTCTTTCTGTTTCCCATTTATTTAGTTTTTTATGATTTTAAAGTTTTAAGTCGTTTTCAAATAACGCCGTAAATTGACGTCCGTGAGGCTGTTGTATGTATGCTTAAACCTTTTCAATATATTCACGCATACATACTTGTATGAGTTCACATGTGCCTGAGTATTGAGCGCCTCTTTTGATATGTATTGGTTCATTAAAATCGCGGTATTTGTTGCTTTTGTCCGACCCTAATTTTACCTATGTTCGATCTTTTACAGTCATCGAAGTAAACTTGCATATGTACGTATATACATATATACTTAAATTAAATTTTTATGAGGGAAAATATATAATTTGAAATGGATAGGTGTGTGTAAAGCTTATGGAAGTATTTAAGTTGTACTTAAAAGCTTGTATGTATGTGTGAATCATTGTTATTCAAGCACTTCTCCGTGAGTTTTGGTAATTGGTTAGGTGAAACTAATCTTTAAGCATCCAGTTTCTGATAAAAAAGGGGCCGAATAATTTAATCAAAATGGAATTTACATGACTTAAAATAAATAACCACTCACTAGTGTACATGCTTATAAGTATAAATATATATATGTATACGTATGTATATGTACAGCCACAAGATCAGCATTAAAAATCTGGCAAAATAAATTAGTTTCATTCACTCCCTTTTACAAATGAAACTTTGTTGAACTGATTAACGGTTGAACATATACCAACATTTTTTCATCGAAAAATAAGCTTGTTTTACCTTCGCAACGAATGCAAAATGCCCTAGCTATCTCGTTAAAAATCCTCTGATTGAACCTTCTACGAGAGCGCCGCCCAGGCAATATGCTTTTACTTCCCTTCTGGTCAGAATCCAGATCTCGTTGTTAGCTTGAGATCATACTACATCGAAGGGGTGGTTGAGGTCTAGCAAAGGCTGGCTAGGTCTTTCTGTAGGAACAGCCTCCGAACCGCTGGCGACGGAGCAAGCTGACGCCTCTCCTTGAAGGAGTATCTTGCCGACCATTAAAGAAGCAGTTCGGAGTTACGGAGCTTCGTGAACATTAGGATATCTTTGCCTTCGCTTGATATAGACGACATTCGACATGGTATGCAAATTGCTTTGCAGCCAAAGCCACGGTAAAACCATGAATGCCCTGAGAATACATTATATGTTCATTACCATCAAGTTGGTGGTGTAGATTTGGTTGAATTTAGGTTAAATTCTGTTAGGCTTGGTTAGGTTCGTGTAGCGCGAATCAGTTGTAAATTGTGAGTACCAAAAGGGAGCAGATTCTCTGGACTGGATTATTGAAGGACAAGTAAGTTTATGATGGATAGTGGTGCATTGCAAAGCTGCGTAGGGAAAATACATATATCCCCAATCTCTCCAGGAACCAGTTAGTGCTATGCAGAAGTTACAAACGAAAATAAAGAATATTCAATGCATTAACCACCTGAACCATTTGCTACCCCAAACAAATTTTAGATATCTTTACCAGTATAGTGAGGAAGCACGACCCTGGGCCCGAGCATCGACACATTCACTTTTCATATTTATACTTTGCCAATTTAATGGAATACAATTTTTTGAACAGGTGGCAATCCTTTTTAAAAATATTTTCCATACTAAGCTTTGTTAAACAACCTTATTCTGACACCCTTATTGCAACATTTCATTTAACTTATAAATTTAATTGAATTAAATTATTCAAACAGATGGCAACATTCTTCAAAAATATTTTGGAAATTAAGCTTTCTTAAACCTTCTTAGATTTATGGAAATATTTTTAAAAGGGTCGCCATATGTTTGAAAATTTTACTTCGATTACCTTGTCAAATTAATCGAAGTAAAATTTTCAAACATGTGGCAGCCCCTTTTCAAAAATATTTCCATAAATCTCATTAGTTCGATATCCAAATTTTATTAAATAATTAATTTTTTTGCAAATTAAATTAATCGAAATTTTTCAAATAGGTGGCAACACTCTGTCTTACATGTTTTCAATTTTCCGGAGTTTATAACAATAAAAAAATTAGAAAAAGAATTATTCAATTTTGTTTGTTTTTTCTTATATGTTGAACTTCTGTTGCTGTTGTTTTTTTCTATTTGTTGTTGTCTTTTTTATAAAATTAATAATCTTGGACCTCCCCTTCGTTGTCTTTTCTTATACATACGTGGAAGTTGTATTTTCTGTTGTTTTTTCTTATATGTATAGAGTTTTATATGGGTAAAAAGTAGCGTTCACATTCTCCACATACGTTTTTATAAACAAAAATCGGTAATACTTTTCATAAAGCATTACAAATATCGTTAACGAAAATACATGTTTATAGAAACGAAGCACTGTGGGCAATTTGTAAAGGCTTTCCCCTTTTTGAGACCAGCAAGAGATTACAACTATTCTAAGAAAAAGCTTACGTTTCGAATTACTTTTCGCAGCGAATATTCAGAGAATATTAAAACTATTAGCATAAAATAACTCTTTTCCAATAAGTGAAGAACGAAGAGGCAGAGCACCTTGTTGCTTTTCGCAAAGGTACTCCAGGTGCCTACGTGAATTCGATAAGTACTCGTGCATATACATACATACAGAGATGCACGAGTATTTCTAACACAAAAGCTAACTTAAGCTGTCTTTTTATGTAATACATCTCATCATTGTAGTTAACCAGCCACTCAAGCCGGCAATCAATCAAAACACGTTTTAGCCAGGCGCCACCAGTCCATAGCCGACCACTTCATGCCACTTCACCTCACGCGTCCAGTCGTTCACATCGAGATTGCCATTGAACTTTACTGGATACTGACTGGTTAGTTATACATTTCCGATTTGCTTGTAAACAAAATATAGGCGTCAGTCAAACCAAAGCGGACAATCAACCACAACAGAAACGAGACTTTTGCAAACAACACAAACGACTGTCGGCGACCGGCAGTGTTGTGTTGGTGGCTATTATAGACAAGTACCACTGTTAGGTACTTGTAAAGTAAAAATGCTAATACCAGTATCCGAATACGAGTATTATGAGTTGGCATTGTAATAATATTACTAGCTACATATGTAGTTGCTGCAGTTGTTGTTGCTGCTTGTGATGATATGATGCATTAGTAGTGCGCTTTTTTCGTTGAATGAGTGTGCCATGCAGGCCTCTTCCTCTTCCTTCCCCTTTTAGTTGTTTGTTGCTGGGTTGCATTGTCGTAGCAGTTGTGGCCCTAAATCAGTCAGGCAGTTAGTCACCAGTCTGGGAACTTGCCGCTAACCAGTCTACTATTTAGTCCTAACTCTCACGCTGCCACACACACTCGCGCTATGCAGTATTTTGGTTTATCGTTCGCTCATTTTGTAGCAGCAATTGATGAGTTGTGCTGCTCAACAGCTGGTTGGCGAGCCAGTTCCGTCACTGCAGCAGACCGCCAATTGTTAAGCAGCGGTGCTAAGGTAGTGGCAGAGTTGGTGGTGGTGGTGACGGTGGTGGTAGTGTGCGGCGATTTGTTTGTCTGCTTGGCTGCTTGGCTTCTCAGTTGCTTGCCTGCCCGGTCATACCAGTCAAACCGCCACGTGCTTCCAAGCGGCGGAACCTGAAACGGAACATCAACAATCAGCCAGTTTGGCGGTGGCAATGACGATGGTGTTGGTTGGTGGTGGCAGCGGCCACGTCCGCGGCGACGGAGGCGACAGCAACTACATAGCATTGCTACGATGCCAGCACTATCAAAAACGTGTTATCAGCAAATCAGCTGAGCGCGTTGACGCTAATAAACAAAGCAAACGATAAACAGCTGATGCGCCACACCGGCTGTTGTTGTTGTTGTTGCTGTTGTGTGCTGGGCAACAATCCGAGCATACGAGTTCTCAAGGGAAGTGGAAAGGGAAAAGTTGTCAGTCAACAACAAATTGTGTCTGGGCGGCATAGCAGCCATATGTCTCATCATCTCATTTGCACGGCGGCGCGCATGCGTTAATAAATATGCAAAGCAATAAAGCGAGCATAAATCGCAGTAAAAGGGCAACAATTTTGAGTGTATGCAAAAAGTCATAAAAGCGGATGTGTGAATAAGCGAGCAAGGTTTGTTTATGTCGTGCAATATTATTCGATTACTGAAGCCGAGTGTATGGAAATCATACAGAGAAATTTAAGTTAAATAATAAATTTCGTAAAAATCAAACATTTTTAAAATACTGCAAAACTTAATTACTAGATCTGAAGTTTCCTTACATTCTGTTGTGCATAATTTTGCTGTGTCTTTGTGATATTCAAAAAAAATATTCGTACGCCAGAGATTGTAATTGTTGATACAAAAAAAAAAATGTAATACAAATATCAATAATAACATCGATAAATTTATCGATAAACACTTATATCGATCAATTTGAGAAAAAATCGGTAGATATATTGATAGGTTATCGAAAAAATATATCGGAAAAACTTAAATGGACATACGGATTTCAAAACAAAAAACCTTTATATCTGTATAAAGATCTTACCGAAAAACGTATCGATAATTATTGATGTCGATAACTAACGATAGTTCGATAATTGAGTCTAACGATAACGATTGAAAGGCGAAAAGTTACACAAAGTTTCGAAGAAACCCCAAACAAAAATCATGAAGTTCCATTAGAAACCACAAAAAATCTCGGAAAATCTAAGAAAAACCCGAAAATCTAAAAACAAAAAAATAAAATAGTTAAGACAGCTGAAGAAAAAACTTACGCAACCGGAATCGACTTTAAAACCTTAGCTAGAAGAAATAAAGGCGCTAGGACAAAATATAATGTCTAATAGTCGTACACCATTGAAATCGCTAGAGTCACACAAGCCAGCATCAAGGCCTGCACATAACTGAAAAAAAAAACTAAACTGTATCACTTAAGTATGCTTAGAATTTATGCTTATTGTATTTAAGTAGATTCTGGGTCTAGAGAGATATGTATAGTATAAGGCAACGAAACTCCCAAAACGGGAAGATCGTTGAAATTTAGTATGGTGCAGACATTTTCTAAACAGAAATATTCATAGATCCTTTCCGCATAATCTCTGGAATAGTTTTAAATCTTACCTGGGAAGTTTGTGGAACGTTTACGCACTATCTGCAAGTCAGGTTACCAGTTTAACACAGAGACCTAGCACAAAAGGTATGAAAGGAACCGTTCCCGAAACTTTCGTTCGCATTCTGTTCTTCTTGGGAAAATTATTGAGAGTTTTGTTTTCATTGTGTTCTATTTGAGAAAGTTTTCGAGAGTTTTGTTCGCATTTTGTGCTTTACGGAAACGTTCTCGAACCTTTTGTTTTCATTTAGTTCGCGTTTAAACTGCTCTCAATACTTTTGTTCCCGTTTGGTTTTTTTTTGCGGGAACGTTCTTGACATTACAATTTATTCCCGTGCAGAACTAAAACAAACCCAGAGCGCGTTCTCAGTCCCTTGTTTAAAAAAAACATTTTTATGATCGAAATAGACCTTATGATTTTTCAAATTATTCTCCACGAAGTGTCGACTGTTAGATTTAGATTTATGTTATACACAAATAAAATATCCCTCGTAGGAGGCTAATTTGGGTTTTCCACTTACTCAAAACTCTTAGAAAACCACACGAGACAGGTGGTCCTGCAGAAGACATTTTGGTCGCACATTTGGTTTGAATTCAATATTAATAGAGTGGATAGGCTTGCCGGATGGTTTCTTAAGCTAATTCAATGTTTAAATGGACTTCAAATGTTGGATTTACTCTTCGTCATATGTTTGAACAAAGACTGATGTATTTAAATACTAAAAAAGCTTTAGCATTCATTAGATAAATTGTCAGTATCTTGGGTTGTGAGGGTTAGGAGTTCATCGACGCGGTCGTACTGAACCTTCTTAAGCTGCACTTAGAAGCTCTAATAGCACTTTCGACCATCGAAAAACGTTAAATATGCAGTCTATACCGAGCATGACCCATTCATATTTTCACGGGTCAAATAGGCCAATATTTGGAGTAAAATTCCTCACTACTTCGTCGAATACATCACAGACTTCTGGCAAACATATAGTTCGAAATTGCTGTCCGACGTTGATTTTATGGTATAGTTGCAGATATACAGAAGTTGCACCACATTTTTACAAGTTTTAATAATTAATTTTTGTTGTTATTTAATTTTGGTTATTTTTTATAAAAATATGGTTCATTCGTTAACAAAATCCATATAAATTCAAGTTTCAAAATTTGAGCAAAAATAAGTAAAAAATCAACGGTATTTTTAAGCTAATTGAAAGTTGCACTTTGTTCTATTCCACAAAATTATATTATATTCCACAAAATTAATTTTTTTTTTGGTTTACACGGGTTTTGTTAAAGAATGAACTATATTTTTATACAAAAAAAAATAACCAATATTAAATAACAACAAAAATAATATGTTAAAATGTGGTGCGGCTATACTTTTTTCTACCACTGTTAGTATACCAAATAAAATTCAATAATTGAAGTGCTGTATATGGGATCAACCTTTATTAAATATTGCAAGCCTTTGAAGACTTATATAACCAATCTATCCTTTCGCGCTCTTATGCACACTTTTCCAGTTGGTGTACAACGAAAGTCGAACATTTTCACAAGTGTCTATGTCACCAATTTATTGTATCTGTACTTGGCCAATCTCACCAGGAATTCATAGTGTAGATACTAAATTAAAAGAAAAGTTCCTTCATTGCACACATTGACACAAACACGCAAGCATGGAACAAGGGAAAACAAACTAAAGAAAAAACACGAAATCTATTTTTTCCATTTTCCAGCGTCAATTTCCTAATTTAACAGTGACCTCCATCACATTGCCATGAAAAATGTGCTGTGCTACACGAAAAAATCATTAACGGCGGCTAGAAAAAGCAAAACAAAAAAAGACTCAAAACACGAGCTCACTAGTTGCAAAGCTCAACAGTTTAGCTAGGCAGACACACACACAAAACAAAACATAAAATAAAAATAAAAAAATATGACAAAAAAAATAGCACACAACTTTTATTTTTGCTATTTTCTAACCCAAACACATTTTTTTCGATTTTAATTACTTAGCGTAAGAGTAAATTTGCGCAGTTGTTGTCCAATACAGCAATCACACTGCGACTAGTAACAGCAACAACAACAGTAACAGCAACAACAACAACAGTAACAGCAACAACAACAAAAAATCATCAAATAACTGCAAAAAGCACAAAAAAAATTACAGTTAAAATATTGAGTGAATGCTAAAAGCATGCAAACGTGTATATCCACCTCCCGCCGCCGCCGTCTAGCCGCCGCCAGCTTGACTACCCACTGGGACGTTCCCGCGGCCGTTTGTCTGTCTGACCTTTGCGCGGTGAAAACTCGCATGGCTGGCATTTGAGTGCAAAGGAGAAAAAAAAGTATGAAGGAATGTATTGCGTTGGCGTTGCTGTAGTGGCTGTTGCTGCTGCTGTTATTGATGTTGCTTGCAAGCGAATAAGCGAGCGTTTCACGTTAAATTCCCAACTTTACAAGCGCATTGCCAGCCAGTCAGCCAGTCAGCCAGTCAGCCATTCAGCTAGCCGGCAGCGCAGCGGCAGCTGAAAAATAAAATAAAAACAAAAATGACAGCGCATAACAAATAGCAAATGCAATAGATACAACAACGGCAACAACAACAGCAACAACAACAATAATGCGCATACTATATAACAAAGTTTTGCACAGCCTCCATGCAATTGAAATAACAGCAACAACAATAGCATCTATAAAGGCTTAATAGTAATATAGCAAGCTAACAACGCGATTCGACTGCCACAATCGCCTCGACTGCCAGCCGACATGAATTATTAAGATGCAGCTATGCGCCTTTTTTGCTGGTGTATTCGTGTGTCGGAGCACAGCAGACCCCCATGGACCAGGCGGTAAGCTATTGGTACTATGACTGCACTCGAATGCCTAATACAGAATATCTACTTACATATAGAAACACGCAAATAAACTTTCATAGAATAGATAGATACATATGTACTTATATACGAGCATTAGAATATAGCACAGAAATTGCTTCAATAGATTTTCAACATTTTCTATGAGAGGATTTTAGACAAGTAAAGGTGGTGAAATCTATTTTTTCTTGTCGATATCTAATTTTTAAGAATTATATGTATACTAGATCGCCCTCAGCCGCTTCGCCGCTGGATGTATGAAATTTCTGCGTG
This sequence comes from Rhagoletis pomonella, assembly GCF_013731165.1. NCBI lineage: Eukaryota > Metazoa > Arthropoda > Insecta > Diptera > Tephritidae > Rhagoletis > Rhagoletis pomonella. The sequence continues at coordinate 48,066,162 of NW_023458561.1, read as the reverse complement.
CTACACTATTTAGGTGTAATTTATTTCAATTAAACTCAACATACTTATACTATGCAAAAAACTGGAGATTTAAAATTTGTTTAACCATCTTCTACAAATTTTCAAACTAAAACCTTCTTAAACTTCTCTCTTGTGATATTTTTTACATTACTTACATGTTGCTTAGAAATGATGCCATTTCAAAACCATTTCGATTGATATCCTTATTGTAATAATTGAATGAAATTATAAAATAATTTGATTTTAACTTTTTAAACAATTGGCAACCTTTTTAAACCTCTTTCGTCTGATACTCATATTGTGATACATATGTATGTATACATGTATGTACAATTCAAATTACCTAATTCCTATTATTCAAGTTGACTTTGAACTTTCAAGAATACAAATGTATGTGAATTTAATTTTAAAACAGGTGGCAACCCTCTTCAAATTCTTCAGAAAATTCGACACGTTCAAGCAGAACATTCCTAAACACTCTTACGTTTGAACCTTTTACTTGAGTATAATTAATTTAAACTTGACTTTTGAAACAGCTGGCAACCCTCTTCGAAATATTTTTCAACTAAAACCTTATTAAACCCATTTCGTCTGAAACCCATATTGTGATACATCTTCCAATTACCTAACTCCCTTAATTCAAGTAGCATTTGGTTTTTCAAACAGGTGGCAACCCTAGTACATATAGTTTAGAATAAAAACCCTTATCAAAAACCTTTCGATTGATACCCTTATTGTAGTAATTCATTTAAATTATAAAACACCTCAATAAAGTTCTAAATGTTCAATGTGAAGGTTTCTTAAAATCTTTTGTTTGAAACCCATATTTTAACTTTTCAGATAGCTTGCAAATAACTAATTTAAATTTGACTTTCCAAAATATTTTAAAACTACAACACACTCTGATAATGTTGCCGTATAAGAACGTGACATTTATTTCGAGAACAGCAAACGCCACTAAGTTTGTACGTGAAAAGGATTTTGATATTTTAAGGCCCTCTTTTATGGATATTGCTGATGTCGAGTACGCCCCCTGCCCCTACCTGGCTACGCCCATGTGAGGGCTCATATTATCATTATCACTAATTACAAAAGTGCTTATCAAAGTATTAATTTTTGTTCAGACCATGGGAAAAAATTTAGTACTTTCCCCTCAATGTTGTCTTCAGGAAGTCCTCAGTACTAATAGTTAAACTACTCATTTATGCCATACTACAAAAACAAAAGTGTAAATGTGTTAGAATTTTTGCCTACAGTGCTCGGGGATCATTTACTTACATAAATATTTTGGATACTATTAAAAACGATAGTATTTTCACAGCAATAAATGCAAATTATAAAAGTATTTAATTAGTTTCACCTAACAAACCACCGCGTACAAAAGTACTTACGAGTCTATGGCTTCACTATTTACTGGATAAAAAAGTACTTAATATTTCATTAAATACTAAATACTTGCTCTTTACTCAGTATAAATAAATATATTATCTCGGGATTTTAGATACTATTTTGGGATTTTCGTGACTAGTTCGAGATTGTCGGGCTTACCTTCCCTCGGAACGAGTATCTCGGGTCTTTGGGACTACTTTTCAATTTCCGGTATGGTTTCGGGATTTCCGGGAATATTTCGGCATCGTTTCGGGATTTCCGGGACTTTTATGAAATTTTCGAAACTAATTGGGGATTTCTGAGACCACCTCGGAGTTTTCGAAACTATTTCAGGCCTTTGATACTACTTTTCGATTTTCGGGATTTTTCGGGACTATTTCGGGAGTTTCAGAAATAAAATATATCTTTTATTTGCTTGGCTCAGCGAATATGAGGTCAGGTGAGTCGAAGTGAGGTAGGTTAACATTGGTTGAGGTGGGTGAAGGTGAGTTGTGGTGAGTTGTGGTGAGGTGAGTTATGGTGAGGTAGGTTGAGGTGAGTATAAGATAAGGAGTTAATTGCTTTCGTTTTTCCATAATTAGAAGGTCTTATAAATATTTAAATTTTTTTCATCTCAAAATGCTGATAAGTGTATGGGTGTAAGCGTGCCCATCACTCTACATATATTAAAAGATGTCAAAAACCTCTCTATACATATGAGAATGCGTCAGAGTGGAAACGAATACTGAGCAACCTTTCTAACAAATTCGGTTTGACCAAAAAGATGAAGACACGAACCGAGAATTTCGCAGATTTTGAGCTGCTTCAGACTTCTAGAAAAAAAAAAACAGCATCGCCCCGATCCTATGTGAGAGCTCTGAAAACGTCGAAAATATGGAAAAACTCAAAAAACAGCAGTGAGCTTTTTAAGATATATACTCGTGCATACATATATTTACGTACATGTACGAATCCCCAGGGGAACCAAAAATTAATTCCAGAAAACACACCGCAATCAGGGACATACATAGGTGAAGGCAACAGCGCGCTGAAGATAGAGCCACAAGACAACGCTCAGCCAGCGCATGACATGAAGTTGAAAAAGTATTTTCGTGTTTATCTGTTTTCGGCAAGGAGCTAAAAAAAATAAAAATATATATGCGCAAGTAACAGCTACTACAGCAACAACGACTTAAGCATATATAGTATTGTCAGCACAGCCAGAGGTAAAAGCAAATAAAATATGTATGAACAACTATGAACTCGTATTTACAGATGCAAGAGACGCGAAGAGCACAGCATCAACAAGACAAAACCAAATACGTAGCAACAACGCCAACGACAACGACAACAACAGCGCCAGTGACCATAGCAAACAGCGAAAAAAAGAGAATGAAGGCAAGAAAGCAGACAAAAAAAAAGAAGTAGAAGACAATGACGATTTTTTAGCCAACAACGATAACGAAAACTACAAGCGAATAATGGCCAACAACACCGATTGGTATGGTGGAAATGGAGCTGCTGGTGGTGGTAGTGGTGACGTTGGAGGAGGCAATAAGAAATAACTTTACTGCGGATTGCTGATGGCAGTGCATAAAACATTTAATACAGCGACAACAACAGCGAAAATGCACTTACATAGACATAAAATAATGCAATGAAAAAGACATGCAGGGAAATATTAACAAAATTACAAAGATCCAGAAATAAAATGGAATACATGTACAAAATAAGAGAGCAGAGCGATGCTGAGAAGTAAAAATTGTAGCGAGTTGAATTTAAAATGGAATGGAAAGACAGCCAAAAGACGCTGAGACACAGGTTGAAAGAGGTAATAAACTAAGATATGAACGGTGGAAGGGAGGGAGACGAATTCGATCGATAATTTGAGTGCAATAAAGTGAGTGAGAAAACAAAAAGTCCCACCGAATGAACGAAAGACTTAAGCTACAAACGCTAATAGAATTTACAAGCAATCAACGGGCGAGTATACAGGTACACATTCGCAGGCAACAACTACAAATATAGGCGGGGAGCATAAATACAGAGAGAATGAGAGATCGAGCAGCGATTTCCCAAGACTCTTACAGGTACATAACATCCACAAGCGACAAAGCGGCATACACGTTAGCCAAAAGCCAAAGTAACGAGTAAACACTTAGCTAAGCCAGCCAACAGCTGAGTGCTGTGAAAAATATTTGTCGCTTTGCGGCTACAGACGCTACATGACGAGCGCACAGGTAAGGCCAAGAGAATCGTAAATTTGAGGCAGAAGAAGACGCATGCAAGAGAGCGCGCGAACAAGCGAGCGAGCACACGATGACGTAGCACAAATGAGATTGCCTACAATTGCAGCCGCGCGAAGGATGATATACATAAATGTAAGTATGTAGGAGTATGTTAACCAAGGCGAAGTGGCACGCAACGTCGTCACAGTTACAAAGATCAGCGCACCTCTGACACCACCACTACCACCACCGACGCCAACGTCATCAACGATCGATCGATGGCTGCACTGACTCGGGAGACTGACTCTTCCACCAAAGTTTTAAGCACTCAAGCAGCATCGTTACATAGACGCGACCTCCTACCTCCTGCAATACGTTACCTCTGAGCCGTTCAAACTGTGATTTGGCATGCGGACGTCGTGCGCTCGCAATGAATGCGCTGAGGAGTGCGCTTGATAGTCGGGCCGCGACGAAAGGGGTCGGTCGCTACAGGAAGGCAGCTAGCCAGCCATCAGCCATGCAGAAGTCAACCTTCTCATGGCCTCCTGCCGTACGACCGTCCAAAAGACCGACCGACCGACCGACCGACGGGCCGCCTGCGCGTGCGCCACAAATCAGCTGCCATGCGCTTTACAAAAACAACTATAGACATATTGGGATAAGGAGAAGCGGCTAGGGAATTGAATGGTACTACATATAATGGATTTTGTGAAATGGAAGCTGCGACCAAGCGAGTCAGTTGCATATACATACAAACATATGGACATACCTACATGCATATGTATAAGCATGCTTTTAGTGGGCGCGTGGGCTCAGCAGTTGGAGCAGGGTGAAATTCGAAGCATTGGGTAATGTAAAGTATGTCGTTGCTTAATTATACCCGAGCGCACTTGTGCACAAGGGTATTATAGCTTTGTTCACGAATCGAGATAGATATAGAAAAATGTATACATAAATGATCAGAATGAAGAAAGAAATCGATTAAGCGGTCTGTCCGTCCGTCCGTCCGTCTATGCACACGATAACTCGAGTAAAAATTGAATTATCTTAACGAAACTTGGTATGTTTACTTCTTTTCGGCGTAGGATGGATGGTATTGAAAATGGGCAAAATCGGACAACAACCACGCCTACCTCCCTTATAACGGTAGTTTTCAGAAATACGAAAACTGCGATATTTTAGTAACTACTGAAGCTTATTCACTCACAATTGATATTTACAATAATTTTTAGACGAAAACTAAGAATATTATAAATTTTTGGAAAACCGGCGTAGACACGCCCACTTATGATTAAATTTTTAAAACCGGACAATAACCACGCCCACATCCCATATAACATATTTAAGATAACATATTTATTTAAGAGATGAGGCTGCATCTATATGACTTTTGAGTCTTTTATAATACATCACCAGGTTGTAAAATTCAAGGTTTGTACAAAGTAAACTTAAAACTAACAATAACGGTAATTTAGAAAAGTACGAAATTTGCGATAAATCAGTAAATACCGAAGCTAATTTATTTAAAATATATGTTTGCAATAATTCTTTAGCACAAAATACGTCTATAATAAAATTTTGGAAAATGGGCGTGGCACCGCCCCCTTATGATCACATACATATATGTATCACGGTAACCGTCCGACCAATATATAACGGTACATTTCAGAAATACTTAAAACTTCGCTATTTCGAAATTTAAGGACGCTACTTTACACAAACATCCGACGACAACATCGGATGAGACGGCTCTTAGAGTATTCGAGAGAAATATTTTGCTGAATTATTTTCGGGTCTTACCGCGTTGGCGGCGGCGAGTACCGCAGACGATGGACCGATGAGCTGTATGTGCTTTACACAACGACATGGACATAGTGCAGCGAATTACAGCGGCTCCACTGGCTTGATCATGTCGTTCGAATGGACACCGACACTCCAGCTCTGAAAGTATTCAACTCGGAACCCGCTGGTGGTAGCAGAGGAAGAGGAAGGTGGAGAAGGAATTGGCTTCACAGAAAAGTAACAACTGGCCTGCTTTGTTGAAGAAGAAGAAGAGAATCTACACAAAATTGATACTAACCACCACTCCGCCCGAACTTAGGGCCTTATTCTGTATCACGAACGATAGGCAAAACGAACGATTCGTCTGCCGACGACAACCTCTCAGATTGCGATGTTAAACTCTATCGGTCGTCTTCGTCTTGCTTTTCATACATCGCGTTGCAATGGTCTCGGTTGCGTTTAAACCGGCTAAAATGATGCTGCCGGACTAATAAGGCTGTTAGACTTTTTTACTTGTTTTTAGTTTAATTTTTTCTATTTGCTCCACTATCATATGAATTATTTTAGGTATGTCATTACCGGAACCTCAGCTGTGATATATTTTCATGGATATTACGTAAGCAAATCTGCCTAAAAGTATACAACGTTTGATGCTGGAAATGTTTATACTTTTGGCACACCTCACGGAGTTGTCAAAATGTTGGCTGACTCCTAATTACACGAGCTACTTAGATTCGGATTCCCGAAGGACTTTAGGCCAATTAATCTCTCTTCAGTCCTAGCCCTTGGGAAGGCTAATTGACGTGTATATATACACGGGACAGGAGGAGAGTATGCTTCTCTCAGCACGCTTATATGAAGGGTAGGTGCGTGGAATCCGCCCTGCGTTCTGCTGTTAAGGTTACAGAAGAGTCTTTGGAAAGCTAAGGCTTCGCGGTTCGGGCCTTCCTGGACATTGAAGAGCCTTTAAAAACGTGTTACCTGAAGCGATTGCAAAACCCTATCTCTCATATGCTCTGCGACAGAACTGTCATTGCGCTGGGTCAGTAGGAGCGTTCTCTCTTTCTTGCTCTGGATCGTTGTCATTTATGGCATCCTGGACGAGCTGGAACTGGAGGCTGTCGGATAATCGCCTATGCCGATGATGTCGCAGTGATTGTCAGCGGAAATTTTCTAAACACGCTATACGACCTTATGTCGGGGTATCTAAATTTTATCACAAGCTGGTCGTTATTTATCTTGGCAACGCGGAGCTTGTTTTGTTCACGAGGAGATACAAGGTACCTAATAGGTGGCACTCTACTTGTGATTTCTGATGAAGTCAACTAGATTTCGGGACCCACGGGACCCGCGGTACAATTCTGAAAAACGTAGGGATGGGCGGGTTAGGGATTTAAAAATTGAATTTCGACATGGGCGGGAACCGGACTGAAATTGTTGTCCCTTGCCCATCTCTAGTGGGGCCAAACATCGAGGATGTCCCTTTACAGCTGCAATAGTACCCTTGGGAAGAGATAGGTTCACTCCCACAAGGTTGTCTCCTGGCTGTATGAGACCATCATTTAACCTATTATGGTCACACAATTGTCTGGTGAAACTCACTAGAATGTTCCCCACTAGCGAAGGGGAGGAAACGGGAGCAAACCCTGGAATTAGTAGGGCACTTCGCACTACTGCAACGCTAGCTCTAAACGTGATGCTAGGCATCGTACCATTAGACATTGCAGCCTAAGGTCTGCGGCCCGGTCTGCCATCAGACTGAAAAATGCGGGATTCTCTCGCTCTCTCTCTCTCTACGAGTATGGACATTCGGCTATCTTAAGAAAATTCAGCTTCGTACTTATAGCAACCGATCGGTGTGTAACAAAAATGGTTCTGAGGGCGCTCTTCTGTACACATATCCCACTAAGGGACGCATACCCTGCTTTTGCGAAGCTCAGGCTTAAAGCTCACGGGTGGTACTCCGCAATACTTCCAGAAGAGCTCTCAGGAGTGGACATCAGCTGATTGCGGAACTTCATAACGAGCACCCAGCGTGTTCCAGGACAATATTTTTTTTCTTTTTAGTGGTAACACAAAGGGCATTGGGAGCGCTGCCACCTTACTGAACTTAACCTAAGACACCTCGCATGAATATTCAAAGTGCAAAGATTCGTTTATTTTGAGAATTCATTTCTTCCGGTATACACACCCAAACCTTGCTTATAGCGTGACTAGAGCTATCTTCAATCGGCCCATATGAGACATTAGTTTCAAATAAATAGAAATATTTTATTTATTCCCGAAAGTCATACAAAAAAAGCTCTTTTGCAAACTTTCAAGGCAAAAAGCTCTTTTGACCTAAAGCCCAAAAACTGGCATGCCATTCGAGAGATCCGGAGTTCGAATACTCGAGCAGCGGAATTTTTTTCTTTTTCCTTTGATTACACTTTTTTAATTTTAAGATTTTATGGTCTTAAAAAGATCAATAATATTTTATTTTAATTTCATTTAATTCTGGAAACTTATTTTATGTATTTCTTTCTTTTCTTAATTACATTTTTTCTTTTTCAATTAAATTTTCTTCAGTTTTTAGATATTATTGCTTTAAAAGGACACATTTTTTTCATTAAATTTTCAGAAAGTGTGTGCATTTTTCTCTCTTTAATTTTATTTTTTATTTCTTAATATTTTTTTTTTAATTTTTAGGTTTTATTGTTTTAATGTTTTTTAATTTCATTTAGATTTTGAAAATTTATTTTCTGTTTTTTAATTTATAGATGTTATTGTTCATGAAAATATTATTATTTTAAGCTTCATTTAATTTTTAGGGAGTATTTTTTTATTTTTTTTTTCATTTAATTTTTAGGCACTAATTTATTTTCTTCCATATTTTTTTTAATCTAATTCTCATTTAATGACTATATTTTATTGTTTTAAAAAGATTTTTTTTAACTACATTTAGCTTTTAGAAAGTTTTTTTATTTCTTTTTTGTCTTAATGCTTTTTTTTCTTTTTACGATTTTAGTTTTACAAAGAAATTAATTAATTTTTAGAAAGCTTATTTGCTAAAATAAAAAGAGAATAATGCTAAACCCTCTTCTACTTACGAAAGCCTTTTGGTGATTTGAAAGACGGTTTGCCGGAATTGCCCTTTATGTGTGCCTATAGAATAGTCCAGAAAATCCTTTGCCCAAAAATAACCCGCAAGGTTGGGTTGATAGTTTTTTTTTTTAATTTCCATGGTACGATCCGCTCCCGATTCCTTCAGCTATGTGAAACAATAAATAGGGAATCTTAATGAAACCTACTGAAGTGAAGAAATGTCATCCCAAGAGACCGGGCTATACCCAAGCTCTGTATTTAACTGACCAGACCACGTCTGACTTTTTCCTGTTCCAACGTTTCGAGGTAGCGATCTTTGTATAGACGTTTTTAATGATTTAACCAATAAAGAAAGGAAAATTCACAGAAGGAGCTGAAGACGATTTCCATATTAATCTAAGGGAAGTTTTTTGAAGAAGAAGCAATTGAAATTTGAAATTTGGGATCAATATACTTTAAGGTAAGTACATAAAACCATAGCAGTGTCATTCCAGCGAAGACGTTTAAATCTGTGAAAACAGCCCCACCATGAAAAACATGGGAAATAGGCAACAATCGTAAATCGAAACAAATTCGCGACTCGCCGATTTATTACCGGGGTTACAAATAGGAAGGTCCCAACCATAACTTTGGAATGCCCCACCAGTAATAATTAAACCAATTTTGTTTTGTAATTATTTTTAGGACAAATATAAATCTCGTATGCAAATGAAAGTCCAATAAGTCGTTCATTAAAGCCTATGTCACTAGCTGCCTAAAGTCCCCCACCAAACTGGTTATTTTAATATTCAAATTTTCCATAAAAATAAGTAAACAAATTTTTTCCAGTTCAAAAATTGTACCGCTGATTATGACACAAATTAAAGCCATTAAAAATAAACAAAGCAAACAGAGACAAAAACATGCAAAATAAGTGGACAACAAAAAAAAAGTTAACAAAACAAAAACATACAGAGCACATGATAAACTGGCTTAGAGCAGACTGAAATGTTTGGATCACTACTACTCTGAATAGTTATTTGGTGGATGCATAGCATGGCTTGGAGATGGCTGGTTTCTACGCGCAGGCGTACAAGCGACGGCAGGCGAAAGAAACAAGCCAATCAAGAAACAAGTGGACCCAGTTCAAGTAGTCAAACCGCCAGCGAATGCTTATCACAGCGACCGGCTTACGGTGCCATCGCAATGCAACGGTGCTGAAAGCAGAACAGCACAGCAATTATTGACGACGAGATGGCGCGCAACTTGGACGTACAGGTGGCAGGTGGCGGTGGGCAGAAGGCAGCAGGCAGTGGGTTGATAAGAAACCAGTAATCGCCGGCAAGGCACTGAGCACTGCTGTGTGTTGCTGCATCGCAGCGAAGGGGGATGTGATGGTAGGTGAAACGAGCATGTAGCGTGCGCGGAGCAGGCATGCCAAAGTTGTTGCCGCCTGATTACAGCGGCTGTTGTTATTGCTGGCTGGATGGCTGGCTGGTATTTTGGGATGGCTGTTCGGAAGATGTTCTGTTTTGTTTTGCTTTACTTTATTTTGCTTTCGGATTTGTTGTTATGTGAATGACATTCGCTGCCATTAATCTCTGGCACTGACTTGTTACTCCACATTACAATGTTGTTGCGGTGTTGCATGTCTATGTAAATGCGCTTGGCAAGGACAACAATCACAAGTAAAGTGCGATGAAGTGTAATAATGAGCGATGGATAGAGTCTTGCATGATTGTTGATGACCGTCTTGGCGCCAAGGGGATTAAGGGAATAGCAACCATTGCTATCATTTAAGTCGGCAAAGGATACAAAGCTTCTGTCTCACAAAATTTCGGTTAAGGTTTGAAAAACTTTATGAAAAAACTAGGCATACTCGTTCCCAGTATTTTAATCATATGACCCGCTGAGAGTATTTCCTATTTGGGAACCTTATTTATGTGGAGTCCTAACACCTTGTGCAAAGCAATAAATATATGATCGACGTCGGCAAAGCAAAATTTGATCCAATGACGCCGTATTCGTATGAAAGTAACATTTGTTGGATATCAGTATTTATTTATGTACCGATATATATCAATATTTATCGATAAATTTATTGATAATTATTTTCCTAAGCATATCAATAACAATATCAATAGTATATTTAAAAATAAATCAAAAAAAGATATCGAACTTTAGTAACCTAATGCTAAGGTCACCGATATATAATATCTTATACGACTGCACGTTCGGTAAGACATGGGATCTACCTTTCCATCTGGCGTATTGATTTCAAATACTAAATGAGCAGTCACTAGGCACATTATGCTCTAATTAAGCTGAATTGATCAGCAGTAAACAGACGTACAAGCGATGACAGGTTTGCGCATACCAAAGTCACCACGACACCCTCCCACAGTGGGACTAAAGAATATACCAAATCTCATCAGATCAGGCTAAATACTCTTCAGGTCATCATTTAAAATGAGTAACTGGTGATAGGGAAGAAACCTTTGGCAGAGAAAACTTCCATTCAATGGCCATAACTATAATTTCTTTGCAGACGGATTTAAAATTAATGAAGGAATTAGGAATGCTGTGTTCTGTCCAGAACTAGTAGTAGTAGCTTTAGTAAGCATATATGCTCCCGAGGTCTATGGTACAATCATAAGTCATAGATCAATGGACGATTTTGATGATAAAAAAATATCGATTAGTCGATAAAGTGACTCAAACAATTGTTCACTTTTATAGGTTTTCTAAATATTCACAATTTTGTTCAATCAAATTTATTTTTTGTCACTTTTAGTCTGAATTTTAAGAGCGCAGTTTTGTACACCATGCAATTTAAGTATAATAAATGTATGTTTGAAGCAGCTACGGATTCGTCTTGATTTTTAATATTTTTTTTATGCCGCCCGTCTTTCGCAGGTTTTTTCATATAAAATTGTAATTTGTAAAAATTTAAAACCAACCCGATTTTTTAGCCGCTTGCATTTTATTATACTAAAATTGTATGGGCTATAAAACTGCATACCCTATAAAGTTTGAAGCTTTTATTTACTATACGGTTTTTATTAATGCATGCAAAATACTTTTGTAGCAAAATAAATAAAAACGCTGATGAAAAAGTTCGAAATTTTGAAGAAAATTTGTTGAATCTTTTTCAATTTTGTATAAAGTGTAAAGCTTTTAATTACTATAGAGAAAAAAATTTAAAAAATATTGAAAAACATTGTGAATATTAAAAAAAAAATCAATATTGGAACACTTGTTTGAATCACTGTACGTTTGAATCACTGTACCATAAAATACTTATCGACTAATATGCCTTATCGATAAATGTATCGATTTCGAAAATTTTATCATTTAATTTCCGATAAATATGTCACAAAAAAAAAATTATCTAAAATATTTCGTTAAAATATTAATAATAAAAACGATAATGATACCGATAAATATGTACCGATTATTCATATTTTTTGATAAATTTATCGGAAATCATACTCAGATCGCAATTTGTAGCAATTCGAATTCCGTGTTCGTCCTTACGTAGATTTCACAAAAATCTAAACCCGATTGATTCAATGATAGTCCCGTATGCATAATTTGTATTCATGATTCAATCTGTAAACTTCGCGTAAATGTTACATTTTCTTTCTTCTTCACGTTAATTTTAACTTGGTTCAGCTGATTTGTGTACGGCATAGGTACCAGAAATAGGCCCTAAGCGCCACATTTCCAAAGCTAAAAGCCTTTACCCAGCCACCCAAAGACCAGGTGTGGCCAAAGTTCGCTCTTTTCATTAATGATATTCATGCTTTAAGCTCTTCTTCCAACATTCCTTAATTAATATTATACAAATTTTTGTAATATAATTTTATCATCATTATTATTTTTTTAATTATACGCGTACTCTTACCCCGTTAAATTTCATGCCAATAAGAAATCAAAATAAAATCGCTTACTTACATAATACGCCTTTACCTGCAATCGACTTGTTACAGACAGCTGTGGCTGGACACATAAATGTGGTTGACATCGAAGTCGTTTTTTTTTTGCCGTTTCAGTTACAGTTCCTGTTACTCTTGTTGTTGATGTTGCTATCGTTGGTCAGCAGTTGTGGAAACGGTTGCCAATAAATACATTTCGTCGCGTCGATCTCAGGCTGTACATATATTGGCTATTTCGTCGATATCGATTACTCGATTGCTCTGGATGCTCTTTGTTTTTGTTATTGTTGCTGTCGCGATCGCTTGTCTAGCTTTAGGTTTATAAGTTGATATTTCTGGAGTGTACTGATTCATGACAAAATCATAAGGAAATATTAATATTTTTTATGCACTTTTGCTTTCAATGCGATTTTACAGCACTTGCATATGTAAGTAAGTATGTATGTGTGAATCTATATATATAGAGGCATACGTGCGTGAGTTGTATTTTAACATTTACGAATAAATTAAATTTCTATTTAGTAGTATTGGCACTTAAATTCACTGATGTGATTTGATTTAATTTAAAATCTCATCCGGCTGATTATTTTTTTTTAACAATTTTCTTTCGGTGTAGTACTTTGACACTTTGAAGCGCGATTGTTTGCATATACTTTGCTCACTTTTAGTATTGTGCGCCTATTGGTAAGCTCTCAATACGTTCAACTTTTCGACTTTTTGATGCAAGCAGTTGGTTTACTTTCAAATTTGTTGACAACATTTTATTTACATTTTTTTCCAAGTTGGTCTAGTTTTATTGTCGAAACTTTTGCATCGACAGTGCACTGCTATAAATTTAAGTTATTACAAAAAATTTATCTGTGCATTAAAATCCTGTGTATTTGTGTGAGTGTACCAAACCTGTGCACATATTAGCAGGAGCGCTGCGCAGTTAAGGCTGTTTTCCGTTCGTTCAAAGCCAAGTCATAAAATCATTAGAATTTAAGAAATTTGAGTAATTGCCATTGCTTTATAGCTTTTCCTCTAAACCTCTAAATACCTAAAATTTAAGTCACTTTTGCAACCACATAAGTCGCTTACACCTGAAATCCCTCGCCGCGGTAGTTTTCATAGACTTTGAATGGCTTGGCGGAGACACATGCGCGCATGCGCACAAGCCTTCCAACAAGCGGCCAACAAAGCTTGCATTCACGCGCCATATTTGTTGCACAACGCAACGACAACTAACTACAGCCACCAGAAAGTGTTTCAAAACCAACAACAATAACAAGCAAATCCAATGACTACATTGACGCTTTAAATCTTTTGTCTTTTTTTTTTTGTTTTGATTGTTAACACAATTTTCGTGGTAGTTGTTTGTGTTTGTTACTGTTGCTGTTGCCGTTGCCGTGTGGTGAGTGTTGGCCGTTGCGTTGCTTTTTCTTGGGTCTTTCGGTGCAAGTATTTCATTTAATTTTCCTTATATATTTTTACCATTAATTTCCTTATTATTTTTATTTGATTACGCTTCGTGTGCATTTGCTTTTAATGCTTATTTCGCTAAAATATTTTTTATTTCCCACTTTTGGGCATGCATTTCAAGTACTTTTAGCATTGTATGCCCCCCTTTATTTGTGTTATGGTGAAGTTATTCATTTTTGAAGTGGGGGAGATGTGAGTAACGATGTAAGAGTTCAGCGGTGACTTGAACTTTTTCCAAGCCTTAAAAAACATCAAAATCACAAATCAAACATAAAATAAACATTCATCATTTGTATAATCAAATGGTTGAACCGGCGTTAGCCATGACTTGTTGAGGGCAGTGACGCTTGTGACGATGACAATGAACGGCTTAATGATATTGAGAAACACACATTGCCGGGGAGATGAGAATGAGTGATAAGTGATACTTGGGGAGCGTTGAAGTTAAACGTTCAAGAAGGAGACCTTCTGCAAGTAATCGTAGCCGAATTTCATTAGAAGTGCAACAATATAAATAAGGCAGAGACGTGCGATTCAAAGAACCAAACTTACATACATATGCACCCGAAAAAAAAAAATCTTTTATGGGTTGTTTCATATTTTGCTTGACTTAGAAAAAGGAAATTCGGCAGAGTAAAATTACGATCTGTCTTTGTCAAATATGAATATAAATACAAATGCAATTACGAGCACAAATATGAATCATAATATGAATAAATACGAGTAAAAGTACGAATACAAGTGACAATACGTGTCGTAGTACTAATAGGAAAATGAACACAAATACGAAACCGAATACGAAGATGAACATGAATATAAGTATGAATATGCATATGAATATGAATATGAATACGAATATGAATACGAATATGAATATGAATTTTAGTACAATTTCGAATACGAATATGAATATAAGTATGAATATGAGTATGAGTATGAATATGAGTATGAATATGAATATGAGTATGAATATTAATATGAGTATGGATATTAATATGAGTATGAATATTAATATGAGTATGAATATTAATATGAATATGAATACGAATATGAATATGAGTATGAGTATAAATATGAATATGAATACGAATAAGAATATGAATATGAATACGAATACGAATATGAATATGAATATGAATATGAATATGAATATGAATATGAATATGAATATGAATATGATTATGAGTATGAGTATAAATATGAATATGAATACGAATATGAATATGAATTTTAGTACAATTTCAAATACGAGCATTAATATGAATACGAATACGAACAAACAATTACGAGTATAAGTATAAGCACGAAGCAAAATACGAATGTGATTGCGATTACGATTACGATTGCGAGTAAAAATACGAATACTAGTATGAACAAAAATGCGAGTACGAATACGAATACTAATACGAATACGAATATGGATACAGCTGCGAATACGAAAAAAAATGTCGAATATGAGTGCAAGTACTAATATATATGTACATATATGAATACGAGTACAAATACGAATACGAATAGGTTTATGAACAAGAATAAAATAAAAAATTGTTTAAATTTTTTGGTAATCAACTTTTTTTAATATCATAAGATATAACAGATCTGTTTCAAAAAATTATAGGACGAATCTCTGAAAAGGGTATTCTGGGATTAGGCGCGATCGGGTGAAATTGGGCATTAATTAGTTGCAACTAGTCTCATACGCGTATTATTGGAGAAAAAATTCGTCTCGATGCATTTCTTACGGGTATAATTGGAGATCAATTAGTGCGGCAGGTTCATCTCTAACAGATACAATTAATATGTGTATGGGTGAACGTGGACAGTCACTATGACAGAGACGTATAGAATATACCCACAGTTATCTGCCAACGATTAAAATACTTAAATTTTATAATTTTCAATTGTGTTGACTCTTCGTAGAACGTCATTAAATTAGTAATTTATAATTATGCTGCAAGAATCTGCTCTGCATTTATATTTTGTGGTCTGCAAACAGTTGTGCGCGGAATTGTACAAACTTACTTATATTCCCATCATTGTTTATAATTTTTCGTCATTCGTTTTTTTTTTTTTGCATAATCATTTTTTCGCCGTTTCTTTTAGCCCTGCTGATTTGTATTATTATTCCATTCTTTCACAGTAAAAACCGGTTGCTAGTAAACCACATAGATGTCTTAGCTCCATGGCGTCAATGTGGTTGTTGCTTTATTGCAAGTTTATTAACTTTGTCGGTGTTTTGTTTCTTGCCAGCTGTTTTTGTTGTTCGGAATTGTTGTGCTAATTTTATGAAATTACCAAATTTTTCATTAATGTTTATTTACTTATTTTTTTTTTTACTTTTTTAATAAAAGTGTTATAATATTTTAATTTCTGGAAATGGTGTCATCGCAACTCGTGACTAATAATAAATTTTGATTATTTATTTGAAGAAATAATATTTATTTGACAAACGGAAATTGAAGGCACACAAAAGCATTACCTAATTCATAGAAAATTAATAATTTCGGATATACTAAGTAGTAATTTGTGAATTTGGCTGAATTTTAAATAAGAGTATCATGTAGGGGGTGATCTATCCGGATTTTGCGTATTTAACATATCCGAATAATGCATATTTAACATACTGCAAATTTAACTTATTTTTAGTTTCGAATACCAAAAATTCATAGTTTTTTAAAATGTGGTCTTTAAAACTTTAAACAAAAAAACGATAACTCTTGAAATTAATTTTGAAGGCGATAAGGTTTATGATTTGTTGGGTTATTCGATATCTTTCGATCTTGTTTTCGTGTTGAGTGTTAACCACAGGTGGGCGTTGACGCCTGCTCCCTGCAGTTCTCGCCAACTCGTCAGCGATTCAGTTCTACGCACTGAGGCGTTGTACCTATATGAACACAAATCTAAGTAGAAAATATTTCGATGCAATTGAAAAGCAGTTCAGGCACTCCCATATCAGTTTTGATTGAACCATCAGTGAGTTTAGGAGCCTAATTGTCGCTTGGCTTTCAGCACAGCTGCTGGCATCTCTTATACACGTCACACTCCTGAGCAGTGTGCCTACTGCTTTTTTGGGGTATGTTCAAACAGGCCATTTAGCGAAGGCAATTAAGCTTTAAATTACGGCATGGAGTTTGGTGTTCACACACACGTCAACTGCGTAATTAGCGATACGAAATCAGTTGCTGGATTACCTACAGTGATGGGAAAGTTGGTACAATCGTACCTTTATTTAGTTTGAAAGCACATTCGATACAAACACACAATTTTTGGAAATCAGTTCTTATTTTTATTGAAATTTCGAGCAACTGGTCTAATAGCTTCCCTCCTTTGTGCAGGGGCATACAAATGATAAAGAAGGGTGGTCAAAGTAACGCATTTGTAGTTGGTTTCGCCAGATAGGAGGAAAATATTTATTTTTAAAATGTCAGTTTTTTTTATGTGAGTGCATTTTCTTTATATAGAAATTCATATTGACTTTTTATGTACATCTATCTACTTTTAGATAAAACCTGCCGTAAATTAGGTACAATTCTATAATTCAATTTTCCATCCCTGATGGAATATCAGATGTAAAAAATCGGAAGCAAACAGGTGATGGTTCTTTGTTCAACAAACATACCTCAAAGTTAAAATTAAACATACCTAGTAGGGTTGCATAGAGAATCTAACACAAGTAATTAATAATTTGAATTTTTGTATAATACATTTTTTTTTCAGATTTTTTATCATTTCAATGCTTAGTGTAACTTGGGCATTACGTTCAGCAAGGCGTTAAACACCTTAGTGGGAGTGTTAAAGCTTAAACAGACGGCAGCGTTGATCCGGATGAACTCGGACTTAATCCGGTTCAACTGCAGTTAATTCCCGCGTTGATCCGGATGAACGCTGCCGTCTGTTTATGCTTTTAAACCGTTAAACAGTGCATCACTAACTCCAATGGAGGCAAAAAAACAGGTTTCTGTTGTTTTGAATTTTTTGCTTTTTATTGCTAAATTGATAATCCGCCAGGCATTGAATTTCAAAATTTTTAATGACAGTTTTGGGCATTAAAGAATACCCGCGCTATTATGTTTATAAAAATAGTCATTCAGGCATGTTCTGTAAGTCGCGCAATTTGAAATCGGCACGATTTTGTAAATAATTATGGTTATTATTATAGTTAAAAAAAATACTGAATATTTTATATGAAAACTATGAAGGAAACATCAGCATTGTTATATCAGCCATTTCAATAAAAAAATTCGGAATTTTCTGATTAAAAATCAGAACATCACTGTTTCCACATTGCAATTTTTAAATGGCATACTTTTTTTTGTTATTTTAATGCCTAATGGAAATTCGGCATTAGGGTTTACATATAATTATTAAGGTGCTCCTTAATATATCAACATCATGGGGCACCTAAGGGATGTTCTACGTACAAAACCGAGATCTGCAAGAAAATTTTAAAATTAAAAAAAAAATGGCGTCATTACTAAGGTTTGAATAAATTTTATTTTTTTGTCGCAAAAGTTCGACGAAAATATTACTTTGTCCAGCTAGTATAACTCAGCGGTCAATAAGTTAAAAAAATTGCAGATTACAAGTAAAAGTTTTGACGATTTTTTTTTTTTTTTAATCGGAAGTTTGCGTGTATGAGTTTATTTTGTACATAAAATCAAACAAAAGTGACCCATGAAAAAAAAAATTAGATGTTGATATTTTAAGGAACACCCTAATAATTATATTATATTTTTAATTATTATTTAAAAATTTTTTTAGCATCACTGTGTTTGCTTTTCGTTGTTGAAAACCCAAAAGACTTCAATGACTTAAACACAAACTTAACGGTATAATAGCTGGGCCAAAAACACTTAATAAAAATTTACGCTTACGACAAATGAAATTTACCATTTAAATGACAATACATTAAAGAAAAAAGTAATGAATGAGAAAATTTCACACGAGCGTAATCAAAAGCTTAGGAATGTGGGAACCAAGTGAGGGAATTTTTTCATATTTTTTCTCAATTTTTTACTCTTTCTGCTTAACAAAAGATTGTTGATACAATTTTTTTTTTTTTTTTTCATCGACTGCCAGCTAAGCTTGTAGAATCGCACAGAAGATGGTAAAATTTGGCGCTTAGTCAGCAGTTCATGGCATTTCTGAAATTTCTTTAACTTTTGGCGAGTCTCTCGAATTGTTAATGATTACATTTTTATAGACTTTGCTTTTCTCCGTTGCCTTTCGCTGGTTGTTGGTTTAGTTGTTTTATTCGATTTTTAATTTCGAATTGATTGTTTGTGATCGGAGTAAGAGAAAAAAGCGCGTCTTTGCTAATTAACACTTTTTCCCAGCAGCGCTCCAACAAATGTACACACACACACACACAGATACACGCGCGCGGGCGCGCACACAGCCAACTCATATGGGGTTTACAAATATGTACGTAAAAACACGCATACGGGCAATATAAAAACTGCGCACATATACGCGCACACCTTCGCAAAAGGTTCGCATCAACAACTCACATCACTGCAACAGCACCAACACAACGATGTTGAAATTGACAGAGACGAGAAGCGCGCGCCGCGCGTCTTTTACACAAACCACTGTTGGCATTCCGTTGCTAGCGAATTTGCACTGGCGCGCACAATAACAACAACGACAACAATAGCAAGCAAAACGTTGTACACAGATACATTACTATTTAGACGTATGTATGTATGTGCATATAAATTTTGTTATTTTTTCTTCTTGTATTTTTCTTTCGAATGTGTGGCAGCCACGCGCGCCTTCTGCAATGGGCTATCGGCTATCAAATCGATTGCGAATGCTTTATTTTAATTATACATTTTTTCTTTAAATCACAGTACACAGCTTGTTTTTAACACTTTGTGCAAATAATTTTCGCACAGCAGCAAATTTATGTAGGTATTTTATGCACATATTAACACAGGTATTTTATTTTCATTTTATTTCGTTTGTTTTATTTTTTTCGCTGCTGGCAAATAGTAATATTTTTTTTTTGGTATTTTTCACTTGTAGGACGCGCACAGCAGCGGCGCTTAAACGCGTGGCGTATTTTGCACAAAATTATTTAAGTTTTGTACATATATATTTTTATTTAAACAAAAATTCTTCTGCACCTTTTTCTTGGCTAAAACAAAAAATTTCGTCTCGAACTCGACTATTATTTTGTGTGCTGTGATGTGGAGTGTGTTGGAGTGGAGTGGTGGTGCGGTTGGTGCCCAAAAGGTGTACAAACCACAAACGAGCGAATGAGGCAACAAACGAGCGAATGCGCGCTAGTGGACACGAAGCTAGCAAGAAAGCGGAGACAACACCAAAGCAGCGAGCCAACGAACTGCGAAACGACAAAAGCGATTGAGTGAGCGTATGAAAGTACATACATACATATTTCGATGGCTCACACAGCAGAGTCCACCACATGCATACATATGTAAATAGATGCAAGCTATGATGGCGCTGGTAATCTCAGTACGCGCGCGTCTTACTCAGCAATGATCGACAGTACCAAAAAATGCCTTGGCATTACATACCCACCTTAGCTACCTGTGCCGCGCACCGCTACTTACTTACCTGTATACGTAGTATACCCACAACCTACTACAAGTGTACGAATGAGATGAGGAACGGCTGAGCGCTTAAAAAGGGAGAGAGCGCGCGCGCGTGCGCTTGTGTGCGCGCGCGTGCGCTTGTGTGCGCGCACGAAATGAGCATTCAAACACCTGTAGAGGTGTACTATTTCAAACTGGTGCAACTGTGTGGGTGCGTGAGAGCCTTTGCATGCCTTGTGGAAGGTATCTCAAAAGGTAAATTGCTTTTTATGGTGTCATCTCTGTGCCGCACACAAGCGCATGCTGCTCAGGCGCACACATACAAAAGTAGGCGCGCATAAGCACATGAATTCGCTGCTGCTCTTTTCGTTTATTATGTCGCTTTGTATGCTTGCATCAGTGTATTCGCGTGTGTGTGTGTGTAATAAAATCGTCGATTGTTTTTATTGCGCCTTTGTGTATGGAATTATTGCAGTTGAATAGTGGAAGCGGTGCGCGGTGTTGACGGCTAGGCCGCGGTGGTAGTGGCTAGCGCGCGCGCGCAACAGGCGGCCTCCTAGCGCTTACATGTTTGTGTGAATGAGCGTGCCAGCCAAACGAAAGATTCAAGCCACAAACGCGCTGTGGCTTTGGTCCCTCAATCGGTTGATTGCTTCGCTTGTTCGGGTGCTGGGTTATTGAGTTGTGCGCGCACAGTGGATGACGGCTGCATGCAATTTTGTTGACCTAAAGACTTTTAATGCCTATGTACGACTTAAGCCAAAATTCGCTGAAATTGTTTGAGCGAAATCCCAGAAACAGCGAAAATTTTTCAAAAACACAAATGAAAAATCCTTGTGAAACTTCCAGAGGGATTGAAGAAAGGTTTTCAAAATCCGAGGTATAATAATTAATTTTTTATCGCCACGAAAATCTTGAAAAAAATTTTTAACGACTTCGGGAAAAATTTGAAAAGTTTCAAAAAACTAAAAACTCATTTTTTACCAAACGAAAATTTCCTAGCTCAGTAAAAGTCCCTGAATCCCGAAAAATTCTTGAGAAGTCGTAAAACGCCCGAAAGATAAAAAAAAAAAATCCCGCTACAGTCCAAGAAAGTCCCAAAGACTACAAACTAAAATTTTGAGAAAATTTGAAAAGTACATATAGTTTGTATCAACACGAAATTTCTAGATAGTCCCAAAACTGCCAATAAAAATACTGAAAAATCGTAAAAATAACAAAAAGCTCGAAAAGTCGTAAACAACGAAAAATCTCTCTTAATTTTTAAGCACAAAAAGCCTGAGTCCCAAAGCTGCAAAAAAAAAATACTGAAAAATCGTAAAAAAAACAAAAAGTTCGAAAAGTCGTAAAAAACCAAAAATCTCTCATAATTTTTTAAACACAAAAAGCCTGAAGTAACCCCGATAAAAAAGGGTCTCGAGAATATTGAAATTTTTCTTAAACTCATAAAAACGAAATAATTTCTTAACAAAAGAAAAAAAATCGCGTTAGAAATTCCTAGACAGTACCGAAAAAAGTTTCGAAAAATCGTTAAAACCGATAACCCCAGAACCCTTTTTTATAAACACAAAAATTCCGCTGGAATCCAGATAAAATTCCTCAAGAATGCAAAAATTCTTTCGAAAAGCTAAAAAAACGATGACTCAGGAATATTTTTTATCGACACAAAAAATCCCATTAAAATTTCTAGACAGTCCCAAAAACTTCTAGAAACATTTAAAAAATAACTTTTTATAAACACAAAAATATTAAGGAATTCTGATAAAATTCCTTGAGAATCACAAAATTTTTTCGAAAAATCTTAAAAATGCGACAAATTACGAACTATTTTTTATCGATACGTAAAATCATGTTAAAATTTTTAGACAGTTCCAAACCTCAAAAAAAAAATCCGAATAATTGTAAAAATACCGTAATAATCTTTCGAAAAGTCATAAAATGCCGAAAAAATTACGAATCATTTTTTAATAAACACCAAAATCCCGAAGGAGTCAGAAGGACAAATTCCTCAAGAATACCAAAATTTTTTTCAAAAAGTAGTAAAAAAGCAAGAAATTACGAATCACTTTTTTATCAACGCGAAAAAATGCCAAGAGAAACCCAAAGATCTCAAAAAAAAAAACTTGTAAAGTCGCCCAAAAAATAAAACGCAAACTGGATTGGAGTCGAATTTGCAAAATTGAATGAAAAACAGTGCAGAAGAGAATCACAAGTTTTAGGCTTTTTCTCTCAGTCTCGACATTATTTAACGAATTTCGAGTATTTTCTCAAAAGTTTTCAAAATCTTCCGAAATTATAATAAATGTGAACATAAATTTTCTTTTTTTAAGTTCTAATTCCGCCAATATCAAAGCAAAACTAATAAAAGCTTAGTACTTAAAATTCATTAATTTCCTTAGCATATTTTCTCAACCCGGCCCACAGTACTTCTTCAAGATATAATAACAATCCCAGCACTCCCTCAAATTTTAACTTCGCTCAACTAACAAAAGTACCGACATTCAATTTCAAATTCGATTCATATCGAAACGCTTTGGTGATGGCAGCGCAGCAGCGTCAGCAGCGTTAGCACTGCATACATATGTATGCATTCATGCAAGTATATACATACATATGTGCATAGGTGCGTACTGCGCTGGTGTAGATGATAATCCAATATTTACTAACAGTCAGCAACAACATCAAAAAAACAGTGTAAATTTTATTGCAACGCAACGATCCTATGGTGATCACGTACATTTGCACATTAGGCAAAGGACTTTTTCCAATTGAACCACGGCTTTGTCAAAATTTGTTAAGAAAAATTGTTGGTGGAAATTCCGAAAAAACAAATGTGCTGGAAAATATTTAATGTCAACCGACTTACATATGACTACGATCAAAAATTGGTCTCTAAATTTTTTTTTATTATTCTGTCAACTTTGATTATCCATATACATATTATGGGATTTTCTAGTACCACATATTGATGTATGAAAATATCACTTTTTCAATACAAAGTTTTTTTAACTAAATTTTGAAAAAACTTTTATTTTTGGCTTTTCGTCATTCCTCTTCCTCTCTTCATAGATATATTTAGTTTTAGAAAAAAGTCATACACCTAATGTACATACATACATGCATACACGCATAAGTAGTTAGTGTGCGCTAGAAATCTAAATGCGTGTATGTGCGTGTTGTTAGGGATAGTAAGCCTAAGTGTTGTAGTTAAAAAGTCAGTGAAAAAATTGTTGTTGCTTTTAACTAATAATGACTACAGTGGCGATTCAAGAGATACTTGCGTAGGGCGCGAAAGATTTGAATTCACGTCGATCTGACCCCCGTAATCTACTTTCGACAAGGTGACCTCTTTGTTTACCTATGCTTATCCAAATGAGCTTTGTCAATAAACTAAGAAATGCAAACGTTGTAACGAGGTTCTTACAAATTCAAATCTACAAGTCTACAATAAAAACATTGATGGCTTTGATAGGTCTTTAGAATGTATTTTCGAGACTTTGAAGGAGACAGATCTGCGAAAACCTGGGTGCGAATCGCGGCATTCGATATCGAACATTCTTAGTGTGTATGTAGCTCGAATCGAAACTTAAATGTTGAAATCACGACATACGATAACGAGTGAGATTGCTTAATTCAGCTTGTATAGGGGATAAAATAACTATAATCTTATTCCATTTAATTCAAAACGAGTGATCATTCAATAACGAATGACGCGATCCAGCTTTGGTTTAGCTCTGCATGAGAACAAAATGTAATGTCAAGAATGTTCCCACAAAAGAACCAACCGGGAACAAAAGTTTTGAGAGCAAAATGCGAACAAAACTCTCAAAAACGCTCGCAAGAAGAATATAATGAAAACGAAACTTTCGGGAACGTGTCCAATGAGAACCAAATGAGAACGAAAGTATCGAGAACGTTTTCAAGGAGGGTCTAATAGGAACAAAAGTCTGGGGAACGTTCTGCTACAGAACAAAAGTTTCGAAAACTTAGCGTTAAGAATGAGAGCGTCGTCTGCGTATTGGGAAGAAAAATCATTTCAGTGAGAACCACGATCATTTCAACTTCCAGATCGTTTTTCATTGGGATGAACTGTACATTTTTGGAACAATTTTTCATTTTCTGTGTAAGCAAAATTCGTGTCTTAAGTCTTTCGTTGACTTATTTGCATAATTAATTTGAATATGCTTCGCTTCCATTCTTCGCAAATAGTTGTTCCCGATTTTTTCTCTATCAGAAAGTTCCTGAGACTTTAGTTCCCAAATTGTCATTCGTGAGAAAGTTCCTTAAACTTTTGTTCGCGTTAAGTTCTTTACCAAAAGGTTCCGGAAACTTTTGTTCCCATTTTGTTATCTTTGAAATGTTCCTGAAGGTATTGTTCGCGATTTGTTCTCTTTGGGAACGTTCCACACAGTTTTCTTCTTATATAATTTCCATTGAGAACTTTCTCGACACTTTCGTTCTCATGATGGTTTTGGTTTTGAAGCATTCTTGGAAGCAAAACTACGAAAACGACATTTGGTTTCGATAAAACCTTTTCTTGTCGGTCCCTGAAAAGTTGCACAATTTTTGGGTATGCATTTTATAACACACTCACCTTTATATAATAAAGTGCAAGTTTGAAGTGGCTACAAAACTACGATTGATCT
The DNA here is from genome assembly GCF_013731165.1 of Rhagoletis pomonella. Taxonomy (NCBI): domain Eukaryota; kingdom Metazoa; phylum Arthropoda; class Insecta; order Diptera; family Tephritidae; genus Rhagoletis; species Rhagoletis pomonella. Next base: position 48,041,116 of record NW_023458561.1, on the reverse strand, counting down.
TTGGTGTTTCGTACTGTTTTCCATTAAAAAAGTTCGCATTTTCTTCCTAATAAAACCAATACCTTGGTCAATCTTTGTTGTTTTTTTTTTATTCCGCATCAAGCATGTACATTAGTGTACGCCTTATTTTTATGGAGAAAATTTTTTTGTTACATACAAGGCAAGATAGATAGATTCATTTGGTCACAAAAAGTACTCTGCGAAATATTTTCAAAATCGGAATCGCTAATCCACTAAATTTTATATAAAATTGGAAAATTAGCCTATAATTGAGTCAAAAGAGCTTATCTGTTTCAAATCAATTAATGGATTTTTGCACGCTGATCTTAAATACGGCCACGCCGATTTTATAACTCGTCAGGTTTGGAAGTTATAGAGTCTTTGAACCTATCGAAGGGGAATCTTGCTTTGTTAATGAACTATAATAATTGTTATACATTATACATTACTTAGTAATGCGCTATATTTTTATAAAAAATAATTAATATCTGTTTGAAAAAAATAAATAAAAATAAATAGCCAAAGCTTATCTATATAGGGTGAGCCTATCATTATGCCGGGCCCTATATACTTATTTCGTTTATCCCTAGACAAAGTTATTTTCTATGTTCTATAAAAATTAGGCGCACCCTAATTTACACACATGGTTTTTGTTAATGAACTATAATAATTGCAAATGAACTAAATTAGGCATAATGAGCTATATTTTTATAAAAAATAGTTAAAATTAGTTAGAAAAAAAAATTAATAGCCAAAGCTTATCTATATAGGGTATATAGCCTATCATTATGCCGGGTACTATACACTAAATTCGTTTATTTCTAAACTAAGCTATTTTCTATATTCTTATATCTTATTTGATTTCTACTATACCCATCCCACTAAAATAACTTTTTTTCAACACCATGAAAGCGCAATTCATTTGTAACCTATAAAATTGCTACATCAAATACCACAATTTCCAAAACCATAAAATCTTACTTCATTTTCATGGCTCATTGCTTTTCCAATTTGAAATCGGAATGCGCCCGCCGCCACTGATGCCAATTCAGTTTTAGTTAGTGGGTAGAAAGGTGGCGCACAGCACAGCACAGCACATAGATAATTTTACTGGCCGAAAAATAGTTCCAGCTGAGAGCTGCAACACAGCATTGTTGCCATGGCACTGCTGCCACAAATGCACTCCTGGGAATGCATACATGTAAACACGCATGTATGTATGCAACTTACACAAATGTGCACACACATACACATAAACAATTAGATGCGGCCAGCGAGTGTTGCAGTCACTCAGTCAGTACAAAGAATGCTGCTGAGATTGCGCACATGCCTCTGTATTTGTGTGCAATGCATTGCATTTTTGTTACTTTAAACTGTGAGCAGTCTAAATACCAAACTCTAATGGCAGTCAGAAAAGTGGAAAAATATTATCGAAAAGCGAATGCATAACAAAGTACTGACTGACTCTTTGAAACGTCAACAAAAGTTCCAATCCACACACATACATATGTACAAAGTTAATTTTCAATTCCGACATAGCTTGCAATATACGAATATGTGCGTGTGTGTGCGTGCCTATTCTCCTCTCCTTAAAAATCATCGACTCAGCTTATTCGTTGCTGTTGCAGCAGCATCACCATCCCACAGCATTCAAGCTCTTCTCGTATTCGCTACTCGTTGTTTGGTGCTCGCTGATTTTTCTCTGCATTCGTTAAATGTATTTGGATGCGATTGATTCACTCGTTACTCTTCTGCTACCACTGTAGAATCACTTAACTCGTTGCATTTTAGCCAATTTTTTTTTCATTTTAGCTGCGCTAGTGCTTTGCTTTTTGGCTAGCTGCTTTGCCACTCGCAGAAGGTAGTTGTTGTTGCTGTTTCTTGACTTATTTCGAATTCGACCTTTTTGGTATAGATATCCTTTCTTTATGCCCTTTTTGTTGTTGCTGCGCCTCATTGTAGCAATCTTATCGGTTTGTTTGCCATTCAACTTGGACGTCGGATTTTACTTTATTTCGTACAGATGATGGAGTATCTGCATCTAATTCTTGAGCGTTGTGTACGTACACTGAGAGAAATTGTAACTAACTATGAATCAGGAGCGTTTTTTTTTAGGTTTTAAAAACTTAAAAACTTAAAGATACAGTAGAGAGACGAATGAAATTTTAATGTTCTGAGTACAATGCAATGTAGAATAACGATAGGGTACCAAATGAGAAAGAAAATTTTGTAGACTTTAAAAACAATAAAGTTTTTTGGTTACAGGGACGAATAGGTATTGAAAATTCGCATTTAATAAATTTTATATTTTAAAGTTAATAAATTATGCAAATTTTCAAGGATATTTAAGGACAAAACTTGTACAGGACATTTTCCATACCCGTACGTCCTTATGGACCAACAAATCTTTTCTGTTACAATTCTACAAGATGTTTTCTTGTCTATGATACCCTTATTGTTATCCTACATTGCACGGAATTTTTTTAAATAATTTTTTGAAATAATCATTTTTAAATAATAATCATATTAAAAAATCCTGACGTCAGAGAGAAAAACTAAGTTCGCAGTTTTACTATAATTTACCCATAGTTTCGCGAATACATTAATTTTTTTGTGTGTAAAATTTACTATCGCACGGTATTATATTTCTATTATTTTGAGCAAGAAATATCAATTATTTTTGCTTTTTGTTTTTTATGCATTAATAAGGTTAATGACTTCGTAGTTTTTCGGTTTATTTTTAAGATTTTTCGGGAGAATAATCGCTCATTTTTTATTTCAGTGATGATCACAGGGAGCTTTTACTTTGTTTGCATGGACATAAAATGTAGACAAAGCACTAAACATTCTTACTTTCTAAAGATCTCCATTGGACGGATAGTGCTTTTGCATAAACCCAAAATTTTAAACTTGTGTAAAAGTTCGAAAATGCTACGAGTTTCGAGCATAGCCTATGAGCATTACCAGTCTAGATGAGAGAGAGCTTTTATTGTGTTCTCGTTGACATAACACGTATAGAATGCACTAAAAATGTTTTCCGGCAGGCTTTCTATAGGTTTTATATGGGTGCACAGAAACCTGGAATATTTTTTCGTAAAAACTAATGAGATCGCCACAAAGGTGGATGAACTCAAATTTACACTAATGCTGGATTTCCACTAGGCATTAAATGGCAAAAATGATAACTGACAAAGTTGGGCATTACGTGTCATTACGTTAACAAATAGTCATTAAGTTCATTTAAACATGGCATTTTTTTTTAAATGGCATACATTTTTTGTCATTTCAGTGTCTAGTGGAAATTCGGCATAAGACTGCGTGCGAGTCAGAAAATTCTTGCTGTTTGTGGCTACAGTGTTTTCAACGTACTTGTGATTTTCAGAAATATTTAAGCTAGTACAACAGCAGCCCTAAAGTAGACTATGGACAATACTCCGTCACTTACTATATGGCACGTTACGTTTGCAGAGTTCTTACGTCGACAGTGATATTGGATGGAGCTTTCAAATATTTTGGTGATCTAACTATAGATCCTATAACTGAGTACGCTGACTTAGCCGCTGACACTTTCCGATTTTTTTTTTGTGGGACATCGATGGGAGCTCTCTAAGATGTCCTTCATAAAAAGTACTCGTAGGTTGAATCGACAACACAGCTTTAAGATGTTGACTAAAAAACTTAGTAACTTCCAAAAAGAGAAGGAAGATAAACAAGACAAAAGTCTTTTCAAGCTAACATTTTTGCTTAGCTTTTGGTCTAGCTTTTGTGGCAATCTTTGGTGTTTTAGAAGGGCCTACAGTTTTAACCACGCATTCTCAAACGGTGATTCATTTTAACGACAAGGTTAATTAAGGCAGAAAACACTCCGAAGAGTTGACTTTGTGTGCCTGGTGCGACGGCTAATAAAAAAATAAAGTAAGTGCGCCTGGGCCACACTGGGGAAGTGAAACTTACGTTACCTATCTATGTTGTCTCACAACCTATGTATGTATACATACACACATCTGCTTTTGCTTAAGGTTATATTTTTTCTCTTTTTTCATGTTATTCTGTTTTTCCATTATCTTCATTTTTATCGTTATACTCTATTGATAACAAAACCGATAATACGGTCCAACAAAGTATCGCTAACCAAACAGATAGAAATATCGATAATAAAATCGATGACAAATTCGAGAAACATTCGAGATATAGCAACATCGATAATACCATTGGTAGCAAAATGGACTGGAAATCGATAAAAATATCGATAACAAAATCAATAAATAACAAAACCGTTAAATATCTATAAAAAATCGATAAATATTGATAACAAAATCGATAATTATCGATAAATATAGATAACAAAATCGAAAAAAATAACAAAGTACATAAATATCGATAACAAAATCGATAAATATCGATAAGAAAATTAATAAATATCGATAACAAAATCGAAAAATATCGATTTATGTAGATAACAAAATCGATAAATATCGATAACAAAATCGATAAATATCAAGAACAAAATCGATAAATAACGATAACAAAATCGATAAATATCCATAAGAAAATCAATAAATATCTATAACAAAATCGAAAAATATCAATAAATATAGATAACAAAATCGATAAATATCGATGACAAACTCGATAAAAAATATCGCTAACAGAATAGTTAAAAATATCGATTACAAAATCGATAACAAAATTGATTATTATATCGATAAGTTCCGAAAATATCGATAGCGAAATTTATAACTTTATCCACAAAAATTTCGATAAAAATATCGATAACAAAACCGATAAAGATATCGATTATTTTATCGATAAGTCTCGACAATCCCGAAAATTTCTAAAATCCCCAAATAGTTCCCAGATTGAATCTCTGTATCCCTCTCTATATCCTTTCCTCTTTAATTACCTTTATTTTAATCTTTCTTCCCCTATCTTCGTTTTTACTTTTATCGGGTTTTATCCTCATCCTCATCTTTATGTTTACTTTTGTGTTTATCATTTTCTCCATCTACATATTCCCTTTCACCTTTGCCCCTATATACATATATATAAGTAAAGTGTTTTAATTTACCTTGGTCTTCATTTTTGCCTTTATCTTTACGCATCTTTGTTTTTGTTTTTATTTTTACCTTTGCCTTTATCCTTTTCTTTATCTTTGTACGTACCCACCTTTACTTTCATTCTTGTATTGGTCTTTTTCTAAGAGTTATTCTTTAACGTCTTATTAGCAAATTTTTGTTAAATTAATACCATGTTAATTAATATAATACACACAACAAGCACTTGTTTCAGCCCCAACCATTTCCGTTGGACCATTTCCGTGTGCAATTTCCGTTGAATTGCCAATTTACTCCCAACCAACCGCCGCTAAAGAAGTTTCACTTCAAAACTTGTTTGAACATTTATCAAACCAGGAATTGAACCTGGCATGCAGGTATTGTATTAGGTGCCTCTACCGAATCGCCAGCAGCAGTCGTCGAGTGCTATAGAGAAAAAATATGAAGGCCAAAGGGCCCAGATAAACTTCTGTGGTGTCAAGACATCGAAAGGTTCTCCAGCAAGCATTTATTTAATATTCTGGCCATACCCTCCAACCTATCTATGACCAACTCCCAAACTTGCACTTAACGTAGTTTTAGGGCCAAAGCTCAAGACTGTGATTTGGAATGCCTTGCGTATGATGAACGAAAAATGGCACATCGAAATCGATTTGTCTCTAAACCAAATTTTACAAAAGTTGACGGAAAATGATTGAAGTTGGAGATAGGTTTTTTTTTATTTTTTGAAACCCGCTCGATTTGCCGCTAGTTATATGCTGAGTTTTCAATGCATGTATCGGAGAGCCTAAATACAGGAATATTTGAATGTATTCAACGAGTTTCGCCATCTGCAGGCGACTTTTGTGATCTAAGGGAATTATAGATGATATAATATTGAAAGACTCATTTGGTAGCATGAGAGCTTGTAAAAGTGGAGCTCGGTCATATCCATCCAATTGAGGTCTTTGGCGGAAATGTTGCTAAGAGTTAGAAAGCAAACCTCTACTATCAATAGTTTGTGGAATTCCTTGTACAATTGCCAAACCCAACACTCATAAAAAAAACACATAATTTCCAAAAAAGACAAACACAAACTTCTCAGTGTATGCAGCCTCTATTCGCGCTGGCGCATTGCATTGCCGTCACTGTCGCTGTCGCTGCATTTGCTTTTGCTGTCTCTAATCTTCCATCTCTAAAGTTCTCAAGTTCTGTTGTTCTTTGCAACTTCAACGCGCAACACCAACATCTAGTTACAACAACAAAAACCAACACACACACAGGCACAGCTAACTAGCGAAATATGTACATACATATGTATGTATTTATATATAAAGCTCAGTACATTCCAGCACAAGCAAGCTAACAACCTTTCGCTCGTCTAAATTTAATGCAAATAAATTAAACATTGCCAAGTGAATGTTTGGACTTCATCTCCGCCGTCGCATGATCCTCTTTTACCATTCGTTCTCCCTCCCTCGCTACCACCATCTCAACCACCTTTGGCTTTTTCCTTCATCTGCGGACATTTTTTCTTAAACAACTTGGTTGTTCTTTAATATTGTTGTAGTGGTTGTTGTTGTTGCAGCAGAGTATCGGTGGCATTTCGTTTGCACTAGTGGCTGAGGCTGTGCCACATACTTAATGCTGCACTCGTTATGCTGGCTGGCGGCTGTCGTGTGGCGTGTGTGTAGGCTGGCAGCAAAACGTCATGGCTACGGCGCAACAGCGGTGCAGCAGGGGCAGGTCAAGCACCTTAGTCAATTTCTTTGTTGCTTTTTATATATTTTTTTTTTTGTTTTTGTTTTTAGCTTTTTTTCAAGAAATAGATGTTAGATATTTTGTTTGTTAGAATATCCGCAAGAAATTCGTATGCTGTTACTGGCAAACTTCTTTAGGTATTTGGTAAAATAATCTTACAATCGGGAATTGGAGTCTTGCCATACTCAAATGAGGCGATGAGACTGGAGACAATTTTTTCGTATATACTATGTACATATACATATACCTATGTATACATGTACATACATACATATGTATGTGTGCTTGCTTATAAGTAGTTACACAAGCACACATAATTCATTTTTCAGGAGCAATTCTTTTTTGCTTTCTTCGGTAGCGATTTTGTTAAAGCTCAGCTATTACAGCATTCCCTGCTTGCTAACGCGCAATCGTCTTTAAAATTTTAGATTTTTTTGTATACTTTTTATTGATATGGCAAATCTTAAGTGGAAGCTGTGGTAGATTGATCGGTGAAAGAACATGCGTCCATATATCAGGCGGCTATGACCTAGAAACTATTTTCCAGGGACGGTAATCGTTATGAGTAAAATAATTTAAATTCGAATTTAATCATTATTTTATGATTTGTATTTTTTTCGCTTAAAAATCTATATATGTACATATATAAAACGCGAAGGCATTTTTTGTTCCGCATAAAAGAAAAGAAATGAAAGCGCAAACTGGTTTTATTTTTTCAAAAAGAGATGCCACCTGTTGAACAATTAAAATCAAATTTTTCAATAATAATACCAACATATCCGTACCGTTCGTTCGATTTTCAAAAATGAGGTGTCAAATTAAAGGACTCCCGCTGTAGAGGTGCAATAAGGATTTATTTTTTTGAAAAGAGTAGCCACCTTTTAAAAACGTATCTATATTCAAATTATGTATCAATTATTCAAAATGGGCATTAATCGAAATATTTTTAAAAAGCTTTGTTTTTAATTTAACTATCGGAGGTTTAAAAAATAAATTCAATTTGTATTAAGGGAAATAGGTAAGAGAAGTATGTATGTATCACCAAATGGGTGCCAAACGAAATGGTTTTAGGAAGGTAATGGTTTGAAAATGCTTTGAACAAGGTTGCCACCTGCTTGAAATGTCGAATTTAGTTAAATTATACACAAATTATGTGAAACATCAAAGTATGAATGTCAACCGAAAGTGTGTTCAGAAATCTTTATTTTCAACGCTAAGACTATTTTTCAGGTGATGGAAAAGGGTTGCCACCTGTCAAACGAAAGAGTGTTAGGAAATATTTAGTCTGAACATTTGGAACGTTTGAGAAGGGCTGCCACGTGTTTAAAAAGTTACATTCATTTTATTCAATAAGTTCGACGAATTATTAAAGGATGGATATCGATGGAAATGAGTTTGAAAACTCTTTATTTCTGACCTTTGTTTAGGAGGTTTGCAACGTGTTTAAACAATTTAATTCAAATTAGTTTATCTGCGATTGAAACGCACGTCTCTCACAATGTCAGGCGAAAGAGATTTAAGAAGACTTTATTTTGAAATTACTTTTGAAAAGTACTCCCACCTGTTTGAAAAGTCGAATTTAGTTAACGTTTACACAAGATGAAATATTTAGATATGGTTGTGAATCGAAAGAAATTTATGAAAGCTTTAGTTTGAAAATATCTTTAATTAGGCTGGCCACCTTTTCGAAAAAAAACATATCGATCTAAAAGTATAGGTATATGTATTTGTATTATACGAGAAGGTATTTTGTGTGATAGTCATTCGATTTTCAGCGTTCTTTTGAATTTCAAAAATGAGAGGTCAAATTAAAGACCATAACCTGTAGATGTTTTATTTTTTTACTTAAGATCTTTTTTACCGGTAAATGGTGATTTGAGATTTGATGAAGTCAAAAACCTGCACTATGCGAGACCTCTCTTCACTAAAAAATGGCTACACGGTTTAGGATATTGGTCGCATATAACTGTGACTAATATTTGAAATATATTTTATCTTCTTGAAGTTCAATTTTGGGCGTTTTAATGAAAAATTTTTGAATATAATTATTTTTGATCGAAAAAATAAAAATCAACTAAAAATAGTTGCATTTGACCGAAAAAGTAAAACTCAAATATTAATTATTATTTTTCATCTTTGGGCCATTCCATTGTGACTGGTAGGACATTTTACTCCAGAATATGATCAATTTTTAATTACATATATGTATGTATCTACATAAGTTGTCAGAACTGTCACAAGAGAGAAACATATTTTTTAACATAGATAGCTATCTGATGTATAAAATTCCTTTAAAAAAAATACCAAGCGATTGTAACTAACACCTGTATGAATTTTACTGGTGGGGCACTGAAAAGAACTCTATTTTACTTTTGTGCACTCACAGACGAGTTTTAACCAAAACACTTCGTTTTGAAGGCAGATTTTTTTGTGTTGTAAAATGGGAGCGGTAGTAAATTCTGCTTTTCAAAAATCATTCGGTCGAAATTCTGAAAAAATTGTTTTCCAGTTAAAATTATTTCAGGTTAAAATTCTGTATTCTAAAATTCTGTAAGAACCAAATGATGTAGAATTAAAATTCTGGAAAGTAAAATTATAGATTTAAAATGTTTTTTGCGCCAAAGTTCTGTACTTTTTACAAGCTTTTATTTAACTTCACTTGTATGTATGTACTGGAATTTCGCAATCAATATTTGACCAACTTCCCGATGAACTAGGGACTTCAAACTTTAAACTTAGCTCGTAACCCGATGACAATTCAGTATGAAATAGTCCACTAGGTACCGCAGGAGGGAGATATTTGGGAAAGCAGTTTTTAAGGTCCATATATGGTTCATACTTAAAAGGCTTTTTTATAAATATATTTTTACAGTTAACTTACTTAACACTGAAATCAGAGTAATCTTAATCTGTTCTTTAATTAAAAATAGTGGGTAAAAAAGTTAATATGCAATTGAATTTTTTAGCAATTTCGTTTAGAAAATAAATATGACTTAAGTCTACTCTTTTTTCATTATTTTTTTTTTATTTGTTTTGTATGCTTTTACAGCATTTATCTTTTGGGATATTTTTTGGCCATTTTGATTTTTTTGTGGGTTGAGCTTTCGCATAAACCAACTCGTCTTTCAAATCATTGTTAAGTTTATACAACCCTGAATTTCGTTTGCCAACGATAACTTTTAGCCGATGATGCCAAGCCTCAACATTGTACATATGTATGTGTATATTGTGTTCCAGGGAAAGGGATACTTGTGGACTCATCACTTGTGCACTGACCAAAATTTTATTGAATATTTTGGCTGAGGATTGTCTACAAATATGTATTTTTTTTTTTTCAAACCACAAGCAAAAATTTTTTATATGTCCATCTTCAAGAGTGTTATAAAAACAATTGCAGTACTCAAAGATTTCATCGGTTTAAAGTGAAACATGAATTTTTGCCATTATTCTGAACCAATTTGTAAACAAAAATATAAAACTGTTTCTGAAACTAACATTAATTGTAATTTAATGCATTACATTATTATCAACTATGTATATATGTATGTATATGTTTTTATGCAATTCCGTATTGGAAAAATCGGAAAACCCATGGATAAAGAAAAGAAGTGTTCTGCTAAAATTTTGCTTTACGAAATTCTCTACGGAAAAATCGGAAAACGATATGGATAAATAAAACAAGTCCGCACATATGGTTTTCCGATTTTCCAAATAGAATTTTTTAATACAGAATATTAAAATACAGAATTTTGCTATACAGAGTTTGAATACAGAATTTTAAATACAGAATATTGAACCATAATAGTTTTGTACCCAACTCTTGTAAAGTATATACTACACGCTTTCGTTTTCATTAAAAATTAGTCAGATAAATTCTTCATAGAAATATTAAAAAATATTTAAACTTGTGACTGGTGGGACAGATCCTTGGGACGAATGTAAAGTAATTATATATGAAGTTAAGGTTTCCATAGACAAAAATTATAGCTTTTTTTAATTTTTTATAACTTTTAACATACTAATGAGATGTGCTCATTTAGCAAGAAGTTACAACTAAAATAGGGATTATTAAGGCATTTAAAAATCTATTCCGTTTTCATCTTTTACATGGAAAGACCAAAGGGTTAAAATCGAAAAATAAAGCCCATGGTAAACAACAGTAGGACGTATGAACACAAATACATGAGTATAGTTAAAATTGTTTTACGGCGATTACAACGTATTGATCTTTTTTGTTAAAATTTAAAAAATTATGATTATCTTCCGTTCCTGCTATTTTCTCATTTGAACAAACTTTTGCAAAATTACAAACTTTTCAATGTGGCAGTTAAAAGTTTCTTTAAAAATATCATCAAGGCACGAAATCGGTACTCTTTTTAAGACTTGCGCCAAAATATTTCGGAAAAATTTTAAGATTTACGTTAGCTGGACCGATTTGAAAATACCTCATAAAATTTAGTTTTTTTATGAATAAAAATATTTTTCTTTAAGTATTTTTTGAAAAAAACATGACAAAACAGTGTAAGCTTAAAAATTTTGCTAAAAATATAAAAAAAAAAATTCAACGGAATCATAATGATGAGATTTTGGATACTTTTTAATTTTTTTTTTCGAAAACTTATGTTAAGATATATTTGGTAAGGTGTTAAACATCTGGTTTTAGCAAAAAGTAAAATTTTATTTTGGATTCCGATAGAATACCTATCCAGGTATAATATTTGTACGGCAAGATTTTTCTTACTCAGCTTTTGTAAATTTTCATAAAAGCCTTAAAAGTTAGAGAAGATCGCTCAATTGCAAAGGCATTGTTACTCTAAATTCGAGTTGCATATTATAATATACGTTAGTTTTCTTACACATTAATCTTAGTGGTGTTAATTTTAAGAAATTCTGTTAATTTGTTTATAAGAAAAATTAAAAAATAATAATAATTATATTAATAAATGTTGAACTTCAGATTTTTTGATCTCGAAGAGGATCTGCATACCCTTTAGTATACAAATTTATTTTTAACAAAAAAACCTTTTGCCATCAAGTGTTGTTCCAGTTTTGATATTTTATTAAATTACAAAAACAATTAAATGAGTCTTTTGAGGCAACAAAGTATAAAAGTAATGTTCTGGGACTGACTCGTACTTATTTATATACACACATACATATGTATGTATAGTTCTTGCCACCCCTTTTGAGATGGGCGCATATTTGCAGCAGAATAAAAATATTTTGTATTTCATACATAAATCTTAAGAAACATTCAACACCCAGGAAAATTCCAGAGCAAAAATGAATTAATCCGAATATCTACAAAGAAACATTGTTGTTGTTGGAACAACAAGCAACAAGCGACGCCTGGGTGCACGACATTAGCACAGTTCCTCATTAATTATGCGCAGGCGCGGCGAGGATCGCATGTCCGAGCGCGTAGTAATGGACAATGGATATCAAAGTAGTTAAACCGGAATTTCAAGTTATGATTTTTACATTAAAAAAGCAGAAAAATAAACAACAAATGTCCTTTTTTAACGTCAAATTGGTAGAGGAAGGACATCCTTTGGCAAAAGGTACAATACTTTGGCGAAGGGACACCGCTTTGCAGTCCGATAGTCTTGCCTCTTCCTTTCTTTGGTAATTATGTGCAGGCATCTACTTACTTACAAACATATGTATGTATGTATGTATATACATAAAGTATGCCGATAAGTTTGACCGCCTAACGGAATGTGAACATGATCGTGAGAAAGCTTCAGCAGCCGGTAGCTTATTATATACGAACATCCGTACACGCAGCTGGTCAGTTCTTTCCATGAACGTCCAACGCTGATTCATTTAAAATAACGGCCCTTTAAGCCGGTTGCGAAGTGACTAGGTACTCAATTGATCCTAGCGCAAGCCCCGTCCCAGCCATCTAAATGTCTAGTATACAAAAAGCGCTGCTACAGTGCGATATGTCCAATTCATATGCGATCAGTCAATCTTGGCGCGGATTAGTGAACTTCAAATGCGCTGTAAGTAGAGCTAGTGCAGCTGCCACGGCATACAAGTCGAGGCGCGGGCACTGAATACGCTATGTTGGTGGTAGCCAACTACATATTTATGTGCATATGCAGAGGATCACCACCTCGCCTCACCTCACCACTGACAAACTTCAACGCCAAAGCTCTCTCGACATTTTGACATTTTTCGAGCGCAATGATGCAATCAGCGCGCCAGCAAATGGCAAGCTGGAGGTGGTGGGCGTCTGGCCGCTTACTGCAGCGATTATTTATTATTTCTATGCACACAGTTGCACTCGAATACATATGTACATATGTACATATGTATGTATGTGCATGCTTAAAGCTAATCCATTGCTTGCAAGTATGTGGGCTGCCTGGCAAATATGACCACCGTTCGTTTGTTCAAGTGCCTGCTGGAGGTCAACCGCGAATTGCATTCATAGCCTTTGGTTTATTGCCCCTCAGATCGTAGCTCAGGCACAGCTTAGCTGACGCTGGTAGCTGAGGTTTTTTTGTTAGTTGTTTTTTTTTTTTGTTTTTTTGCAGTTTATGTGTAATTAAAAATGTTATAAAAACACAAACAAATTTCGAAAAATGTGTGACGGCCATAGGCTATTTCGCAATTTAAGCGCATATTTTTGAAAATTTTATTTGATGTTTGATGCAAATTTTTTTGTTTACGGATTTAGAGATTACGAATTTTGGCTTCGTATCGGCCATAAACTCATTTCAAATTTAATTACATTATGAAGCAGAGGTTAATTGGACTTTAATTTTGATAGTGGAAAAAAAATTATGACGGTAATGGTATGGGTGCATTCGTCTTAAGATAAATGTATGTTGCAATATTTTTCTCTTTTTTTTTTGCTAATCAAAGTTTCTCTTAATATTATGAAGTCGTTGGTTTCTTATAATCTTTATCGTTTCTGAAAAATTACTAGCACAATTCTTATTCGTATGCTTAGCAGGGATGCCAGATAGAATTTAAAATATACAAATTGAATCAATGGAAGCACATGGAAATTGGAACTCAACACACATCAACATCAAGACTTTTGTCTAAATCTGAACTCCAGGCACCGTGCTTTATATCATAAAAATCGTAAAATAGTTATTCCAACAACAAAAAAATACAAGATATATCATGAATAACATACTAAATTAGTATGTACTGAAATAGACCAAGCACAAAATAAATGTTCAAGAAAAGTGGAAAATTTTTGGAATGTTTCAAAAATGTTAATATCTTTTAGAATTTTAAGAATTTTCTAGGTTTTATACACAAGTACTATGAACATAAGATTTTTCCGACAATTTGTGATGTTTTACATCTTTACATTTTAGGATGGATTTCAGAATAAATAAAATTCTCAAAATTTTGGAAAATATAAAAATTTCCAAAATCTCAATAATTTTGTACATTTCAAAATATTCTCATTTTACCAAAATTTCTAGAATCTCCCAGATTTCGATAGTTTTTAAAATTTTGGAACTTATCCTAAAAATAAGAAGTCTCAAGAAAGTTGATAATTTTATAAAATTTAAAATTTTGTTATTTCCTAAACCTGCGAAAATATTCAAACTTGCTGTGACTTTCAACTATGTAAAATAGTAAAAATTCGAAAGTTTAACAAAAAAAAAGTAAAAGTAGAAAATTAAGTAATTTTACAATTTGGAAAATCCAGTTTATTCGAAGAACTGATAGGCGTTTTTCACCAGTGTGTTATAATTATATGATACAAATATCATTTTTCAGAAAAATAACGTAACAAAGCAAAAACCTTCACAAAAATTATTGCTTTATCATAAATAAAAATCCGAAATTCCTCTGTCACGGGTGGGACACGTACGAATTTTCTGTATGAAAAGGAGCTTTTAGTGTGGTCCATATTGACGATTATTTATTAAAAAATATAAGAAGCCAAGTAGAGGTTCAATTCACTCACCTTTTATCTTAGGATAGTGTATAGGCATTTAACATGGAAGAAAATTCCTAGCACCGTCAGCTAAAACAAATTATTAAAAATGAACGCGCTTTCCTAGTATCTCGAAATTTTCTCTTTCACCTACTTAAATTTCAAGGGCTACTGCATACCTATAACTCTGAATAAAAAGTTTAAAATTGTCGGGTGTAATTGTTAAAGTTTGTTGAATTTTTATAATTTTTGTACGAAGTTTGAAATGTGGATTTACGTGGTGCTGGTTATGTAATGTGCCAGACTTTTATAAAAAAGCTTTAAACATTAAATAATAATAATAATAATAGATTGGCGCTTACACAGGACTTGAACCCAGGTGCTGATGAGTAAAAATGCGCACTGCTTACCACTACACCACAGCGGCCGACATTTAACATTAAATAAACAAAAAGAAAAAAACATAACTGGTTAAAATGTCACTTAACTTAATCAGCCGACCACAAGGGTATATAGGTAATGGGCGATTCCGCGCATTCCCCCTCCTCCCCTGCGTCCACCTCAACACACATGCAAAGCTTATTAGCTGACGTGTCGAGCCCTCAAGCCTCATGATTAGCCTGTCTTTGGAAATGGAGTGAGGAATTAGTGGTGCTAATATACCTGACGCGGTTTCGGTTTGCCATACCTCGCTAAACAGAGTGGAACTCGGGAGGTTTGGGTCGGGTTCGCACCCGACGCTGTCATTGTGTACATGGATATGTCTCTAATTCACTCTGTCACTGGAGCTGTAATCGTTGTTGAGACAAAATGTAAACAGCTGTCTTTCCCGCATGGCAAAACTATTGCAAAAGTATGTATGCGCTATATCTAAATTTGAAAATTATGCGCAAATTAATAATGCAGACTGAGTGATCTTGGTGGGCACAAGAGTTGTGGCCGCTAGGACATACTGGCTGGTTCGGTGGAGAAATTCATCGGTCCATAGCCAGCTTTTGGGTGCAGCTTAGACATATGCAAGGTTGTAATCGGGCGTAACACTATAATAAGGACTAGACTTCCCCTGGCATTTTTTAGTAAGCTAGTTTTGACCTAATCGTGGAATTCGGTTGCTTAAACGAGTACCTGAACATAATTGGTATAAAAGACTCGCCTGTAAGTGAAATGTGCCTAAATGTAAGACGACGAGACTGAATTCCTGAATTCGGAATTCCTGCGATAGATCACGAACATTTTACGTCGGTAGCCCTACAAAGTGGACACTCCACCGTTTAGTGTCTAAATTCGAGACGGCAGGTTCGGTAAATAATGCGGTATTATGGGGTATCAGTGTATCTACAAAAAGTTACTGTTTGGCGCGGATACTTGGCCGACGGCGTTATTGGTTGGCTCTTTTTCGAAAACGACGTTAGTGAAGCCATTTCCGCTTGTACGATTTAAATGATATGAGGACTGCGCTAAATTATTTTTAGTTTTCCGTGCTTTTTTGTGGGGTTTTCTGAAGTCAATTGTCGATGCCAATAAGCCACAATCGAGCTATGCCTTTAAAGCCAATATGATTCAGGCTATCGCTGGAATTCAACTAAGCGGCAGAGCCATGGAGATTTGGACTACTCGGCTCCTTGCCAGCGATATAAGCCGTGGCGGAAGAACATACGACTCGGCAATGCTGGTAAGCTGAGTTAATAAGTGGGATATCAAAAAATCAGAGCTATTCTGAAATATCAAGCGATTGCGAGAATTTTATAATTGAGTACCTAACAAATGTGAGTACGTCAAATATGTTCGCAGCTAGTCGTGCAATGGCCCTGAAGCCATTTTAAACAATTTATGTATGAAATATGTTCACGACCCACCCGAAAGCTGGCCACACCTATTCGACCACTTGTTAAGTCAAATATATCAACTTATTAATAAGTACCTGCACGATTCATATTTCTTCTTAATACTATTTTATTTTATCACCTGCAAACCTCAGTCACATACATACATATGTATGTACATTAGGGTGATCCAACAATGCATGGGAAAAAGTAAAGTCGGAATTTTTATCCCCTAGGATTGTTCTATACCGAAAAAATATACCCCAATTTTTTCATTTTGAAATCGAAAAATATTTTGAGATCGCTCAAATCGCCCAAAAGTTTTCCATGTATTTTATATGGGGGAAAAACAACTTTTCGTAGAAATGGTATAGAATTCTTAAAAATCAATATTTTTCTATCGGAAAGCTCTGTTTATCTGCAGGAGATTCCCAATAATAATACCCAACTATTTATTTGACCTGTCAATGTTATTGTGGCTTGTTAACATTTTATTTTTAATATTTTTATTGAGCTTTGTACCACGATTTTTTATTAGAAAACATTGAAAAAGCAACAAAGTCTAAGCGGTAGAAGTTATAGCACTATTTGACCATTTTTTCATCGCAACTTTAATTTATAGGTCCGCCAAAAATCCACAAAAACCGCGAAAAATGCAATGGGGAAACCAATAAAAAATCGTTAGTTAGAGTTTTCTGATCGAAAAATATTGATTTTCAAGAATTCTATACCATTTCTACGAAAAATTGTTTTTTATCCATACTTATAAAAACGTATGGAAAACTTTGAGCGCTTTGAGCGACCTCCAACTATTTTTTTATTTCAAAATAAAAAATAGGGGTATACTTTTTTTCTATATAGAACAATCCTAGGGGATGAGAGCATTACAATTCCGACTTTACTGTTTTTGGACCACCCTAATGTGCATAGATGCCATTGCAGCATGGTGACGGCATTGCATCTAATGGCGGGAATTTAGTGTCACATTAGCACCGGTGACGGGCGCCACCCAAAGCCAAGCAGCCAAACAAACGACTAGCCACACAAATTTTACAAAATAAAAAAGCATTGCTGGGTATGGGTACGATTAACGGAGTGTATGGTACGGCAAACTGACTGTTTCGTTGGTTCATTTGGTTGGGCCAATGCGTTGTTTGTCGTCGCGCTGCCGCAAGCGATTAGTCAGTGCGTTCGTGGTTAAAGGGTGTAGCGGGTAGAGGGTGACACTCCAGCCGCGCCACACATTGGATGACAGCTGCTTCGGCATTTAATTGCTCGTGGAAAAAATGTAAAAAACAAAAAACGTGGCAAATTGATATGGCTATTTTTTCCAAGTGAGCTGTTTGTTGTTTTATTTATTGATACTTTTTGCTTACTCTACAGTGGTATATTTATTAAACAAATGTGAGCGCAATATATTTTCATTTGCTCGCACTTTTTCATTTAAAATAATACATACTGTAATCGGGTAGGACTAACAACCACCAATCGCAGTGGAGCAATGGAGTAATGAAGGTGTACTTTGTTGTATGCGTGTGTTAAGCTCTTTTTTTGCGTGCAATGACATTGAGCTGCTCAAAAGCTTTTGTTTGTTTTTATTTATATACATTTTATTTTTATATACATATGTACTTGTGTACATAATTATTGGTATGCGTTGATATTGAAATTTTACTTTAATTTTATGTATATTTCATTAATTCTTGGGACTTTCTTCAAAATTTGTATATGCCAAACTCCGTCTGAAAATTTTATAAATACGTATAGGCATACTAGGTTTTGCTGCTCCGCCCGCGTTATCTACGGTTGTGCGAATGCTAACGCGTTGTGCTGATAATTTTAGTTTTAAAATATATAAAAAAAAAATAAAGCTTCAAAATTATTTTAGAAATAAAGTCTACTTAATTAGAGCTATTTCGTTTGGAACGCTTATTTAAATATTTCATTTCAGGTGGCAACCATCGCCAAAAACATTTTTTAAATAAAGCCTTATAAAACCTCTCTCGTTTGACACCTATATTAAACTATTTCATTTACCTTGTTAATTGAATTGATTTTGAATTTCTAGCCATGTGTGGCAACCTTGGTCAAAAGTAGTTCCAAAATAGACTTTTCTTAAACCTCTCTCGTTTGACACCCATCTTAAAATATATCTTTTAACTAATTAATTAAACTAATTTGAGTTTCCTAACGGATGGCAACCCTCTTCAAACATGTTTCCAAAATTAAGTTTTCTTAAGCGTCTCGTTGATTTGATGCCCATATAAAACGTTTTATTTAGATTTTGAATTCCAAAACAGATGGCAACCCTCGATAAAGACCGAAATAAATCTTTCTTAAACCCCTCTTGTTTGATACCCAGATAAAAATGTTTCGTTTAACTTGTTAATTAAATTGATTTCAATATTTTTAACAGGTGGCAACCCTCTTTAAAGTTATTTCGAAATAAAAGCTTCTAGAATCCCTTTTTAACATCCTTAATGTTGGAATATTTTATTTAGCCTATTTATTACTTGATTTTTACTGTTGAAAAGGTGGCAACTCTCTTTAAAAAAAAAAATCTTTATATTAATCCAGGTCACAACCTATCTGTGTACCACATTTCATTGAAATGCGTCGAGCAGTTTTAGCGTGAAAGAGCAACAAATAAATATACTAACACATTCACTCACTCACAAACTTTCACTTTTATAATATTAGTAGGATACTAGACACATTTAACATGCTTGAAATATGCTGAGCGACTTTCAGAATTTCGATAGAGTGAGAAACAATATTAAAACATATTATATTTAATATAAGTAAAGGTAGCTAGATCTGGCTAGCTATGAGCTACACATAGGCCATTTTGTCCCTAGCGACACTAGACGTAAATTGAACCTTATAATAATAATAATAGATTGGCGCTTACACATATGTTAGCATTTGGCCGAGCTTCTCCTCCGATTTGTGGCGTGCGCCATGATGTTGTCACACAAATCGAAGGGACCTACAGTTTTACGCCGACTCCGAACGGCGATTGTAGTTTATGAGAAGCTGTTTTTCATGGCAGGAATACACTCGGAGGTTTGCGATTGCCTGCCGAGGGACGACCGCTGTTAAGAAAAAACCTTTTTTTCTATATTTTTTTTTGCCCTGTTGCTTTCACCATGGTCTGAACCCAGGTGCTGCGGAGTGGAAGCGCGCACTGCTTACCACTACACCACAGCGGCCGACCTTACCCAGATTTAAAATATGCCCACTTTGCGGGTGCCACCTTGATCAAGCAGCACGGAGTGGTCTGCACAGGAGCTAAGCAGAAAAGTTTGCCAATCGGCACATACGCAATCTTCGCTCGCGAATGTCTTCGTGGAAGGACAAATCAGGCCAGAATAAATATGATGTCGGCTAATCAAGCAGCGTTAAAGGCCTTAAAATAATCAACGCTTGTCGACAACTGCAAAACTTTTTTGAGCGACAATAGAGTAACGTTTTGATATGTCCCCGGATATGAAGGGTTTGGAGGTTTGGGCCTTTCTGCGGGACATCTAAGAAACGCCATACAGAGCTACTAAAAGAGAGCCATAAAGCCGTAAAGAATCTCAGATTGCTGCCAGCTGGCGGAAGCCAAAAGGAATACGACAATCATAGAAGTGCATAGCTCGCTCCAGGAGAAACTCTAAAATTCTACTGGAACTCAGCCGGGAAGTGCTTAAAACTCTTACAGGCTATCTGAAGCAAAGTGCAAGTTAAAGTACCATTCGAATAAAATTACGCTTTCTTTAGACACGGACCGCAGGTGGTTTTTTTTTTTTAACGAAACCCCATAGCATTTTCTATGACACTACCCGTGTACACCTTTGGGGAGCTATTAGCTTTTCCATCCGTTATTTGCAGCATGATACCCTACCAAGAGATTAATTTCTTAAATAACCTAAGGTTGGAGTGATTACCATTAGGGTTTAGAGCAGTAAATGTTTTAAGGCCGGTCCACCTAGAGCTTTCGCGTTGGCTCTGGCGTTGGTTTGACAGAACGCACGCTTGCTACAATGAACGCTTGGCAGCGAATGCTTTGACTATTAAATTAACAAACTAACTACAGATAAATTAATATTTCATATTAATAATTGCATGAAATTCGATATTTCCTGCCCACATTGACGCCCACATTACACAATTGAATTTCACTTTTGAAACAGGTGGCAACCCTCTTCCAACACCTCAAAAATATTCTTAGTGTTGAAACTAATGAGTTCTTAAGACTCTTTCGTTTGACTTCCATATTATTATATTTCATATAACTTGTGTATAAGTTAACTAAATTCGACATTTCAAGCAGGTGGCAACCTCTTCAAAATACGTTCAGACTGCTCCCTACTGAAACCCCTTTCGATTGGCATCCATATGGTGGATACATATTTCTCTTACCTAATTCCCTTAATTCAAATTGAATTTGATTTTTTAAACAGGTGGCAACCGTCCTTTAGTTAAGGTTAGAAACAAAGATTTTCAAAACCATTTCGATTAATACCCACTTTGTAATAGTTGATTTATTTTTTCTTAATAATTTGAATATAATTTTTTAAAAGGTGGCAACTTTTTTCAAAAAAGTTAAACCTTATTGCACATTTGAAGTCCAAGCCTTTTATTTTGACACTTCGTTTTGGGTCGATACGCCTTAACCGACTCCAATCGGGACCAAAATTTATATGCGATATCTTCGACTATAGTACTACAGATTTTGGGTATAGGATGAAAAAAATATTTATTTTAATTTTTTGAGTCTCCCCATAGGAATCTGAACTTTGCCCCCTGTGCGACACGCCTTAATCGTCTCCAATCGGGACCAAAATTTATACGTCATATCTGTGACCGTGTATACATTTGATTTTTAAGGACCGCCCTAACGTATATAGATAGATAGTTTTACCCAAATCTAGAAGACTTGTCTTAAATCTATACTATATAGATGAGGTTTTTTTAAGGAGAAAGTGCTTCAGAAGCTAGTAGGCATGAAAATTCTATAGGAAAATAAGACAGCAATAAAATTGTTTCAATACGAAGATGGAAATGTGGTTACAGAGATCCAGAGTACACTTGAGATATGTTTCTCTGGAACACTACTCAACGCTTTTGAAAAGCAGTAATGCGGCTTAAAACCAGCAAGGACACAGGAAAGCTTATTCTATCAGCTGCAGTTGAGCTGTTGATTTTTTTTTTCTCATTTCATTATTCAAAATTTATTAAATTATTTTTATTTTACTTTACATATTTGATTGTTTAGCTTTTTGTAACTATTTCCTTCTTTTGTTATTTTATTTTTTGTGTTATTTTATTGTGTAATTTATTTTACTTTATGTTTTACATAAACATTTTTAATTTTTTGTTTTTTTCTTGGTTTTTATTTTATTTTATTCTTTAATAATTAAATTTTTACTTATTTAATGTTTATAATACTTCATTTTATTTTAATTATTTATTTTTGATTTTTGCAATTAAAATTTTAATTCAATTAATTTAATTTAATTAATTTCATTTAATTTTTTTCATTCAATTATATTACCTTAATATATTTTATTTTGTTTTACATACTTTTTCTTATTTGTTCCTGTTAATTTAATTATTCACTACTCCCAAATTGCGTGCCTGAATTAAACTTAGCATGAATATCAACTGCCTACATCCGCTGCGCTCATTTAACCATTTCGAAAGCTATCCGCCCAATATTCACAGGCACAACGGCGGCGGCGGCCAGTAGCTTTCCCTGGCGCGTTTCGATCCAATTTCCGCACCTCAGACAGTCATTCGGTGCATTTGATTGCAGCAGCAGTTTGGCATATCGAAATTGTAGCAATTTGTTCGACCGCGCAGCAGGGCGCATGTGTTGTACTATGTATGTATGTATGTATGTATGTATGTAGCAAGCATCCACTCGCAGCAACTATCCGATTGCAAGTAGCAATGCACCACCAACCAATCGTTCGTACGTCCTTCCGCTATCGACCATGTCAATCTGGTTATGGGTACATGGCCACGCAGCGGGCCACCCCAGCCGGAGCCCAATTGATCGTCGGTGTCGCGCAAGTGGCAGTCAAGCGGTCAGCTACCGTTGCAGCGCGCATGGATATTGCCGCCGATAATTCGGGCACGAAATGGAAATACCAAAACCCAGAGCAAGCAATTGCATAATACGCGCAAATGCGTTGCGATGCGGTGAGTGGAGTGCGTTAAGGATGCGCTATGCCATAAAAAGCAGAGTAAACAAAAGCAAAGTAGTGGCGCGGTGCGGCGCATGCAGTAGCCGCTTACAAGCGCCGTTTTTCATACACAGTTCATTTTATTGTTGTTCAATTTTTTGTGATTATCTGCTCCTTGTCGTTTTTATTGTGGTAATTTTTTGCGCAATCATTGGCAGCGGCCAACACAACACTGTTGCAGCAACATGAGCAACAACACAGCAACAATATATTTCCATGTAAGTACAACCAACGCAACATCACTAGTGCTGTTGCAACGCTGCGTGCTGCAAGCAAAGTCCCTGTCGCATGGCCGCATACAATACGTTTCATATGTATGTATGTGTGTGTGTGAATGTCTTTACTATGAAAAAAAATTACTTTTAAACCGAAATGGTCGCACAGAGGCGCAAGCAGTTGTACGCAATAATTTTCGTGTATTATTTCGTTGCGCGGCAATTAATCAAAATGGACACTTGCGAATTGCGTGCCACCGTTCAATTAATATCATTTTTTGACTGCGCACCTCAATGTGTCTTGTAGCTACGCGAAGTTTTCGTTTGTCTATGTCATAGGTATGTTTTTTTTTTAGTTTACAGAAGAAAAAGAAGAAGAATCTTTGTACTATTGCTTTGCATATCCTGTGCGGCAGAAAATCACGCAGCTACGCTAGATGCTAGTACTACTGCGCTAATGCAACATAATCTCAAAAAAAAAAAAATGTTTTGCTATTGAGTTTAGTTGTTGAAATATAAATCTTCTTACTGCTCAACAAATGTGACCAAAATCAATTCGGCGTAATTAGGAAATACTATCGAACGACAAACAACAACCATTCGCTCATCGGTATCACCCTGGCAACAAAGTAATTATAACATATCTCGAAACTGCCACTATTAACAAATTAGTGCCAAGATATGTAAACACTATGCCCTTACACACTCGCCACAGACCCTTCAAAGCGGACGTCTATCTATCTGAAGAGATATACATACTAACTAGTCAGGGTAGCCGCAATCGGTACTATCAGCGTACGTAAGCTGTGGCACATCGCCGAAAATCTTCACTATGCCACTTGGATTGACCCGCGCTATTTTTTAGACAACGCACGATAGATAAAAATTGGTCGCGGTGCAATGGGCCTGAAGATCTACCCTTACATCACCATAACCATAGATATCGTATGCTCTGGACGTTGAATCAGGGACTGTCATAAACGCAATAGGAGTATTCTCTAAGTCTTGCAAAACTCTTGCGCGGTGCGCGGACTATTCGGTTTGCAAAGTTTTTTGATAGGTAAACCGGTTCTAACATGCGAGCCGTGCACCGTAGAAGCTTTGAAAGACTTAGAGAATACTTCTAATGTTTATTGTCACGAGGGATATCGCCACACCACGTCTTTTATCAATTTTCAAAAAATGCACCTACGGTCCCTCTGCCGTAAAGGCTAGTGCCAATAGTTTTCTTGCGAAAATCGTGAAAACAAGGGCACCTTATCAGCTTAACATCCTTTGTTTAAAACTTTCGAGAATGTTCTCGACGCAAACATCTGCAGATTATTGCACTTGTCTGAGAGCCAGCTTGCATACTTGAGTCGACGATATCTGAGTTGGCGCGTATAACTGGGTCGCCTTTCTTGTGGAATGGGCAGAGCACACTTAAATTCCAGTCAAGTGTTCCCACCATAATTTAAGGACCTTCTGGACATCATTAGCTATGTCGGCACGGTTGTTCTCACAGGAGTTCGCCCTGATCTTTGAACCTTATGTAAGTCGCTTTACTCTATGATAAAATATTCAGTAGTTTTTCAAGTCGGCCAGCATTACAAGCTGTTTTCACTCACGTATTTCGGCCTCTCTATTCTTATTGCGGAAAATACGTCTCGTTTCCTTCTTCAGTTCCATATAACTGCCCCAAATTGCTCGCGTTGCGGTCGATTGAAGTGTGGTCCTCATCGTACCAGCTACTCTTTCGGGCTGGCTGAAATGCGTTTACTTCTTGGGGGGTGGTACTTAGTGAGCGGGAAATGTGGTTTGAAAGTCGAGCGGCGAATAAATTGGGTGTCTGGTTTTCGGGTGTCGTTTTTCGATTTGGAGACAGCCATGTAGCTTGGTGGACCTTTTTATGCTGTAATACATACTACCAGGTTGCAGGCCCCCTCGAAGTCGATCAGCCTAACTCCGTTACCGGACGACTCATCGCCAAGCACAATTTTGATATCGAGTTGGGGGCAGCGCTTATATGTACTCTTATATGTACTCTCTTAGCGCTCATAGACGAGTTCATTTGACGCCTCGTCCTTCTGTTCCCGTCGGGGCATTGGCGCAGGTGAATGAGATGTGGAAGAATCTCGTTTTGATGCGGGTTGTGGCTAGACGTTCGTCCACCGAGGAGTACTCTGCGACGGAGTCTCTCTCCCACCACAAGTCCAACACCTAATTTGCGCTCATTAATGAGGCAACTGTAGTAGACGTCGCAAGGTTTCAAGTTTACTTTGCCTTGCCCCGTCCTTCGCAATTCTTGGATGGTGGTGATGCCAGCCATTTTCTTCCCGTTCAAACCTCCAATACCAGCAAACATATCTCCTACAAATTGGCAAATAAAAAAATGTACATATCAAATTATTCCTATTCAAACCCAACAGTATAATCAGTAGACCTAACGCAACAAGCTCATTTGTGCAACAAGCTTGCAAAGAAAATTTGTCAATCGCATGCAACAATCGAGCGCCCGAGGGTAAAATCTCCAACCAAACGAATAACGACGCCGTCACATTGATTTGCTATAGTCAAATCGCGGCAATTGTTGGGGTTAATGTGTGCAACAAAAGCAAAAGCGCAAAAGGCAAACAATCAACGAATAGTTTTAGCCGATACGACACAAAACGGACAAGAAAAAGGTAGTAGTGACAAAAGCTTTTACAACAACAAGGACTACGCCTCTTTTACCAAACCTATGTATGCAAGTTTTGTGTCCATGCTTCCGCATTGTGAATGTCCAAAGCGGCACTAAGCGACCAAAACGAATGAGGAATACAACGGTGCAAACACCACTGCGCACTCGCGCAGGCGCAAATGATTGGATGCGCTCCAAGCCGCGCACTTACATCGCTGGCCAAATACGGCGCGCTGCGACGCAATACGCAATTCGCAATCTTGATGTATTTCACTGTGATGACCAGCGTCATTTATCACTGCCTTAATTGTGCGCGCCAGCGAGCGGCCTAGCGGGCAAGCGAAGCGGAGGGTAGCACCAGGCTGTGCTAGTCAGTTGAGGGGTCAGGCTGCTTGATGGAGGCGCTGAGGATGAGTGAACGCGTCATACTTACATAAATGACAGCACTTCAGCAAGGTAATTGAAAATGCAATTAGCCAACAACGCGCATCGCGCCAATATATGCCCGCGGAGGGTTAGACGACGGCTCTGTGAACACTGGCAGACTAAGATTGGGTTTTTATGGGGTTTTTTTATGTGCGCAAATGGGCAAATGAGCAAATGTGATGGCGCAATCGCGTTGACCAAACCAAACTATGTGGCTGTGATGAGGGGTCCGTAGCAATGGGGAATACTCAATATAGCCGAAGATAGATCAGCACGAAGGCAAGCAGATTTGAGGGGAGAAATTCTTGATTTGCTGTTTGTTGATTAACGTCTGCAAAATAAATAAACGCCTCAAAGTGATGGTTAGCGGCATTGTGAGTGGGTAACAAATGCGCATGTGGAAAAGTGCAAAGCAATTGTAATGGCTTTAGGATATTAGAAGCCTAATTTTCAGTCATTCACAAGTTTTTAGAAAAACGTCGTGGTAACAGAATATCTACATATTTATATACCGCTGATGGCAATCGAAATTTGCATGAAAATGACATATTTGGTAACGTCGATAATGATGCGCATTAGAGAAGGGGCATTAAATATGGAAAGTCATTGTTCCATTCGGCTGATTTAGATGGGTGCCGGGCCACAATCGTATATCAGGCAACTGAATGGCGGATAAACTGGGGAAAAGCAAACATCCTCGTCTGCGATTAGTGCCATTCTTATTGCGGGTATTCTGTTCTGATTTAGCAAACTCTGGCTGGAGAATAGCTTTATCGAGTGAGTAGAACATGATCTGCAGAACCCACGTGTAAGATAGTACGGCACATCTGGCCGAGATTAGATTGGAGAAGATCTGGCACGCTATTTCGACT
Source organism: Rhagoletis pomonella (assembly GCF_013731165.1). NCBI lineage: Eukaryota > Metazoa > Arthropoda > Insecta > Diptera > Tephritidae > Rhagoletis > Rhagoletis pomonella. The sequence goes on along the minus strand of NW_023458561.1, from coordinate 48,014,179 downwards.
GGAGTGACCAATGTTTCGATATGTTATCGTTTTTATAAAAGACATCTGCTTGATGGACGACGCCTCCCCATGGATCTACAGTCGAATGACTTCTGTCGTAGACAATAAAAGCGAATGGGTCTGACATTGGATAAGGTAAAGTATGTACATATGATTGTATTTCCTAACACTATCAATAGCGACAGACTTGAAGTCACTTTTGTCAACAAATCTACTTTGGACTGGGTAGACCACGGAAGATTTGGAGTCTTTACTTGTTACGCCGAATACCGCAGACAACGCAGTAAAGACCGGTATGAGCTTTATAAAGCTATTTGGCATTGTATTAAAATACAACGGCTCCGCTAGATTGGTGATGTCGTCGTTCCATACTTTCACTCGTTCATTGTGGGTGCCCTCTTAAAGCGAGTGTCAGGAGAGTAGATAAGCCAAGAGAGTAGCTAAGTAATTTCAAGTCATTATTCTACTGAACCAATTACTATCCTTTAATAAGCCGAAGAAATTCCACAGTTCCACATCCGTTACTGCGCCCAGAAGCGTGAATCCACGTGCTTGAGATGCATCTTCTGTAGATCTGGATCTCTCCATTGACTCTTCCTTTATCCTCATCACGCCAGCTTCTGCAGAGAGTACTTGTTGGTGTTCGCCACCTTTGATGACGCCGGTAAGGACTCTTACTGCAGACCTATTGAGTTTCAGTACGTCGCTCGTCTTTTTACTACTAAGCCGCGGCCATAATAATCTTGTGATCTCACAGTCTTTCCGTTTGTTAAACAAGTCATTAGTCGCGGCCACGATGTATTCATCAATTTTCCTAACGTGATCACTGAATGGTGGTGGTACGGAGCTATGCGCTTCTTTTATTAGCATCTCTGAGCTGCATATAATCCGCCGACTTATTCCCTTTAATATTGCTTTGTCTGGGAAACCAGCATAGAGTCACACAGCATACGGATCAGGGACGCTTCCATATAACTCTCGATTTCACTATTTTAGATCCTACTGCCTTCTGTGCAGCTTGACTGTGGACAAAAATAGTAGCTTTGTCTTCTGGAACTGAGCTACTAAGTACAATACTAGCCCCACTCTCTATGTCGTAGATCTCCGCTTGGAAGACACTGCAGTCGTTCGGTTGATCTGCAGATCCTTCGAGTAGACACCGGCTCCGGTCCATCATCCCTCTGCTACTGGCAGTCCTTCGTCGCATTATTCTCTGGTCGGGAACCTAATAGGTACCTTAGTATTGAACAAGCGTAATGTAATCAGTGCTGGCTTCGATATCAGCTTTAATTCAGTTGAGCCGGCCCCTTTTTATTTCATTCAGTATTGCTGGATGCCCGAAATTTGTTGCCTTCCGCGCACTGGCCTCTCTGAGGCTGTAGGCGCTTGTTGCGACCGTACGTACAATCGATGAAAATAGGCTCCCAATATGCCCAGGCATGCGAGTCTTTGCACTTTTCCTATTATTTTCCTGTTAGTCCCTTTTTCTAAAGCCCTCCACGATACCAAGGAAGGTGGATTGAGATCGGTCTGATGACTTTGGAGTACATTCCATAGGTGACGTTTGGTGATAGTCTCCATTGCTTTCCAAAGGTTCTTTTGCATGTGTAGTATGCTGCTAGAAATTTCTTGGCTCTCTCCCCTAAATTTATTTTTTATTTTCAATTTGGAGTCCACAATGATTCCGAGGTATTTCGGCTTGGAAGGAGAGATTCAGAGTAGTTTTCTTTAATTTCGGCTGAGAAGAAGTGGCTACTTTTGTTTTCCTTGCAAACAATGCCAGTTCTGTCCTGGAGGTTAAACCCCAATTCATTCTTGTTGGCATACTTAGAGATATCACATTATTTTAAAAAATCTCCAGAACTTCGTTGGCCACCAGGAGCCAGTGGATAAGGGATAGTACAACCCCTTGAGGCGTGCTCCAGGTGGTTTCCTTCTCACAGATCCTGTGCCTATGGTCACGTTGATTATTCTGCTATTGAATATGGAGTAAATCCATGCCACCATAGGGCCCTGAATTTTGTGCTCAGAATTCAAAAATGCTTATCAAATGAGACACCAGACTCTCACATGAGTATTGTCACATAGCGGGCATCACGCCGTCGTCCTATCCCGCTGCTTTGGACGGATCCAAAGACTTTATAGCCCTAGCTAAAACCTCTTCTGTAGGAAGACAAGGCCGATTTGTCACTTAATTACTGTCCGCGCTACCTAGAAAGTGGGTGTCTATTAGACATTCAAGGGTTTTCTGGCCTCAAGACACTTCCCAGAGTCGCGTCCGACCTGGTTAGTACCTTGCGAGGTTTTTGCGCCTCATTTGTGGTCTCCAGCGTTCCGCAGAACTATTTCCAGGCTTATTTCTTTGCATCCCTAATTCTACTCTTGTATTACTTAAATCTGGTCCTATATTTGTTCCAGTCTTCCTCACATCTGCTACATTTGGATAAGAATACTAAGTGCAGAAGAATTTGTGACCCCTTTCAGAGCAACGACTGGCGTGTTTTATTGGACTCGGCCAAAATCGCTTAGGCGGTTACATCACCAATCAAGAAGACGATGAAAGGATAGAAGAATAGGCAGCAAGTCTAACTACTTTTGCCAAGAATTTTTCTGTTATATTAAATAAGCTAAACATCAGTGTATAGCTTCAACAATAAAATTGCATTTTAAAATATAAAGATAGAGTTTTATGTCCACAACTTTCAGTCGAATGTCTCTACAACCACAACTGTTTCTGTTTTACAACACCGAACAGCCTAAACGATCTCCGTCCAATTCGGTTTCACCATCTTACCTTTTACGGCTTTTCATTCTTTAGTCTCTGTGCCTGCTTTTTCTGCATCGTTACACCAGGATCGCAAATGCCACTTTGCATTTCTTGAACGCAACGTGAGCATCTCGCCGTCGCCGATGCAAGAGTTTCCTCCGTCGCTACAGATCACTGCAGTCGCCAACCGCTAATTACAATGATTAATTGGCCGTCATTATAATTCTATTTAAGGGAAGCGAATATTTCGCAGGCGCTTCAGGTATGCTTCTGGTGAGTTGCTTTCGCTCCACTGATGAATGATACTGAGAGTGCCTGCAGCCTTCGAATGCGCAACAAATATTTTGCTGCTGCTTTTGTTGAATAATTATGGGTTCAATGGCGTTGCACAAATGGACTGTTGTCAACATTTGTTAGCAGTGAATGGACGATTAGGAACAACTTGAGAAAGTTTGGCTTGAATGAAAAAATAAAATTTAAAAATAGTTAAGTGCAAACTTCAATAACCTAAGAAACTACATATATATATGTATGTACATTAGACTGCATCACCAAAAAAGTTTGCGGTTTTTTCGCCGGGATTACAAAAATTTATTATTTTAAGACCTCCACCAAAATATTTAGGAAAAATATTAAGATTTAAGCGAGCTGGACCGATTTGAAAATACCTCCAAAAATGGAGTTTTTTATTAATAAATATAGTTTCTTAAAGAACTTTTTGAAAAAAAAAATCCTCTCAGATGACAAAACAGATTAGGCTTAAAAAATCTGCATAGACTACTAAGTATATTTCAGACCCCAGTGAATTCGAACAGTCTCAGTCTGTTATCAGCGGTTATTTGGGAAATACTGAATTTTTCGAGCTTTTCACCAAAGGTAATTTTTTGTTCATTAAAATCGTGGCGGGAGCCGCGCTTATAAAAGCGATCACGTTATCCTTCGCCTCCACCGAGGCGTGAGTACTTCGACATCGAACCTGTGACACTTTAGATGAGAGCTGTAGTAGACGTCTCAAGGTCCTATTGTCTTATTGCCTTGTCCCGTCCATCGCATCTCTTTAGTTGTTGTACACATCTCTATTTGCCCTCACGAAATCACAGTCCTTAAAACGTTTACTCAAGTGTGGCTCAAGATGTGGGGGAATCCCCAACAACATCAACCAGACCACAGGCGACACAAGTGGCGCATTCACGGTCATCTTTGGAGTGCATTTTGAATGTAGATTTGAAGATGTACCTTAACTCTTCTGATCATGAGTTATTAGTCCTAATTTCATTTATGTAGAAACATAAGTAACAAAATTTTGGTTTTTAGGGTAGTGAAACTGTGACATACACTCAAAGTCACTGTATGTCGTGGAGTTTACTCTGCAGATCTCATCGGTCCACTATTTTTTGAGTGTCTCACACCACAATTGGCTGAATGCAACTGCACTCCTACGGCCGGAGTTTCCAGGCCGTTTATAAAGCAGTGGTCTGTAGTAGCCCCGAATATATGACAAATTCAGTGACCGCACTAATCGGAAGAGTAGGCAAATTCCTACAAGTTGACTCTGCAGGCCATCAGCTATTCGCCTGTACGAAAAACGTATATTTCCAGGTAGATTTTGCAAGATTATACCGGAATATCCCCATTGAATGTGTCACAAATTACGGACAAAAGGGTTCCTTTCCTTTCCAGTTCATGTGCCATGCAGTTGTCTCTTATTTTTTTGGGGTCTGGTGCCCATAATTTACCCGTGATGCCCCCTCCTTGCATCCCCATTTAAATTATACCGGCAGACACTCCTTGGTGTTGGCTGACTATCCTTGATGTGGCTTTGTCGCAATCAAGTGATTTAATAGCGGCCTGACTACAAAGGAACACAGCTCTGCATGCTGACTAAGAAATTAATCGATCAGTTACCTTGCAGCTTCTCTGATTGCCACTGGTTCAACGTGAAAATGCTGCAGAAATCTGGCAACCAAAAACTGGGGTTCGAGTTGAATTTGGGATCATAGGTGTATACGGCCACATAATCAGGATACTTGTTCAAGTCTAGGTTCATCCTCAGAGCTAATGGCGCTACTCTGCAGACTGAGCACTTAAAGTTTGCCTGGAAGATCTTTCATAATTCTGAACCTGGTTTCGCGCCACTTTATCAACTCGTTTAATCTAACTACATTACAACTCGCCTGTAGTTTGCCATAGAAATCTAGGGATATATGTATCTGCTTGTATGCCACCCTTTGAACTTTGCTTAGCTTATTCCTTATTGCAGGGATGGGCAGATTTTTGTCTATTAATGCAGTCAAAGACCCAGCAAGTGCTACGCAAGAGTTACATCAGTTCTCAAGGTAAAGAGGGTATAAAAATACATTCCCTCTTCATGCTGGCTCTTGATATTACCCCTCATCTAGCACCTAAATGTGCCAAGTTGGCCCCTAAGTGCAAAAGGCTCCTGGGAACCACTACGCCCATCTCTGCATTATTGTATACTTACAAAGGGACGGTCACCCGGCTGTGATACAGTAAAACAAAGCGGCACGTACAACCACTGTGTATCTTGCAGTGAACAATTTGCGGCTACAAGCCATATGTTCCTCTACTTTCAGGCGTATAGAACATTTATTGACTTCCTAGCACGTTCCTCTACATTGTGGCACGAGTTTAGCTTTCGGTCCAGAATGACGACCAGTTGTGGGGCTTCCTCAAAAAAAGTCAGTAATTTTTTCTAATTGTTTACTCTCTTATACTTATTTAGAAGAATATACTAACGTAAATTACTTAATCACGTCTTCATTCAACAGCCGATTAAGATAATTGAAACAGCGAATCGGTAAAACGTCCCCTTGTTCCCCGTAACGGCCCGCCAACAACAAGGGCAACCAATAATCAAAGCAGAGCGATAAGCTGCCATTTAAAATTTCCTTAACGGCACAATGACGCTGCACGCACATGTACTACCCGACTATCTGACTATCCTATTGTCTGACTATCTGACTGTCTGACAGGCGGCGATCATTAGAAAGCGCCAGATTGCAGCATTCGGCAATGACATGACGACATTTGTGCTCCATAATCCATGCAACGGGCGGGTACTCTCTCCATACGATTGGATGTGGGCGCGCTGAATGCTGGATGCACCGGAAACAAGCGGACACTTGGACATGCTGACCGCCAGAGTTGCAACCGCATTACGCTAATGAGGCCTTGTACGCGCTCCAAAGCAAAGTTACCCGCGGCAGCACAGATTTTCCACCAATTCCAACCTTCAACGTCAGCTAAGTGGGGGAGGAAAAAGGCTGAACGGCAGACGATGGCAGACAACGACGACAACTGAATTTACAATTCAATTGCAAACGACGAATCGCATTACAAACGAATTGTATCGAATATTTAAATTTCGAATGAAGCAAAGTAGAGCAGAGTGACGGCACTGGTGGCATTGGTTGTCTCGCCGTGTCGCTTGCGCCGCCATTGCGGCACAGATCACCACTTTAAGCAGTGGCTAAGATGGTGACGCTGGTTGAGGTTGTGGCAGTGGCGGCGGGAAAAATTCTTATGCAATTCACTTAACGAGCAGTTGCTGCAATAAGAAAAACAACAAGCGACCGCAGCAGTAGCGGCAGTATTAGCAATCAGCTGCAGCGTCGCCAGTGGTACTGTCTTTTGGCTTCTTGTCTGCTAGGCGCAACCCCAGCGTCAGCGCTTTTGTTACCGTTTATTAAGCATTGTTCTCATTGTTCTTTTTTATACTTGGTGTTGTTGTTATTGTCTTTGTTTTTGTTATTACTGCAGCATTTGTTCTTGCTATTGGCACACACAGGTACATCTGTCATTATGTCAATTTAGGAAAAATGTTTCCAACAACAATGTTCGCTTGCCACTCTGCTCTCCACCGCCACCACTACCACTACCACCCTCTAGCCCTGCCGCCGCAGTGCAATACACACAGGAGTTTGTACAAAGCGCTGGGAGGCAATTATGTCATTCCATTGCGACCACTACCGCATTGACAAGCAACAACGGACAGCAAAGACAACAACAACAATACCAACAACGACAATTGTAATAATTGTACGCGCTAAGGTAAAAAGCCAAAATGCCAATAATAATAGTAGCTTGGAGTGGTGAGCTGCTAGCTAGCTGCTATAACTGCGAAAAGCATTGTCTTTTGCTGTCTCCGCGTTGTCGCTCGCATTCCGACATTGCTGCGCTTGCGCTCTGACCAAAAGTGCGGGTATAATTCGCCGGTCTTTGAGTTTGCTCCAATTCCACTTGTGTGTTGAAAAGCGTTAACCCGTGCCCAGCCCAGCCCAGCCCAGCTTCGCGCAGCGCACAGTCTACAATTTAACTTACATGTCGTCTTAGGGTGCGGTTTTTCTTTTCTTTTTGTCGCAGCATTAAATATTTTTTATTTCAGAGTCTCATTTTGGTGCCCGATCAAGCGCTATTTGACATTGACGTTGTGTTGGTTAAGTGGCTTTTTGGTCAAATAATTTTGGAGTTAAAGCATTTATTATAAAAAGGAATTTTTTCGGAATTGGGCAGGTTAAGCCAACAACTGATAAACGGTTTCATTATAGCTTCTAGTCCTGGGAAATAACCAATAAAGCAAAATAAGGTTGCAGACAACTTAGCCAGAGAAGCAGCAGTCACTACTGCAACCGCGCCGGAGACATTGTTTGCCTATTGCAAGGAATACTTTTTAAGAATAGTTGATGAGGCAGACGAAGAAATTTAGAGAATGATGTTGGCACTTCTCTACGGGACTTCGTCAGGAAAGTACTTGCTGGAGCGATATAACCTGAAACTCGGGGTTAATACAGGTATCCGCACAGGGCCTCGTGTATTGAGAAGTCATATGCACTGGTTAAGAATATAGTCTAGTAAATCATCTCTGCCGTTTGTGCAAATCGGCTATAGGCATACCACCGCTTCTTTCCACTGAGTACAATATCGTCGCAGGAAGACGTGTGACCACGGGATGAGCTTATTCACTTTCTACCTGCAGAATTCCTTTGAAGCTCTCTCTTAGAAAAAATGATTACATCGCTGTAAACTCTACCTCTTTTTAACCGACTTCACAAAAAGGAGGAAGGATCTCAATTCGTCGGTATTTTTTTTATTGTTTTTTTTTTTTTATATATATGTTAAGGCATTACTTTGGACCACGTCAACAAAACCGACTTCAATTCTCGTATTTAAATTTAAGATTATCGTTCATTTCTTCATGATCCAAAGATCGGATTTAAACCAAATTAGTATGGGACCGCCGCTTCCACTCCGCAGCACATGGGTTCAAACCCTGGTCAAAGCAAATTCGCAAAAATATAGAAAAAAAGTTTTTTCTTAACAGCGGTCGTCCCTCGGCAGGCAATGGCAAACCTCCGAGTATATTTCTGCCATGAAAAAACAGCTTCTCATAAAAAAAATACCATCGCCGTTCGGATTCGGCGTAAAACTGTAGGTCCCTCCGCTTTGTGTGACAACATCAAGGCGCACGCCACAAATCGGAGGAGAAGCTCGGCCAAACACTAACATATGTGTAAGCGCCAATCTATTATTATTATTATTAGTATGGGACCACCTGTGAGATAACACCTTTCCTTTAAAAAAAGAAAAGAAATCGGTTAACGTGGTCCAAAGTTATGCGGTACCATACATACAAAAAAAAATGTTCCGACGAATTGATAACCTTCTCCTTTTTGTGAGGTCGGTTAAAAAATTATATTTTTTTTAAACAATAAAAAATAAAAAGTAAAAAGGAATCAAATAAAGTATGAGAAAAATTTATTTTACAAAAGAAAAAAATTTAAAAATTAAATGAAATTAGCAAAATGTGTTTCTTTTTATAAACATCTAAAAATTAAAATATCTATATATATATATATATCTTAAAAAAAAAAATAAAATTAAATAAGGTCATTAAGATTTAATGAATTTAAAATATTTTTCTTTTCAAAATAGTATAATAAAAAATTAAAACCTAATTATTAAAACAAAAAAGAAGAAAAAATGTTATGATAAAAAATGTATAATAAAAAAATTAAAATCTAATAATTAAAACAAAAAAAGAAAAAAAATCTGTAAATTAAAATAAGCAAATTATTTTAAAGCAATAAAATATAAAAAATAAAAGAAAATGAAATCAAAAAAGGAACAGCATTAGTTTATACAGAGTTTTATCAAATATTTTCTTTTTAAAATAAAAAAATCTAAGAATGTATTTACAAAGTTAAATTAAAAAAAAAATAAATAAATAAACTAAATATAGAAAAAATAAAGAAAGTAAGCTCTTGAAAGTGAAATTATTAAAAAATACTTTTCTTCCTAAAGTAATACATATAATCAAAAAATTTAAAAAATAATAATAATAAAAACTTATATGAAAAAATAATAATTGCATAAAAATTATATAAAATTAAAAATAATATTCATTTTGAAACAATAACATTTAAAAATTAAAACACAATTTAATCAAAAAATAAATTAATTAAAAACGCGAAAAATATGTTTCAAAAAATTTAATGATATTAAACAAAAAAAAACAAAATTATTTTTAAAAGAATATAACCTAAAAATTAATTAGGCATAGATCAGTTTCTAAAACTTTCAAAAATTTAACAAATAGATATATAATTATCTAAATGTTTCTTTTTAAGGCAGTAAAATCTAAAACTTAAAAGAAATATAAAAATTAAAAAATATATACATATATTAAAAAATTCGCTTGTCAGAGGACCCGACCTCGAATCTCTCGAATGCATCCCCAGTGCTTTGCTCGCTCGGCTATTGCGACTGTTGCAGCAGCGCTAGCAAAAGGATATTTAAGCGCTTTCTATCGAAAGAGCTTTTCATCATGAAAATTAGTGAGGGTGCTTTTTTGTAAGACTTTCCCAACCAAATATTTCAAACTATCTAGCATTCTGTCTTTGAATTTTCTTATAAAGGACTTTCAACTGTATTAGCCAAAATTTCCCAATAAGTCACCGATTCTCCAATTTCGATAAGGTATGATGGCAATGGCGGCTGCTTGGTGTAGAGGTTAGCAGTGCGCGCTGCCATTCCGCAGGGCTTGGGTTGATGCCCGGTTCAACCCAACATCAAAAAATAAAAAACTTTATTTTCTTAACAGCGATCGCCCCTCGGCAGGCAATGGCAAACCTGGCAGTGTATTTCTGTCATACTTCTCGTAAAAATATAATCGCCGTTCGTAGTCGGCGTAAAACTGTAGGTCCCTTCCCTTTGCGTGACAACATCAAGGCGCACGCCACAAATCGGAGGAGAAGCTCGGCCAAACATTAACATATATGTAAGCGCCAGTCTATTATTATTATGATGGCAATTCCATTCGAATACTCGGTCCGAACGAACGTCAGCGGTGAAGCCGCGCACCACTATGACCGGCTAGCCTGCTATATTTGAACGACAAAAGCAGTTATAGTTTCTAACAACCAAGCGATATCAAATAAATGTCGAAGCTCTGAAAGCATATTCCAAATCTAACCTCCTTTCTGAGCAACTGCAATGATTCCATTAATGAGCTGTAATGTTTCAAAGTGTTTCCTTTTGTTTATCGCTCATTTGGCTGCCGGTTAAATGAGCGAGCGCATTCATTCATGTGACAAAGCATATTTGCCGCTATAAATTCCCCTACACTTAGCCAAAGTGATTAACCAATATAGGGACAGTCGGGGACAATGCGAAGGACAGAAGGCAGGATGATAGCCCCAACTGATGGAAAACTACTTAATTATCTACTTGATGAGGGTTTCATCAAAGGCGTAACTAAAGGCCAAGTAGGTATGTACGTATGTGCATATAGGCAATTGTGTGCAAAAGCTGCAGATGATTGCTGCTTCGAAAGGAAATCTTCCACTCGCCGCCATTGCTAAGCGTAGCGACAGAATTAAGTTGTCAAAGTGTCACTAAAGGACGTTCTATTCAACGGCGGCGGCGCTATTGCAATACCACTGAATTGGAGTAACGCCACAACGGCAGTGGCAGCATCAACATCAGCAGCAATACAAGCGGATATGTGTAATGGCAGTCGCTTTTAATGTGTCATTAACTGTAGATGAAGAGCTAGCGATGGCTGCGGCACAACGGATTAACTATCCGCGGAAGCGATAAATGCCCAAATGGCGTTGCAACGCATTCGCAACAGAAATTCGTATGTATGTACATACGTCATTGCTGCCGTCGCTGCGACGCGTTGTTGTTATGGAATTTTTGCATTACGCGCAATTGACGTGCTGACTAAATTCCGCGTGCACACAAATGCGTCACTAAAGGCAATATGAAGAAGAAGAAGAAGAAGATGTTAGTAGAATAGCACAAGGGTCCGCGCCGCGGTGTGTGGAAAGCAATTGCACTCAAAATCAATTGACGAGCCACATACGGGCATACGGACATGCATACATACGTTTGTCGTTATTTGTGGTCGGTGAATTAAAGCGCATTACGCGCAGTGATAAAAATGAGCGCCGTCCGTCGCAATGTAGATGGGCGCGAGCGAGTAAGTAAAATAAATAAATAAAAACATGGGGAAAGTGCAGCCAAACGATGCGAACTTTAATATATTTTGCAGCGTTAATTTATTCCCAAGTGAGTGCGCGCGCATGCGTGCATGCGTTTGACTACCGCTGGGCGCCCAACCACTGCACGCGGCCATCCAACAACATACATATGGACGAGCATCGAAGCAACTGTCTAACCAATGAATTCCTTCAAGTAATCTACGCCTGCAGCCAATCAAAAGCAAAAATTGCGTAAAGTCAGCACATCAGCATTGTGTCAAACGTTCATTGCCGTTTGAAGCGACGTCCTCCTTCGAGCGCCTGCGCATCCATACTCGAACTTTTACAAAGCGCACGCAATTGCCCACAATTGTGGACATAGTTTTAGCGTCGTGCATTAGTTGACACCGCTGCCATAGCCAACGTTGCCACCGCCGTTGCTACCATTGCAGTTATAAAAACTGGCATAATCTTTGGCGCATTTTTATATTTCCGGCTTTATGGCCGCAATTGCTTTATCGCCAGCCGCTGCAATGCGCATTGAATGGATCATTAAAAAGCATTTGCCACAAAACAAAAACAATTTTTTTTCCTTATAGCTGAATTGAGGCGGTCATTAAAAATTGATACTCAATCAAAATGGGAAAATGTCCAACGATGCGACGTTATTAAGAGAAAATGTGCACGTGATTGCATAGACGTGCAACGACGACAAGTGATGAGTTTTTTAGAAGCATTCGCAGTCATAAAAATATTATTAACGGTTTTGCAAAGAAAACTAAAATTTATCATTGAATACCAAAATATTTGCTCGCTCGCTTGATAAAAAAGGAAACTAACTTTCCTGATTACTTGATATGTGGTTTTATACAAACCGATGGCGAGTGAATGTCAGAAGGCAAAAGGTGCCAGATTTGTCTAGTCTTACAGGGCGATTCTGGCAACTCTTTCAACTAACCACAGTCTTTCGAAATACAAAAGTCTTTCGTAAGACAATTGCCAATTCTGGAAGCTATCTTGAAATGAAAATAAAAACACTAAAAGCTAAGAATTATTAAAAAAAATACCAAAGAATTAAATAAGTTTATAAAAATTTAATTTAATCAAAAACCGGATTTTCAACAATAACGTTTTAAATTTAAATTAAAAAAGAAAAAAAAATGAAAAAAGTTCCTAAAAATTAAATCAAATTAAAAACAAGTCGTTTTAAAATAATATAATCTAAAAATTAAAGGGAAACTAAATTAAAAAACGCAAAAATTTAACTAGAAGATTAAAATATAAAATAGCTTCCTAAAAATTAACTGAAATAAAAAATTTTTTTTTTCTTTCTAAAACTATAAAATTTAAAAATTTAAATTTAAAAAACTTTTTTAAAAATAAATTATATAAAAAAAAAGTTTAACAAACTCAAAAAAAAAATATAAATAAAAAAAGAAAAAAACTTTAAATAAAAATAAAAGTAGGAAAATGAAATAAAATCTACATATAAAAAAATGCATATTTTTCTATAAAAAAATAAAATCTAAAAATTTGAAGAATATCAAAATCAAACAAGTAATTTAAAAACAATTTCTTTAAAGACTAGCTTTTATTGGGGCTAAAAAAAAAAAATCGACCCCGGCCCACATAACGGCTAAATTTTTTATGGATCTATTTATTTCCTATTAAGTAATATATCGCACACCGTCTTCAAAAGAGTCACAACTCAAAATAATACGTTCTTCAGAAAAGGCGAAAAACTATTTCATAGCATATGCTAATCATGTGAGCAAGGGCGACTTTACCTTAGGTTTTTTAACCGACTTCCAAAAAAGGAGGAGGTTATCAGTGCGTCGGAATATATATAAATATTTTTTTATGTATGTTACCGTATAACTTTGGGCCACGTCAACGGATTTCGGTTAAGATCCGATTAGTGGATCATGAGATATATATATATATATATTTTTTTTTTATATGAGAATTGAAGTCGGTTTTTTTTTGCTAAAAATTACTTGTTTTTTAACAAATTATAACAACAATTTGCTCCAGCTTTTGCTGAAAGGTAAATCAAAGCTCTGTGTACATTTTTAGCGCATAATTTCAAAAATGCCAAATTTAGCGTTCTAAATATGAAACAAATCGAACCATGAATACCGGTTTTCCAAATATCTCAACTCCTGCGCCACCTGTCGGGTAAAGTTTTTTGTGCAGTTATTCCTTTTCACGATGGTAATATACATTCCAAAAATGTACCACAACGGTATAGAAATACGGGGTTTTAAAATATTTGTACACCCGCGCCACTTACCGGTTTAATTCGTCTTTCTCATTGCATTGTCATCGGGTTCTGAGCTTAGTTTAAAGTCTCAAGACTCTAGCTCATCGGAAACTTGATTGAACATTGAGTGCAAAAGTTGGTTACACACAGGTGAAACATAACAAATGCTTGTCAAAATAAAACAAACCGAAATAATTTGAAAAAGGAAACAAAACTAATTTAAAAAAGGAAACAAATTTCGCTGCCCGAGGACTCGCTTTGCTCGTTAGGCTATTGGGACTATTGGAGCAACGCGCGGATTTAAGCTCTGTCAAATGAGCTTTTCGCCATGAAACTTTACCAAGGAGTTTTTTTGTAAGACTTTCGTGCCAGCAGAAACGAAACATATCAAGCTATCTTCCTACTGTCTTTCAATTGTTTTACAAAACATATTCAGCTAGCCAGAATTTCCCTGTTAGGCGGAACTTTTGCAGCACAAACTGCAATTAGGCTCAGGTAGGTCAACTGGCTCGAAAGCTGAACATTCTGTAGTTCTGGAGGTCTTTGATTTCGCCCCTGAACGGATAGATTACTGTGCCACCGAAATGGGACCCAATTGCTCCTTTCTCTATCACCAAGAGAGGACTTGATCGGGCGGGGCTAATGGAAAAAAGGAGGAGTGAATTTCTTTACGAACGTATGAAAACTTGGAGGCAGGTTTGGTGGTGGCGTCTTTTGTCAGGAGCTCTCCATCAAAAGTATGTTCAGGATTCCGGACTTCTGCAGTATGTTTCAGGCGGAAATAGCTGCTATCAAGGAAGCGGTAGACCAGTGCTGAAGAGTGTGACGTTAATCAGACAGGTAGCCAGGCCGCTATCCAGAATTTGAGCGCAATAGTGGAGCGCTCGAAATCGGTAAGGGTATGTTTGCGCTCTCAGTCAACCGCGTCGGAGCACAGATGACTCTGACAGCTTATGTATGCAACTCGCTGTCCACCTATTTAGTTCCTGCGGGAGAGAGGAGGTCTCAATATTTTCTAGAAGCTTGACACCAACCACCTCTTAACTTTCCAGCTGAAACTTTTTGGCTCAATATTATTTTCCCTTTAGACTGACTCCGTCGAAACAGAACATTACCTGGGCATACTGTCATTTAAACTTAACAATAGTTGCGTTCGACAAGTCAAAAATTTGTAAGTTTTTCCAAATTTTTACTGGATGGAGTTCGATAACGACAAAAAATTATCCAACACACAAAAATTGAGAGAGCAAGCGTTAATTTTGTTGCAAGAGGAGCGTTCATTTTGTACTGGCAAGATTTTACTCAGCAAAAATATACATATGATCACAAAACATATGGTTGCAATTTTTGTAAACAAACAAAATTGCATTTTTCGAGTTTTGGTATTTATATGCTTTCAGGCTGCCTGCTATGTGACTTTATGATAGTTTTTACTTCTAGAAATGTTCCTGGCGAACATTGAACGTTCACTTTCCTTTTTTCTTCCATGGAGGCAACATGAATTTCAGTTTGTTTACAAATAAAACATAAACAAAGTCAGCTGGTTTGTCTTCTTCTTCCGGTTTTTGCAAGTGATGGCTAATTTCCTGTTCGTTTACTTTTTTGCTTTTTCTTCTCTTTGGGAGAGAATTTTCGCTTACTCTCTTCATTTTGATTGTTGGCTGGTGTTGGATAATTTTGTTATCGAACGCAACTAATAATCAGTCAGGGTCTGGGAATTTCAACCCCATTCAATTTGAATTCAAAGTGGCATACAAAATGTCATAAAACATCCTGAAAAAGTCTGAAAACACCGTTTTGATAAAATCTCCCAAAAATTTCGAAAGAAGCCAAAATATTACGAAATATTGTTTTCCTTTTAAAGCAATCGGAAATTCACATATTTACTTAATTTTTTTCACTATCTTTTTGGTTTAAAAATCTAAAATTAACATTGAATTACTACATAATTACAGTCAAACTAATTTTTAAGGAAATACTAATTTTTTGATAAAATATTCAAGAACTGTTTATTCGTCATGTTCTATGAACAGATCTTAAGTTGCTGGGATAAAATTTTGACCGTACCCCTTCCAAGCAAGTATAAAAGTTCGCCGTACAACCCTGAAACTAAAAATTTTTGCAAGGCTATTTCGAAAAAAAAAATTTGGCATTTTATATTTTTTGGTGACACCTACATATGTAGTACATACATATGGGAATGACGCTTTTTGTTAAATAGTTCTACTGGAATATAATCAAATTAACTACTTTCTTAGCAAAAGTTTAATGCTTTTTGGCGAGCTCTACTTTGCTGACATTAGGTTGGTAAAAACTGAGATCTGGTAGGTAAGTACTAGAATGGGGTGCTTGTGGTCAACGAACTTTTGAACAAAAAATTTTCTTCTAAATACAAAAACATCAACATATCGAGTCGACAGTAAATGCTGAAGATATTGCGAAAAAATTAACCACTCTGTTAAACAACAAAAAATTGTTTTTTTTTTCTAAATTTGCTTTGCTTTATACACAGCATTTTTTTCAGTAAAAATTGATGCCAACCGGAAGAAGCCAAGCGAATGTCGCTGATATAACAGCATGAGAATTAGATATAAGCATATTAGCGAGTTAAATATTCAATATATCTTTATAGTTAAGCCATCTACCGCTCGCACACACCCCCCACCCCAGCAGTTGAATAAAACATGTAAATTACAGTTGGGGATTTATTTTACATGCGATAAGAAACTGCATACATACATCGACTAAATGCAATCTCACACGCATGACTGTGCTCACATACAAACACAAATATATGTACATTAGGGTAAAGTCGGAATTGTAATGCTCATACCCCCTAGGATTGTTCTATATCGAAAAAGTATACCCCTATTTTTTTGATATTAAAATCAAAAAAAAAATATTTAGAGGTCACTCAAAGCGCTCAAAGTTTTCCATGTACTTTTTTATGGGAAAAAAAAATGGTAGAAATGGTATAGAATTCTTTAAAATCAATATTTTTCGATCGGAAAACTCTGGTTCTCTTCAGGAGACTTACAGTGATAATAACCATTTTTTAATACCAACGATTTTTTATTTGTCCCCCCATTGCATTTTTCGGGATTTTTGCGGGTTTTTGGCGGACCTATAAATTATATTTGCGATGAAAAAATGGTTAAATAAAAAATTGGGTATTATTATTAGAAATCTTCTGCAGAAACTCTTTTAGTTTTCTGAAAGAAAATTATTGTTTTTTTTTAGAATTCAATACCATTTTACAAAATACATGGGAAGCTTTGGGCGCTTTGAGCGAACTCTAAATATTTTTTTGATTTCAAAATAAAAAAAAATTGGGGTACATTTTTTTCGGTATAGAACAATCCTAGGGGGTGAGAGCATAAAATTCCCACTTTACTTTTTTCACATGCATTTTTGGACCACCCTAATGTGCATACATATATTATGTTCACAACTGCATACAGGCTTGTAAACATCTCTACGAAGGCTTATAAATAAATCTAACTTATCAGCACCTCCATCCACCGCACCTACACCAACCACCAACGTCACTAACGCAGCTTCCAAGCAGCGAGCTTAAAAGCAGCCACCTGCAAGCAATCGAGGACACTTAAATAAGTGAAAAATAAAAAATAAAGCAAATTGCGTACAACATCCAGCTAGTCTGCCGCAGACAGTTACATATTTAAAAATGCGTAGACAAGCAAACATTTGCTTAATCGTAAATTTCGCTTTAAACAAATTCAAGATTTACGAGCCGAAATGGCGATACAATGATAAAAAATAAAATCAAGTCATAAAAAATATCTATAATAAATATATCGGCATTTTTTCACCCAAAATAGCAAATTGATTATACATACATACATACATACATACATACATACCCTTAAACAATTTCTGAGTGCTCAGAATTTATGAGTCTTAAAAGAGTCTTTCTTTCGTTATAAATATGATTCAGGGACCATTCAACCAGACTGACTAATTTCTGACTATTTTGATGTCATAACTTTTGAATTGAACTTAAGTTACAAAGTTCACGTAGAAGTAAATGTTTTATTAAAAATCAGAATAATAAAGAATATTTGTTTTTAAGTCTCAGAAAAGCGTCATATTTCAGACTCTAGTATGACTCCTACCTTGGACTCATATTACATTTTTTATTACTTTTGAAAGTTAAGCGCATCTTATGTTTATAGAACTCTTTTACTAAACAAGTAATTTTTAAGCAAAAAACAACCGACTTCAATTCTCATATACAAATTTGAGAATACCGTTAATTTGTTTCATGATCCAACGACGACCCTTGAGGTACCATCTTTCCGATAAAAAAAAAATAAAGAATTATTGAAATATTCCGACGAATTGATAACCTCCCCCTTTTTTTGCAGTCGGTTAAAAATGTTTCGAGTTCCTTGTTAATTTTATGTAAATAAAGTGCAATTTAAGAAAAAAGTGTATTTATTAATTACATACTGTACATAAAACCTGCATAAATGTATTGCAAAGATCATTTTATCTGAAGCGAATTTTCAGTTTTTTTTCTAGGGATATGTCTGTAGAAGTATACATACATAGTGATTAATAAAAAAAAAAAAATCGACCTATGTAGGCCCCACCTAACGGCCAAATTTTTAGTGGTGTTATTTTTATTCTAATATACATTCCAAATATGAACCATATCGGTCTATAAATACGGATTTTTCAAATATCTCGACAACGCTCCACCTATCGCATTACATTGTCACCGGGTTTGAAATTAAGTTTCAAGTTTCAAGTCTTGTAAAAAAGATTTTGGGTAGCTTTTTCCTCTGCTGTAAAATTTTCATAATTGGACTTGGCAGATTTTCACTCTAAACTAGCGATATGTATATACTTATGTATTCGAGTATGTATTTGGCTTAATGTTCACATGGTGTGCGCATGCGAAACTGCTTTTAAAATTTAGATATATAATTTCTTAATGAATGCAAATCAGCTTTTATTGAGTGCACTGCAGCGCATTATCGAAGTTGTAAATTGGCTGATAAATAAGTACTATAGCTTTAATTTTGTTTTGACATGCAATAATTTCAATAAACGATTACGTTCATTGAACTTTTGAAGGGTACAAAGAACTATTTTACTTATTTAACAGCCAATTTCACGAAAGCAATTTAAGTGAAAAATGATTTTAATTTTTGGAATTTTATATGGAAATTGACAGAAAATAAAAAATCATTTTCCATTTAAATTGCTGGTGAAACCGGCTGTAAGAATTTAAGAACTTAATACAGAGAATTAATTCAAAATATTGATATTTCATAATATAAGCTTGAGAAGGAGAATATGTTCAGTAACTAAAGTCCCGAAAAATTGCGAAAATAAGCGTCGTCCATATGTTTTTTTTTTTTTTTTTTTGTATACCAACTACATAATAGCTCTGATCCAATACTTTTCGTGAAAAATCCTGTAAAACTGTCAAACAGCAAAATTACTCTTTGAAGTGAGAGTAAAAAGTGAGTAACAACAAAAAGTACGGGAACAAAAAAACCATTTTTCCTGTGAAAACGTCAACCAGTGATTGCTTGACACTTTTCATGATTTTACCAGAAGAAAAAGTTCGAGTAAAATCTTGCAACTTCATTCTCTACACAACTCTCCAAAAGTCGCTCTCATTTACAGGATTTTGGAGTAAGGGAGCATTTTTCCTGCAAGTTCCTGCAAGTTCGTGTAAAATCTTGTAAGTTCATGGAGTACTGGATCAGAGCTATTATATGAATTGGTCAAACTTGGGTTGGTTTTTTCCCATAAAATAAATATTTTGAAATATACGTATATGTGTGTATAAATATAAAATTTTCGATAGATCGCACGTTTAATAATATGGAGATGTAATTCAAAAGTTACATTTTTGGAGATTTCATCATACAATTAATACCTTTGATAAAGAGAATATGTCTAGCATAACTACGGTGACCATAAATATGGATTCAAAATGAAGGACAATTTTTCAAAAATATGCCTGCATATATTTACGTAGTATAAAAATATCAAAAGAGTATTTATGATTCTAAATTCTTAATACATTTTAAACTTTAAAAATGAATCACGTTTTCTTCATTGATAATAATCTTTTTTTACATGAATATTTATAAAAGTATAATAAAACATATTATAATTACAATAGCTTACACGAAAAGTGAAAATCTTTAAAAGATTATTTTATATGCAAATTTTGAGTCGTTCAAAACGAAAACAATACCCTTCTTTTTTTGTTTTTTTTTTTTGGTACTTTTCGCAGTTATTTGCCAAAAATCGACGTAATAAATCCGACGTAAACGACGAGTTACAAAATGCCCTTTACAAAAATATATAATTTGTGCAGATTGCGCTCCATAGCATCTACATTTCTAATCCGATTTTCATTATCTTTGGCTCAAAGTTTACTGTAATGATATATCTTCTTTATCGAATTTTTTAAATAATGAAAAAACATAATCAAATAAAACTGCGTATTTGATTGAAAATCTCACTTTTTTCGCCTGTAGCACTAATAATTTTCATTGAAGTCGCCACAAGTTATATATTTTGGTAAGAAGCACATCAAGATATTGAAGAAAAGCTACGAAAAGTACCAAAAAACACTTTTTTTTTTAAATCCATCCATAATTTTAAATAATTTTAAAATAACGAATAAAATGCGCGACAAATTCAGGACACTTGGAAAAAATCAGTACATTTTCAGGTTTTCAGGTTTGAAAAACTACGCAGGACCGACCTTTGAAAAACAGTACGGTCCTGCAAAAAACAGAACGGATGGTCACCGTA
>NW_023458561.1:47976701-47993438 GCF_013731165.1 Rhagoletis pomonella | reverse complement strand
TTTGTTATACTAAAATTAGTTGAGCTATAAAACTGCATACTTAGAATTTTTCTAAAAAATCTGAATAGAAAGTTGCAAATAAGTATGCAAATTTATTGAATTTTCCTAATTTTTGCACAAAATTTAGAGATTTCGTTTTTGTTTTTTGGTGTAGGACGTACTATATAATTATAAAAAATTATCGAAAATAAATTAGAATGAAAAACTTTTCAGATATTGCGAAAAATTCTCTGGCCAATACTTTTGTCCGGCACTGTATAATTTTCGATAGATCGCACGTTTAATAATATGGAGATGTAATTCAAAAGTTACGTTTTTGGAGATTTCATCATAAAATTAATAAATTTGATAAGGACAATATGTCTAGCATAACAGACGAACCCGAAGATCCTCGAAGTAACCTTCGACAGTCTGCTCTCCTTCTCGGCGCATACAACCGCAATTGTCAACAAAGTACAAAGCCGCAACAAGGTCCACAAGTCGCTAGCCGGCAGCACCTGGGGAAAAGACAAAGAAACGGCAATTGGCCGGCCGGTTCTGAGCTATGCAGTACCCATGTGGTCAGCGGGGACTAGTAGGACGCAGTGGATGAAGCTTCAGACTGCCAAAACACGGCACTCAGGACAGCGACAGAATGCCTTCTAATGTCGCCGCAACATCACCTGCACGACGAGCCCCATATACTCCCCGTTAAGTAGCATAACACAATGCTCCGCAAGCAGTTTCTAGTTGGGAACTACAGACATGGTCACCCAAACAGACAACTGCTTGCAGAAGAGCCCTCGCCCAGTCACGTCAGAAAGCATCTCTACGAACTGACGGACGAAATCCAGAGGTTCATCAAACAACCTCTGGACCCGACAGCTCATCGACAGACTTTGAACGGCATTCACAGAGAGGCAGTCTCGAGTTATGTAGACTCGACCTGTGAATGCCGTTCTGGACATACAACCACCAGATTTGGACGAGATAGAACTTCGTCAGCCTCGGGAGACTCGGGCCACCATAGCCCAACTGCGCTCTGGTTACTGCAGCAGGTTGAACTCATACCTGAGCCGCTACAACAACTAAACTTCCAAAAAATGGCGAAGTTATGTCTTTCCATCTGTCTTTTGGTATACCAAATGTATGAATTGATCACACTTTGATTGGGTTTTCTCACAAAATTTAAATTTTTATATATTATTAAACGTGCGATATGTGCATAGATGCATATATACATACATATGTAGTTAATGTGTGCATACATATGTATGTACATACTTATATAGGCAATGTGTGTTCCGATTAGGGTTAAAAGTTCGAGTGATGTTCTGAAAACTTGTCAACTTTTTGCTAACGCGTTAAGAAGAAAATGTAATTATTTTTCATAGCTATAAGGATTGAAAGAAACTAAACATTTTAATAAGTTTATTTATAGTTATTATTACATTATAATAATACAACGATTCGCTATTAATTAAAATTTAGTTTTAAAAATTGCCATTAACTGTTCCATACTTTGAATAGTGACATTTCCAGCCACTCATGTACATAAGTGGTATCTTTAGTGTATGGTATGCAATACAACTTGTGCTGACTTTGCCTGCATAGTATTTTCCTTTTTACCCTTCCAGCTTCTCACACCACTTGCAGTTGCAGTGTGCGCTCCTCCGTTTCCGCAGACAATGCATTATCGTAACGTACAAATTTATTTACTTGGAATGCTTCATCCTCGTGATAATCCGTATCGACAACAAACACATCCACTACCTTATCGATAATATATTGTTCCTGTTGCAGTACATTTGTCAGCAAGAGTGGACTAATTTTAATAAGGCCTAAACGTGCCGGACAGACTGTGAGTGGAAATTCACGTTGTTCACCTTGTGCTAATTTACCAATCGAAAATTCAGCTGCACCGCTGTATTCGCAATCGAATTCAAGTTGTGTCTCTAATTTGACCATCAAATCCATTACGCGTTCAGCGGTATTTGTAATGCGACACACAAATGTAAAGGGTTCACCTATTTTTACAATATTTTGTGCGTCAATCACTTCAAGTCGCACATCTTTGTATTCGAAAGGCTGAAAGGGTATTATGAATATGAAAATACTTATCTATATGTTTATTAATATGTTAAAAATAGTTACCAAACGTTGAAGCTGGCTGGTCTGCAAGCGGCCCTTTTCGCCAAGATTCGAACGCCATACAATATCCAATTTGCCAACGGTATTTGCTTGCCTTAAGGCTTTAATATCTTTTGCAATTTCGGCTTTAGGCTAAACAATAAGTTAATTACGTTGTATAAATGTTTAAATACGTCTTCGTATGGAATAGTTGCTTATGACGAAAGGCTGGCTTCAGTATAATGCGGCATTCGCAGCATACGATTGCGAATGACTCTCTGGCGACGAGCCGTTGAAGAACTTTTGGCTAATAAACGTGCAGAAATAGCTCCGATTCTGGCAAGTCGATATTCTTCTTAAGGACCATCAAAGAATTCCTTGTCGTGTAAAGAATAAAGGGAATACCGCATTATACTAAAGCCAGCTTCCCGACATAAGCTACGAACACAGAAATATATGTACACATCATCGGTGATAGTGCAAAACAACTCTCAAAAAAATCTATAAAAATACCGAGTGCTAGTTCCGAATCAAAAATTTAGTTGCTTTTAAGTTAACTAATAAATCCAAGTTGCACTTCGAAATTAAAAAAAAAGAAGCAAGACGGATTTATGGCTGCGCTTATCCATAATCTTTCAACTACTTCTTCAACAAAAAGAAAACAAATTGTATTGCAGTATCAGCGCTGATATGCAACTTTTCCTACCTTAATACAGTACAGAAATTGGCAACTGTTATTAGGTTGCAGCATATTTTTTGATGAGAACACCGACTCGCCATTGGATAGTGTGTTTAGTGGGGTAACGGTGTAGTGTTCAGAGCTATCCAACTCGACTTTCTCCAAGCAAAAAGGTCCAGTGGTTATATTTTGTATTTGCGCTTCCAGATAGATCTCATCCATTTCTGCATTATAGAATTTAGTCTTTACATCAAGTGGTTTAAGTACTTGAAACTTAAAGAATTTGCGAAAGGATTGTGGAAACCCAGCAGGCGTGGTATAGTTCACTTCGCATACCAAGCTGTAAAAATATAGAATAAACAAATAAGAAAGTCTCTGCAATACATGTTGCATGTTCTCCTACATGTGTGTGCCAATCTCCTTTACTTCATAGCGTATCACATCGTCCAACGTTTGGTCTGGCGTAAGTGTGGTACTCGTCTGCTTTTCATTCATTGGCAGATTAATGCGCGTAGTATTGGATTGTAAATCAGCCTTTACCGTAACACCTTCAACCGAATAAGTAGTGCAGTTGTGCACGCAAATGTAGCTAGCAAATGTTTCACCTGCAGAAGATACATATTGATTTGTACGTATGTAACTGAAGAAAGGGGCAAAATATACCCATTCAGTTCAATTACCCAAATATATGGAACCGAACGACTGTGGCAACAGCATAAACTGTCCCGCTGCTAAAGTTTCCGCCCCCGCAACAGTTGTACTCTCATGCTCCAGCATGCGGCGACGAAATGTTTGTTGTGGCAAATCACGATTTTCGCAGGAAATCACTTGTGGGCCGATGAGTGTAGGCCTAGTGAGGCGCATCACTACAAGAACAATGGTTACTTTGTATTATACAGATATCTGGCTACTTACCTTTCAACGCCAACAAATGTTCACCCTGCTCCAGACTCATTGTAATCTCAATGTTTGCTTTTACACATTACAGATGGAAATGAAAATAAATTCTGCTATTTATTAACAACTTAAAATTGCAAACGTCAAAGACCAAACGCAAAATAAAGTCGGCAGTTGCCATATCATGAAAATTAAAATATTAAACAATCAAGACGATTTGGAGGATTTTTTCGCTTACACCAAAGATTGTGAATGTATGAGACAACACGTTATAATTGTAGCGAGTGTGAACATCAGGAGCATGCCTTCTCTTTCCATCCAATCAAAAAACGTATTTGGGTAAAACGTAGAGGGCGCGCTCCTGATGTTAACACTCGCTACAATTATAACGTGTTGTCTCTTTTTAGAGATTTACGTTCTTTGCTTACACTAAAAATGGATTTCTGAAAAATATTTAAGCTAATAGTAAATTACGAAAGCTTAATTCAAACCATAGTTTAATATTTTAGCCACTTATATTTAGTTATAGGCATTTTAAATTTAATTACGTCTTGTTCAATCTTTATCGTCAAGCTCTACTAATGGTAAGTCCAGAAAACGAGCTCTTTGGACCGGTTTGGACCAGAGGGACAGAGAGCTGAGTGAGATTGAACTGGCATGAGAAGAAGTGATTGTCGTCATGGGTCGGAGTCTCCACCAGCGGGACACCCATAGGGGATATCGGGCTCGAGTCTGCATAAGTAGCTCTTTAGGCGTCTACAATATCCTGACGATAAATGGGCCAGGCGACTTATCCCTCGTTCAGATCGGCGAACCCCTTCAATCGTTTATTGTTGTAATTTTATTCTGGCAACCCTAGCAGTAATCCGATAAGCATGTCGCATGTCCGATAAGAAGAAAACACAAAACAGCTGACTAGTGCGGTTTTCTTCTTCTGACATTTCTCTTCCATTCTGAACAGCATAAACAAACAAAAATATTTCATTTGTACAGCCACAATAGCATTGAACCGCGACCAGGACGAACACTTTTTATAAATTTTCGTCAAAATGGAAGGGAACGGCGATGAGGAGATCAGTAACCAAGATCCGCTTCCACTTGAACGTTCCGGAGCTGTGCGAGAAATTGGCAACCAAGCTGTTTGGAGTCTGTCGTCTTGCAAGCCAGGTATATATATACACATACTTATATATTCAGTTTACATGTGTAAGACTAAAAATTCTCTCCACAAGGATTTGGCGTTGAACGTCTGCGTGATAATATAATCGACACTTATTGGCAGTCTGATGGCCAACTACCGCATTTAGTCAATGTGCAGTTTCATCGCAAGACGCGAATTAGTGCAGTGTATTTATATGCCGATTACAAACTCGATGAGAGCTATACACCCTCACGCATTTCGCTAAGAACTGGCTCGAACTTCAATGACTTGCAGGAGTTACAAAATCATGAGCTTTTTGAGCCAACAGGTGGGTAATTGAAGATTTTCGGGGCCAAATTAAAGACTAACATATTTCACGCCAATTACATTTCAGGTTGGACTGCGATACAGGTAGAAAATGGGAAATCTAGACCCGTGCGCATATACATGTTGCAAATTGCAATTGTAGCAAATCATCAGAATGGACGCGACACACATTTGCGCCAGATACGCATACATGCTCCAGTCGAAAATTCAAAGGAGAAATTCACTTCCATTAGTTTTAAGAAATACGATACCATACGATAAGGGAGCTGGCGTAATAAAATATGTGTGAACTCGTCGGGGATGTGGGGAAGACTCAAATGATAAATCTTACAATATTTTATATATTAGCATACAATAAAAACTTACCGCTAAATAGTACTTAAGCAAACATCAATATTCTTTTGATTTGCGCGTGTTGCAAGCACCTTGCATTTGGCTTATATCGCCGCGGCCACTTTCACTAGCTGCTGCTTGTATTTTTTAAACTCCATAACTCAGTTTTTGTATACACTACAAAACACAGAACTAAAACTTAAACAATCTGAATTTGTTTATATTTCACTATAGTAAATACAATTAATTGGTCCAATTATGTTAACACTCTCGCGATTTGTACATACGCGAAAAACATTTTCAAGCGCGTTATTCAAATTAGACACAGGGTGGTGCTAAAACCACGAATAAGCGGGAATATAAAACGTCAAAAATGGGTCGAAGCAGAATCAGCTGATTATCTTATGTACGCCGGTAAGCAAATGCACAGTTTTATATATATTTTGAGCGTGCAAAAAACATAATAAATATTGTGTAACCATAACAAGAATCCGGTCCTTTTAATAGTAAGTACAAAATTTTAAATTGTAAAAAATGTGGCCCATTATCATGGCGGTACTGCGCCGCAATGCTGTCTACATAACGCTACCTATTGCTGCAGTTGTGGGTTTCATTGGTTACAATCTCGAGCGAAAGCTCTCGGACAGATACACGCCATACAGCAGTAAGTACATATTAAAAAAAAAGTTGAACCTAGTTTTATAAAATTATATTTATTTTAGAATCTATACAAGAGTGCCGCGCTGAACGCTTGGCCGAGGAAGAGTTGACCGACCCAACAGGCGTGGAAAAGTTGCGGTTAAATACGAATGTTCTGGAAAGAAATCTATCCCCATCTTTGCAGCCAAAGACGTGAACTACCAGCAAGATATTAAATATCTTCTGAAATTAGACAGGCTAATAAAAAAGTTGAAGCCAACTGATGTTTTGTGTCTGTTGAAAGCATGATTTTAATTTACATTTTAAATTATATATTATGTAAGGATCTTAATAGGATGAATGTTATTCTTTTTATATTAAAATCGCAATTTAAAGAAAATATAAACACTTGTTTGTGAAAAGCTTTTAAATGCATTAAATGTTCATTGCTCTATGGGAATAACTGACCGCTAGTAGCACATCAAAAAATTTCTTGGAAATTAAGGTTTCGACACAGCTATAAATTCGAACTTGAAATATATATTCCGTAACAGAAAAAGTTGACTTAGACGTGCATACATATGTAAATACATATGTATGTACCCAGCAAACACAGTCTCTAACGTTAGAGAAATTTGGATTTCTACATTAGATAACTAGGGTAATTCTCTAATCGTTCTCGAGCCGATGTCAAAATTAGAGAATTACATTAGAATTCGATTCGAGAACGATTAGAGAAACAGCGCGAATTCAAATAAATGTAAATAAACAATATTCCAAATGAATTACTCATAAATTATTTTTAAGTTCAAATAATTCATTATTATTTTATTGCAAATACATTTAATACAAATTTTACAAACAAAGCAAGGCAAAACAGCAGTTTGAAATTCACATTCGAATCCCATTAGAGATCAACATTGGAATACGATTAGAGAATTAATATTTTCTCGAGTCGAGAACTATGTCCCATTTTTGTTGAGATCGCTATGATTCTCGATACTTTTCCGAGTCGTTCTCTAACGTTTGAGATTGGAGGATGTGGCTAGTTCTCCAATCAGTCTCTAATCGATAACTAACCTCAATGTTTGCTGGGTAGTTAAAGTCCTGTCTATTAATAAGAACATCCCTTGCGGGGATCGAACCCGCGACCTTTGGATTAGAAGTCCAACGCGCTATCCACTGCGCCAAAGGGACGAATGGTGGCGCGTAGCTATTTAACCCGCACAGCTGTGTTTTATGCAGAGATTATCCTGCAAAATAACATGATCGGAAACAAAATTCACATTTAAAAAATTTGTACATGTAATTGGTGTTTGCAATGTCTTTTGAATAAAGATTAAATAAAGTTAAAAAAAAATACACCCATGAAGATGACATCCCTTGCGGGGATCGAACCCGCGACCTTTGGATTAGAAGTCCAACGCGCTATCCTCTGCGCCAAAGGGACAAGTGGTCGGTAGTTGCAAAATGACTTATTCGAAACTGCTGACGTGCCATCGCAGGGTGTTTCATAGCACAATTTTTAAAGGCAGGGTGTGTTCGCGAAGCATAAAAAACAATAAAAATAAAAGTTGAAGTTTTGGAGATTTTCTTGTAGAAGTAAATTTATTTGGATTTTAGGATTGATTAATAGGAAGGATAATTTTAATCCGAAAATTGTATAAGAAAACATATTTCTTTTTCTTGAAAAATGTGGGAACTAGATTGTTGTAAATTGGAACAAATAAATATTAAATTAAATATATCGTGTGCATACAAAAAATTTTAAAAATCTATATTTGGAAAAAGTATTCGTTAAGTGATATTACAACGAAATTATAGTAAGAAAACCATCATACGTCTCACAGACATTGATATATTCTCAGCAACGTTCATTAACGTTATCAAATGAGGGTTAGAGTTTTAAAAACTAGTTAGCTCGTTGATACAATGAAATATGACTTTCCAGGTTATAAAAAAAAATCAATTTGTAATCTAATATTAAAAGAAAATAAATTTGTAGACGTTAGTATTAAATATTGTATAACTTTACAAAATGGCACTTTCAATAAAATTATCTAATTATAAAACATCCCAGAAGATAATTTAGGTAGGCCTTCTTAAGTAGTCATTCTAAGAGGCCTACCCTCGAAGGGCTGAAAAAAGTTCTTTCTTTGCATGCCTTCTAGAAGAGCTTATCCATTTGCAATTTACGCGAATGCATACATTTATATTATTTAGCATTAAAAATGAGTTTGAATAAACATTTTAAGTTGCAATAACACATATTTCGCTATAAACCTTAAGCAAATGCTTCAAGATGTATGGTTTTTATAAATTAAAGAAGCAATTTGAAAAGAACTCCTTCAAAAGGCCTTCTGAAGTACGTCCTATAAAAGCACAAACAATGCAATGGAAGGCCTTCCATGGGTAGCGCACGATGAAGCCCTTCAATTTGTGCCACTCCATTCAAAAAAGAAAGGAGAAACGAATAACTCTTAGGAACGCCTTTCGGAAGGACTTTTTAACTACTGAAATTATCCCCTGGGATTTCTGGCTGCGGACCCTGGAACCAGTTAGCGGCAAATTACGAATCGCTATCGCACTTTTTGACGCAAAAACATTCATATCATGCGTCAAAAATTGCGATAGCAATACGAAATCGTCGCTAACTGGTTACAGAATCTCTCTCCTGATCAGTTTTATATTTTATGAATTGTGGCATTAACGAAATTTTTTATTCCAGTTAGAAATAGAATAATCAGGTAAATAAGCCTTCACTTTTGTGGCCCACCATGTAATAGACGTCCTTGATTTCGGCATTGTTTATCATATTCTAACCCAAGCATCATAAACGCGCGCGCGCACACACACACACACACTTTTTGGCAGCTCTGTTCTTATACAGCTATAGGCGCCCAGTTAGCATAGCCTCGGTGGCGCAGTAGGCAGCGCGTAAGTCTCATAATCTTAAGGTCGTGAGTTCGAGCCTCACCCGGGGCATAATTTTTTTACACGTTTTTTTTATACAGAAAAATAAATGTTATAGACAAATAAATTTCAATTACATTTGCATTGTCTTTTAAAAGTTTTGCAACTTTACATTTCATTACTTCACTTTAGTTAAATTAGTTACACCTAGCGAAACAAAAAATCCACACTCGATCTAATTTGCAAACTCTATTATTTAAGCAAATCATATTTTTTGAACCAGGAAGATTAATAGCAATTTTTATGTAGATTTATATGCTCGTTTATGTGCAAGATATATTTACAAAAATATATCTGTACATACGAAAATTGCTTGAACAAATATTTTGTAAAAGACGAGATAAGAAATAAGAATCTGAAAGTATTCAATGCGGGTCGCGATGCAAAGGCCGCCGCTGCGATGGTTAGACTAGGTGGAGAAGAAAATTCGGCTTCATTTGGAATTTCCAATTGGCTCCAGTTGGCACAGACTACCTTAAAGAAGCTGAAGGAAAATATTAAGTGCTCGAAAATATTTTCTTTTGTATCCAATTTTTACATTCAATTTATCAAGGTCAAATTATAAGCAGGTGAAGTAATAAAACAGCTTTCTCGCTTTTCTTTATTGACACTTGGCTATCTTATAAAAATTTTTAAGAGTAAACTTTCAAATAAGATGGTGTCAAATCTTTCTTTTCGGTCTTGTTACTTCCCCTTTTATAATTTCGATCAATATTGTCTTTTTGAGCATTTTTATTCATTGAGCTTTTTTTAATAAGTTAATTAATATTTTTATTTCCACCTTTGTTTTAATGAAATTATAGTCACCTTTTGAGAGGTTGGAAGCACGCTTACTGTACTAAATCTACAACAAGGCCGACAAAATTAAGTGAACATATTTTACCAGAAACCAGAGTAGGCGAAGTCGGGGCATTCTTGGACACACTTTTATTTTAGTCGATAACTCGCAAAAAAAACTTACTTTTTCCAAACATTTTATAGCTTGGTTTTGTAGTACGAGAAATAACCTTCCTTTTGCTATCAGCAGTTTGATCAAATTGTATTGTATTGCATGTTATTTCAGTTAGCACAAAAATTGTGTTTTTGCACTTTTGAAAAATTACGAGGAATTATTAAAAATTAAAATTATTGGCGGAAAACATTTATTTGTGAACGAAAACGAAAGAAGACATCATAGTTAATAGAATAAAGTGAAATATGACGATTAAAATTATTCCGATTCGCAGTGAGCACCCGGGTTTGCTCCGGCGCAACTCAAGTGAACACCTCGATCACAAACAATACGATTTCCGGATATTGCCGAAAGAGGCATTCTGGCTACACCAAAATTTATCGATCCAAAAACCTATTAAAAACTGCCGAAAAACTAATGCTGTGTGGAAATTATGCAAGAAAAAGCCCTCAAATGTCAAGAAATAAGTGTCCAATAATTTTTGCAAAACGGCGGCGTATAAGGAGGTAATGCAATACAATCTTCATACAAAATTTTTTCTGCGTCGGAGGCCTAAGCTTCCACGAGCATTATAAATATATTTAACTGAGTTGGTTCGGCGGTAAACCTTATCAAAATAAACAAAATACTAAGTGAAAAAACTCGATATATCAAATTTATATTTGCTATGGCAGCGAAATAACGGTGCGTATACAAACGTCAAGTGCTCAATGGAAAATGAGCTCAGCATGAAACGAGTTGATGACAAATGGTTGAAACTGTTAAGCATTATAAGGGGGAAAATATCTTGCTCTCAAACAATACCCCGTGTCCAAGAATTCCCCGAATTTCCCTACACTTTTTTCAAGGGTTGATGTTGAGGATATTTTAAGCGAAAAGTACAAATACGAGTTCAATATCTCGACGCAAAATTCAAAAATCTCTGCAATATCCAGTCCGTTACAACAATCCTAGCAGATTTTCAAATCTCCGTGAACAATAAATTATATGCGAAATACATATGCGGAATTTTTTGTTTCGCTAAGTGTAGTTATAGTTATTTCCCTTCATTCTTGCTCGCAAATACAGTTTAGTTTATTCTAACATTTCTCTCCACGTACATTCTCAATTTTCGACTAAAATTATATACTCGACAAATATTGAAACTTAAATCTATTGAGAAATATTCAGCTCACATGTGTATGTAATACCAATACCGATTGTATTCTTAAAATTTATGTAAAAATTCAATTTTTCGCTTTTTCCAGTGCAATTGCATTCATTATTTTAACGGGCGCTCATGCATTCTCACTTGCCCATGCGTTGTATGGACCACTCCTGCTGGCAAAGTGGACAGCGATTATTTTGTTTCACCCAAAGCGACATGCAGCAATGGTGAAATGAATGATTGCATTCGCCCCAAACGACCACACAATCCTGACGGCCGAGTACTTCGCGTTTATTTTCCGCCTGACAACGTAGACAAGCGTCTGAAAAGAGTAGCGAATGATGAATGAAAATTAGATAAATAGTGCATAAGTTGTTAGAAAAAATAAAAAATTATTAAATTTAGTAAGACGGAAATTGCATAAATGCACCATTCAAATATCCACACATACATACATAAAGATGTGTGTATCTACAAATTTCAAAAGCATATTTGTTGTCAACACTCTAATAGAGATGATAATAACAATGATAATGTATTCACATGCAAATTAATATATTCTCAGTGCACCACTAATTGTCACACAATGCAACGGCCACAACATGAGCAAACACTTGAGCAGCGGCTGGAACACCACAGTGTCCAGTGTGCCAGTGGCATCCAATCGGCGCTGCTCACCTTACCGTCAGCTGCACCAACCAGCAAGAAGCCGTTTGTTGTAAGTGGCAAGTGCGCCACTGACGACATTGAACTTCAATTAGAAATGTTTTGCATGTGCCGCACAATTCCCACTAAATCGCATACACACAGATATACACACACTAGGGTGGGTGGGTCATTTTTGTATTTACTAAATCGTATTGTACTTTCTGGTTCTGCAGATAATTATAAGAGAAATTGTAGGAGAAACCATGGGTCGGAAATAAGTTTCGAGCCTGCGCCTTTTTAAATGAAAAAAATCACATATTCACGATATTAAATTGATTCCCCTTTTTTGTACGAAAGTTTGTTGATTTTTTTTAGTATTGCACGAAGATTGAAACTTGGATTTATACGATTTTTGTTAAAGAGGATAGTTTACTGCTTTCAAAAAAAAATCAAAATTATATAAAAAAATATATATATTCATAATTTTGACACGGGGTTTATTTTTGCATGGTAAATATGGTTAATCAACTAGAAATATTATAAAGTAAAATATGTATAGTTATTTTGTATCCATTAGTTGTTGCAACAAAGGGTGAAAACTTTGCAAAATGGGCATAGAACAAAAAAAAAAAATAAAAATTTAGAAAAAGTATATTTTTTAAATGCCCAGGCTAGAAACTCATTTTCGACTTATAGTTTCTGCTGCATTTTTTGTTAGAATTCTCTATGGAAACCGAAAATACTATGCAATTTGCCGAAAACAGAGACTAGAGTGAATATTAATTATTTCATGGTGCAGTTTTAAAAAAGTCATATAAATATTCGTGAGAATTATAAAAGTCTTTTGATATCAATTATGTGTGAGAAACTTTTTTTAAGTCATCGATAACTATTATTTTAAGACTTATATAATAAAAGTATTTTTTGATAATAATTATCAGCGAGCTATATATTTTCAAGTCTTCAAGAACTTTTATTTTGAGACTTATAGCCTAATCTGTATCGGTGACAAAAATTATTTTACTGACAAATTTAAACTTTTACATATATTTTGCCGTAATAAAAACTGTGAAAAGACTTTGTTAGTGATACAGAAAAGAGCCGTTACATTATAAAAAAATTGTCACAATCATTATTATTGAGATAAATATTTTTAATTCTTCAAAGACTTTTATTTTGAGACTTATATTAAACATTGCTATTCATAATAATTATAAGTGCGAAAAATTTTTTAAGTCTTATAATTATTGTGAAAGCACTTTATATTTTATAAGGGTTTGAATAATAGTTACAGATGACTCGTAAAATGTTTATCTTAATATAATAATTTTGTTTTCTCTGGCCAAAAAAACTGTTGTCCGCCAATTTGACCCATCCTACCATACACATACATATGTATGTATGTAAGCGCTCGGCCGCCCACTTTTCTTCCATTGTTGCTTTTGTATGCCGTTGATTTCACAATTTCTTCGTTTTGTAAGAAATTGAAGAGTGCCAATAATGAAAGCATTCATATCTTCTTTAGCGCATGTTTGTCTATTGACACAAGTACAACAAAACGCTATGAGTTGATAATTAGAATGAATGTGATGTCGTTTCCCTGCTGCGCACATTTGAGTTCACATGTGACGCAAATGTGGAAAGGTTTTTGCAATATACAAATGATTAATGGAAAAAATCCTTCTTTTTTGCAAAACAAAAAAATATACACACAAACATATGTGCATACATACATATACATATGTATACCACGATCGAAAATGGTTAATTTACATTTTATTTTTGGGACAATAACTTTAACCCAAACTTTGGTCCGATCAATCACACGACTCAACACGATTTTGGATGTCCTTGCCACAGATTGATACCGTTAAATAGACCATAGAATTTACGTTCATTCCAAAGACTGATATCTGTGGGGACGTATGCATATGTAGAGATTATACTCATTTTCGAGGTTAACTCCCTAATATGTAGTAAAGTCTCAGTTATATTTTAACCTCGTTTTTCTCAAAATCTGGTGCTGATGGCAACTTTATACTTACGGATTCGTAATGAGCACAACAGTCTATCAAAGACAGCTTTAACATTTGTCGCACAAAACAAAAATCTATGATGATGTTGTTTTAAGCTAAACGAGAAAAATGTATGTACCATGCCTACTGCTGCACCGAAACGCCGAAATCTCGAGAGGAGCTGGGGTTTTAAATTTTACGGATTTTTGTTAGTGAAATAAAAAGGAATCATTCCTAACAGTCCGATTTTGGATCCATTTTTGTCGAACTTTTTCTCGGTTCAGGCACAGCGTGCAATGGAATCATTTTTGTTTTTTTCATGCACTGTGTGACAAGTGGCAGCGTCCTGTTGAAACCACATTTTGTCCATTTCCATGCCATCTGATTCAGGCCATAAACCATGTCACGATGATGTCCTTTCACCATAACAGCGTTACTGGCATCATTTTTTTTAAAGCGGTATCAACGTTTGGATCACTTTTACGCGTTGTTCAACTGAGTGTCGCTGCATGACTACCGTTTTCCAAAGCCTTTAGTACCAAGTGTCTGAAAAAAATAAACAAACACATCACAAATAATTGTTGTCAAAGACCTGCATCACCTTTGTGTATCAAACCTATATATGTGTATGTACATACATATGTATGTAAAACATTTAAAAAAGTTGGACGGTTCAGGATCTTGGTCTTGCATCATTGCGTTTGCAAACTTCTGTAGAATTTTTTGCAAAACAACAACAAAATATGCAACTATACATTGCAGCTATGTATTGCAAATATGCAATTCCAAGAAATATGTTTGCAACCCTAATTCAAATCAACGGCTGAAATTATCAGAACAAATAAACACAAACAAGATGAATCGTTATGCAGGCGGTCAAATGATCCCTATTCACGCCACTTTTACTCTTTCCTCTATCTTTACTTTCTTTGACCGAAGGCTGTTACGTATTTGGGTCAAATGTCCACCGTCTCCGTTGTATTCATTTGGTAGCTTTTTTCAATACTATTTTTGTGCCTAATGTCATTGATGATATGGAATTAAGAAAAGAAAAAAGTTCTAGTTTCGATTAATCTATTTTCAAATACAATGCTGTGTTTTGCCAATAGAAACAATCATATGTATGTTACCGCATAACTTTGGACCACGTCAACAGATTTCGATAATTCTGTTTCTATCGCAAAGGTGGTGCCTCAAGGGCGGTCCCATACTGATTCATGAAGAAATTAACGGTACTCCTAAATTTTTATATGAGAATTGACGTCGGTTATGTTTTTTGCTTAAAAATTACTTGTGGAATATACATATGTAGGCTCCAATAATATAATAATTTGGCGCAATTTTCATTAAAATCTTACGTTATGGTATTCGAACTAGGACTGCGACGTCGACCTCATAATATCGATGTTTCAAGCATCAAGCGAAGATTTGCGCCATACATATATGTATGTATGTATCTGTGTGCGCAGCTAATGATAAATATAATAATGAGAGGATCATAATTCTAAATGGTAACCAGACAGCGTTGGCGGCTCTCTTATATCATAGGGAGACGGCAACGTTGTGCCGGATTAACGGCGCGGTTGATCCGATCAAAAATGTACCCTGACAGACGGCAGTATTGTTTTTTACATAATAATACTATAGAATATTGTTCAACAATTCGGAAATCCGATTTTTATCAAAATATATAGAATATTCGTTTAATAACATTTCTTTTCGTGGTGCAACGGAAATGTTGGGGCTGAAACAAGTGCTTCTTGAGTGTGTGCACATGGTACGAATTTAACAAAAACTTGCGAATAAAAGGTTAAAGAATAATAATAATAATAGATTGGCGCTTACACATATGTTAGGGTTTGGCCGAGTTTCTCCTCCGTCTTGTGGTGTGCGCCTTGATGTTGTCTCACAGTTTTACGCCGACTCCGAACGGCGATTGTATTTTTATGAGAAGCTGTTTTTTATGGCAGAAATACACTCGGAGGTTTGCCATTGCCTGCCGAGGGACGGCCGCTGTTAAGGAAAAAACCTTTTTTCTATATTTTTGCGATGTTGCTTTGCCCACGGTTAGAACCCAGGTGCTGCGGAGTGGAAGCGCGCAATGCTTACCACTACACCACAGCGGCTGACGAAGGTTAAAGTACAACACTTAGAAAAAGGCCAATACAAGTATGAAAGTAAAGGGAAGTACGCAGATAGATAAAGAAAGGGGTAAAGGCAACGCAAAAATAAAAACAAAAAAAAGATGCGTAAAGATAAAGGCAAAAATTAAGATCAATGTTAATTTAAGCACTTTACTTAAGTGAAGGGGGAATATGTAGATGAAGAAAAGTATAAACACCAAAGTAAAAACAAAGATAAATATAAAGAAAAAGATGAGAATGAGGATTCCGATCCTCAACCTATCGATATAATAATCGATATTTTTATCGATTTTGTTATCGATATTTTTATCGATATTGTTATTGGTTTTGTTATCGACATTGTTTTGGATTTTATTATCGATATTTTTATCGAAGTTGTAATCGATATTTTTATCGATTTTGTTATCGATATTTTTATCGAATTTGTTATCGATTTTGCCACCTTATCGATTTAAATAGAAAAAATACAAAAAATATAACCTTAAGCAAAAGCAGATGTATGTATGTATGTATGTATGTATGTAAATTGGTTATGAGACAAAATAGATATGTAACGTAAGTTTCACTTCTCCAGTGTGGCCCAGGCGCACTTACTTTTTTTATTTTGTTTTTTTTGCTCCTTCAATAATTACTGAACCTTTTTTATGTAATTATAGTCGGTGTTGCCCTTTTTGATTAAAATTAAAGTCTAAAAAATCAGATGGACGTGAAATAATTATGCGAAATAACAACA
>NW_023458561.1:47872734-47976691 GCF_013731165.1 Rhagoletis pomonella | reverse complement strand
GTCTAAAAAATCAGATGGACGTGAAATAATTATGCGAAATAACAACAATAAAGACAAAGTTAGTTAGAATTTATAATAAAAAAAAAAATATATATATATATATTTTTAAGGCTCGAGGTACTTTTTTATGTAATTATAGTCGGTGTTGCCCTTTTTGACTAAAATTAAAGTCTAAAAAATCAGATGGACGTGAAATAATTATGCGAAATAACAACAATAAAGACAAAGTTAGTTAGAATTTATAATAAAATATATATATATATATATATTTTTAAGGCTCGAGGTAGCACCCAGGTTACTGAGTTTTAGTAGACAGTTCTGACCACTCGGCTATCACGGATGTCGAACTCGCCTGCATCGAGAAATTTAAATCCCTTCGTAAGCACAACAACATCCATTTAGCAGGGGTACCCGGAGGACTGTCTCGCAAGCGAGGCGAGAACCATCACTCAATCAATTGGCCCTGAGCTGTTCCTGTGAGTGGATCCCAAGATGTACTTTTAAGGAAGAGCTCAGGGAATAGAAGAACGCGAAGGGGTCTAAATGGCGTGGCTTAGTAGGACTGCGTCAGGCAATGAGTCTATTGGCATTTTACTTTGGTAGGCACCAACAGCTCAAATATTTTACGAACTATCAAATATTTTGCTACGCTAATCAGCTGTGAATTGAGTGGTTTGCAACAAGTGTTGCAAATTCAACTAAAGTAGTCGCAAGTTTGCTCTTGCATAAATTTGTAATACCAAATGCACAAGATGGCGAACAGCCCCAATGAAATGATATTGACGCTAGAGCGGGTTGGTAGGAGCAAATAAAATTATTTTTTTTTTTTTGGGAAAACAAGCGTTCGCTGCAAATGGTAATGCCATTATTGCGAAATTTTTAGGCATAACATCTAAGTTAGGTACAAATATGAATAAACCACTCAAAAATAACAGCAAACCTATTATGTATTGGCAGTGGAAGGTGAACTACATTTTTAGATGATCTCGAAAATATTTTGGTAAACAAGAAATACAGTAAGTATCTGAATATGCCATGTTAAGAAGCTTGTGTTTTTTTTTAAATAAGTATAGATTTTTATACTAAATATTGTATTTTATTTTTCGGCCATAATGTTCAAGATTTTTGGTCTAACGATCTTGAGCGAGTACATTTTTTGTACAACGGCTTTTTTTTTGAATTCCAATTGTAGCAATCCCGTGATTGACAATACATAATAAAATATTTAAATTTTTAAGGCGTAAATTGCGTTTCGCTTGGTTCATTCGCCACAAAATACCGTACAATATATGTACATATGTTGTATGCATCCTTTTTTTGCTACTAATTTCATTAATTGTTTTTCATGCTTTTTTCGACAAATAAAGACAGTACTGCACACAGCAATGGCATTTTTTCTTGTTTTGTTTTTTTTTTTTTTCTTATCCATCTAAGTATGACGCCAGCCAAAAGGCACTGCCCACACTCTTGCTGTTTTTGTAATTGGCAAATGTCCAAATCACATGATCTTCAGAAGATGATGATATTGTTTTACTACATACTTGGGTACACACCTCCTTCTGACGTTATGTATTTTTAGCTAGTTTGCAAATTTGCCAGCCATAAAACAACACCATTCTGCAAAAATTTCAAAAATGGGGGCCAACGTTAGACAACATTTGGCGTTCAAGGCAACAAAACAAATTTATATTTATGTACATATTTGCAAAACAAAGATTTTATTAAATCAACGAAAAAAATAAATTTAATTTATTTTTCAACAGTGGTCTCGTCATTCGAGCGATGGCAAGTGGCACGTTTTCGCCAATTTAGTATGTACATACGTATTTAGGTATGTACATACATATGTATATACAAATCAAATTTTTATATATCTACATACATATACATATATGTACATATGTATGTGGTAAATATGTAATTAAACGATTTTGTATTTCAATTAGCGCTAAGACGGCAAGGCGCACGGATATGGACGATAGATAGCATGCGATTGTGCTTACATACATACATATGTATGCAAACGAACACGTAACGTCGAGGCGGGACATATGATATTATTGTTCGCATTGAGAGGGCTCGAATGCCATCTCTTACGATCAGTAAAAAGGTAAGGGATTTCAATGGTATTTTCCATTCTTATTCAAGATATACTAGAGCTTTTATCTGGGTGAGTTTAGATAAAAATTTCAATTTCCTAAGGCCGAAAGCCTCGATCTGCCATCCAAAAGGGAAGGGAATTGATTCAAACATTCTACATAATTTTAATTCGAATTATCTAATGGTAATAGCGATAGAAGAAGACGGCAAGTCTCTTGCTTCATGGCTCAAACCGTTGAGGCGCCACCTAAGTATGTATGTATGTGAAGAACTGCAAGCAGATGTTTGGAAAAGTAGTAGATAAATAGAGATTAATATGAGGTGTGCCCCAGGGTTACCAAATTGGTAGAAAAAAATTGGGTTGGTAAAAGGGTATTTTTTTTTCATTTGGAAGATTTTTGTTCAAATATTTTGTTAAAAAACAAAAAAACAAATTAATTAAAAAGGTGTAACCTAAATTAATTGGTTGACAGTATGTATGTAGTATTTTAAATGATTCTTTAAATAAAAAGAAAAAAATCGACAGGTATATAATTAGACACTATGATTGTTGGCAAAAAAATTTAAAAAATCTACGCCAGTTTACATTAATGGTAATTGTTAAATGAAAACAAAAAAAAAACACAAAAGACCGGCGGCAACAAATTTAAAAATCAACGGGAATTTTTAGCTGCACATTGTTGGTTATACTAAAATTCCATGGGCTGCATACCCAAAATTGTTTTAAAAATTCAGAGCAAGAACTTCGAAAATTAGAGGAAAATAAAAAAATTTAGACATCTTGTTGTAAAAAATTTAGAGCTCTTTAAAAGTAAAATTTGTAATTGTGACCCGGTTAAAACGAGTGGAGTACGAAGTATGTTCGATATTTTTTTTTTCTTTGGAAGAAACTACCTGCAAAGAAATTCCCAAAGATCAACACGGGTTTTTACTAACTTCAAACTGGCACTTTGTTATACTAAAATACCAACTTGTATGAAAATTTATTGAATTTTCCTGAGTTTTGCACGAAGTTAAGAAATTTTTAATGTATTTTGTTGTAGTAAATAACAATATTTTTATAAAAAATTCGCGGAACATTTTAAGCAAAAATTGTTAAATACACTGTGAAAAACTCCCTGTGCCAATAATTTTGTGTGAAATGTATAATTTGGTGTGATTTTTATTTAAATTTTGCAAATGTTTTAAGTAATTTAGAAACATTACACTGTGCGACACCAAAAAATACCTGGTAGGTCTTTTCGAGTAAAACATGAATAGAAATATGAAATTTGCCAAACACCCCCAAAATCTTGATTTACCGTACTTTTGCGCACTGCCTGCAACTTAGTTGATCATGAATCGAGTTTCCGCTTATTGCTGGGTTCAAAAAGAAGAAGCTTGGGCCTTTCGAACGATATATATGCGAATAAAGAAGCCTTAAGAGATCTGTGCACATTTACCCAAAAATTATTATTTTTTTTTACTTTTTTTACTTTTTTTGCCTTTTTTCAGTTTTTTACGCACTATTTTATAAGAAAAGCATACTAGTCCTAAATTGATTGTAAATCTAAATTTAATAATAAAAAAACGAGCGTTTATCTTCAAAAATCGGACGAAAGTTTACTGAGTTATTTAACTTTTTATGAAGACAAAATTTTAAAAAAATATATTTTTTTTGGCTATAAAACTCAAAAATTTTTGCTTTACCGGACTGACCAGCAAATATACATTAGCGTGGGCCGAAAATCCGCTTTTTTATAATTTTGATTGGTAATAGCAAAAATATGGTTCATTATGCTTTAAAAGAAAATCTGTGTGAAATTTGGAATTTTTTGTCAATATCTTAGGCTCGCCCAATTCTATCAAAGTTCAATATGCTCAAAAAATAAAAATTAAAAAATAATAAATAAATAAATTAAATTAATTAAAACATTTTTTTTACTGAAATACATAATTTGGTATATGGACCTTTTTTGTAGACTCGAATTAGTTAAAAAAAAAAATTTAGTACTTGAACTTTGATGGACTTGGGTGAGCCTAGGATATTGACCAAAAATTTTCAAATTTCACACAGATAGTTTTTAGAGCATAGACCATATTTTCTCTATTACCAATAAAAATTCTAATTCGGCCCACGCTTTATGCTTTTTTGTGGCACTATGTTATCAATGAAGCTTCGTTTTATGAAAATTTGTAAAGATAAATGATTTTTTTTTTTGGTTTTTTGATAATACATATTCTATTTTTACAATGTTTAACTTTGAGTGTGCTCGTCCTTAAGTTATTTGTTTTTATTTTTTTTTTATTTTTGTACATACACAATTAGGGTATTCACAAGACGTGTTAGGCGTCGTAAAATCTTAAACTTAACATTTTTTATGTAAAATAATGCTTAAAACGGATTTAGAGGATCTCTAACTAAAACAAAATGTTTTTAAACTGATAAAAAATATATATCATTAAGATTTGAGCGGCAGCAAATACAATAACATTAAACTAATGTTTCACTTGATATTTTTTCACTCATCAATCAAAGAAAAACAGCATGTGCTTATTTACATATTTCTTAGCTAAAATTTGATTGTTTAAATTTTTCCTCTTCATCTGGCAGTTTGATATGTTTTCACAAACTCGCCCGGAAAAAAATGAGGCCGGCTTCAGGCTAGTGAGAAGCAACTAAGTATTACTCGCTCAAAGTGGCTCTCTTCTTCAGCCTCGGAAAAGAACAGACTTATTGCGCGTCCCGGTTTCAAGAATGCAAAAGTTGGAAACCCTGCCTAATGTTCATACATTTTTCATTGCTTGACCGAATTTATGCCACGCTTATGACAAATCGAACCAACAAAAAGGGTATTCAATGCTCGATTAAAAAAAAAATAAGTGTTGATGAATGACAAACATGAAAGACGAGTAAGTAACATCCGTTCAATTCATTCACAGAATGGTGAAATATCGCAACATACGAGTATGTACCTATTTACTAAGTTCACTGACTTCGAAAGGATCGAATGCTTGAGAACTGATTTTTAATGTTGTTTTACTTTAGTTACAGGTACATTTAGTATTTTGTTTACGTTTTAATTAAACATAAATTCCAGGAATGCGGAATTGCAATTATAACATTTCTTTCAAGTTAATAAATATGAGTATTTTGCACCAGCCTCAACCTCAACCAAAAACGAAAATACTAACAACAAACAAAAAGAAAACACACGGCTTAGCTGTATTGCTTTCGCTTTCATTTGGCTCGAGTAACGATTGTGGCAGTGAAATTTGAGACGATCGACTCGCATAACGGACATGCCAGACAACACGATGCAATACAGGCTTTTTAGCTGTTTAACGTCTACGTTCTTGGGAGCACGTATATTTTGGCAAAATTTCTGCAAACCTAAACACAAAACGGCCACAAATGCAAAACCAATGCAAAACTTGTGGGAACCCAAGACAGAGAACACCCCTTGGGTCCGCCATTGGCAAGGTGCCAATGTTTTACAACAGTTGGTGTAAATAACTGAAATCGAGTCATCGAGTCAGGTGACTTGATGCGTATTCAGCAAATTCGTACATTGACCTGGGATGCGTCATCGCGTAACTTTGAATAAATAAAAATAAAGTAATATCGCTGACTTGATAAGATAGCGTCAGAAAATTTGGGTTGGGAAACTACGACTCAAAATTTGTAAGCCGTTTTGAGAAATGTATGTATGTATGTAAGTGTCGAATTGGAACCCATTTCTTACGCTCAATGTTCAAAATGGGCTCCATCTGGGCAGCACCCCATCCAAGCATTTACGAAAAATAAATGTACCTATGCAATCGATTGGCCAGGATTGGTCACTTGTTTGCATCGTTTTGTCATTAGCCGTTTTTCCAATTGAATTTTCAAATCCTGCGATTAGTTCCGGGAGTTAGATGAAAATAAGGGACCAATCCTGACCAATAGACGACGTTTGCATATATATTTTTCTCGTAAATGCTTGGATCGATAAATAATATCGATGACAAAATCGATAAATATATTCGTTAAATAATATCGACAACAAAATCGGCACTAGAATCGATAAAAATATCGATAATAAAATGGACAAAAATTCGGTAACAAAATCAATAAATATTCGATAACAAAATTTATAAAAGTTTCGATAAAAAAACTGATAAAAATATCGATAACACAATCGATACTAAAATCGATAAAAATATCAACGAAATTGAAAAAATATCGATAACAAAATTCATAAAAATATCGGTAACAAAATCGATAAATAAACGATAAAAACCCCGATAAATAATATCGATAACAAAATCGATAAATAATATCGATAACAAAATCAATAAGAAAATCGATACAAATATCAATGACATAAGTGACCAATCTTAACAAATCGACAACCAATCGATTGCAAATATAACAAAATCGATACTAAAATCGACAAAAATATCGATACCAAAATCGATAAAAATTCGGTAACAAAATCGATATTACATCAATAAAAATATCGATAGCAAGATCGATAAATAATATCGATAATAAAATCGATAAATAATATCGATGACAAAATCCATAAATAATATCGATAACAAAGTCGACAAACAATATCGATAACAAAATCAATAAAAATATCAATAACAAAATCGATAAATATAACGATGAAATTAAGTGACCAATCCTAACAAATCGACGACCAATCGATTATATATATTTTTCTCGTAAATGCTTGGATAGGGTGATAGCACATACAATTTTCAACCCCTATTTTTAAAATTCGATTAAAAAAACGGCTAATAACCAAACGATGAAAATAAGTGACCAATCCTGACCAATCGATTGCATTCATTTTTTTCCTAAATGCTTGGATGGGGTGCTACCCAGATGGAGCCTTCAAAATGTATTTGTCATAAACCCAGCAAACATTGAGGTTAGTTATCGATTAGATA
The DNA here is from genome assembly GCF_013731165.1 of Rhagoletis pomonella. Taxonomy (NCBI): domain Eukaryota; kingdom Metazoa; phylum Arthropoda; class Insecta; order Diptera; family Tephritidae; genus Rhagoletis; species Rhagoletis pomonella. Next base: position 47,969,671 of record NW_023458561.1, on the reverse strand, counting down.
ATGATTGGAGAACTAGCCACATTCTCCAATCTCAAACGTTTGAGATTGACTCGAAAAACTATCGAGAATCATAGCAATCTCAACAAAAATGGGACATAGTTCTCGACTCGAGAAAATATAAATTCTCTAATCGAATTCTAATGTTGATCTCTAATGGGACTCGAATTTGAATTTCAAACTGCTATTTGGCTTTATTAAATAAAACGCTTTGGTTTGTAAAATTTTTATTAAATGTATTTGCAATAAAATAATAATGAATTATTTGAACTTAAAAAAAATTATGATTCATTCATTTGGAATATTGCTTATTTACACTTATTTGAATTTGCTTTGTTTCTCTAATCGTTCTCGAATCGAATTCTAATGTAGTTCTCTAACTTCGTCATCGACTCGAGAACGATTAGAGAAATACCCTAGTTATCTAATGCAGAAATCCAAATTTCTCTAACGTTAGAGACTGTGTTTGCTGGGAAGACTCGCCTTCAAACTAAATTTTACTGGTTGCTTGCATATTTTGCGTGCGCATAGAAATTATAAGACAGCACACATATTTGCAATATTAAAGTACATATGTATGTACTTTATAGAAATAAAAGCTCAAAGATTCGCATTACGAATTGCCATTTAAAAACAATCAAGTCAATCAATTTCTTGCAAAGTCTATCGCACAAAAAATGCACGAATCGAGACTTTGAAAGTCAATGGTATTGCGTCAGTCGAAAATATTTGTTATGTAAGTTTCATTAAATCAGCCAGTAACCAACAACAATGGCACGAATAGAGTAGTTAATTAAACAAATAATTCAAAAACCATCACAGTAAACAAAATAAAAAAAAATTAAATAAAATAAATAAATCATAAAATAACTTGATTTCAAGGAAGAAATAGTCACAATAGGCAGTTAAGGGGTGTGGCCTCCAGTCAATGGAAATTTTCTGGAACATAAAGCAGAAAGAAGAGGAAATGTTTAGAACCAAATAAAAAATTGTTTGGCTTTTGTTGAACAGTGCAAAGTAAACAAAAAAAAAAAACATTTTTAAATATTATTTTGTCAATTAATATGTATTGGCATGTGTTGCGGTCTGTTGACTTTTTAATTGACGACTCTTTAATGATTTCACGAAAAAATGGGCGTGAGTGTCGGAGGTATTCGCTCAGGCTGCCCACAAATAATTACTGGCCATTTAAGATTGTTGTAAAGCCAATAGTTTTATCCATGCTTACTTGCCAATTCTAACGGAGCTAGTGGGTTTGCATAGCGTCAGTTTTCACAGCCATATTAGTTTTGCGGGGATACCAAATTCAGTCTTGTCGGATTACAGGCAACTATTTTTCGTGCTGTCGAAAGCGGCTTTGAAATCGACAAATATATAGTGTGTGTCGATCCTATTCTCGCGGGAGTTGCTCATTTTGTCAAGAGTCAGGGTCGTGCAACTGTAACTGCTTACTCAGCAGCCATATCCCCTTGCATTCCACAGTTAGGTGGATTCAAAGCAACGCTTGAAATCAGGGACCGTTGAAATTGGATTCATATTTTGCTGACCGAACTAAACCCTTATTTTATGAATCAAGAATAATCGTTATTTTTCGATTTTTATTTTTTCAATAAATTTTTGATCGTAATTTAAAATGTTTATTTTTATAGTAGATATATAATGGTAATTTTCGGATTTAGTTTTTTGCCTAACGATCGAAAATGGAAATGATCTATAAAACAAAAATAAAAAAATAACGATTAAATTTGACCGAAACAATAAAAATCTAAATACTAATAACGGTTATTCTTGACCGTAAAAATAAAAAAATAACGATTTTGTAATGATCTAAAAATAAAAATCTTGATATTTAACGGTTATTTTCGGTCTATGGGAAACCTTTATGACACTGACATTTTTTAGTAACAAGCTTACTAACTAGGAGGCAGTTATAAAAAAAAGTCTTTCGGATGTAGACAGGCCGAATTTTATTCCAGTTTTCATTTGTCAGTAATATGGCAGCACAGTGGGCAAAATAACTCAACAGGCTATGTAAAATGGATCACACGATTTGTACATTTGGCAGTCACAGAGTGGTGTTGTCTAGAAATTTTTATCGAGAATGAGTTGAGCTCAATAACAACTTTCCAAACAACACTCCTCCGTAACGGTGAAAATGTACAAATCGTATGGTCCCTGCCTTAGAACGACTAGCTTTATACATATGTATGTAGGCACTTACAATTTTCTACAAATTCAAAGTTCTTCGATGGCACTGCGCTTGCCAAACAAATTTCGCAATCATATTGAGCGGCATTGTTAATTTTTTATCAGCAAGTTATTTTCCATCATTTATAATAGCTTCTCAATATACATAACGAAGAAATTTTGGCACTCTCTAACAAGAGAAAGAGAAAATTATACTCTTTGTTAAAACTTAATAGGACTTCCGGCACAGTGAGCAAATTTCTCTCGCTTTCTCTGCCATATTGGTTTTTCGATTACGGAAACACAGTTCGTTGAAACGCAGTTGTAAATACACACCACTCATACAAACAAGCCGAACAAACCATTTTATAGTTCCTAGATAACTTAATTTTATCAATTCGCGTTTTGGTAAGCTTGTGTGTGTGTGTGTTTGCGTGTTATCAAAATCACCCTTTAATGCATACATATGTGGGTTAACTAAAAATAACCAGAAATTATTGCGATAGTAAAACCTTAAGTGTATGCCAAAGTGCTTCTAAATTAAGAATGACCTTGAATTTTATATTTAAAACTTCCAATTTCACATTCTCTCCTCCATACGACGGTATCCCAGAATCTGACTTATTTTGAGCCAAACACTTGGTTGATTGCACGCTTGCGCGCACAGTGAGTCGTACTTGTACATATATATATACAGTATTGGCCATATCTATAGCACCCCCATTTGCCACTTATGTTTAATTATTAGTTCTTAAGAGTTTTCAATTAAAATACAGTTCATTCTCAAACAAAACCCATTTAAACCCAAGTTTTAAACTTTGTAAAAAACTACAAAAAATTCATCAAATTTTCACCTAAATTTCAAACTTTTTTCTCTGGAGTGCTAGAATTTTTTTGAGTACGCAGTTTTATAGCCCATTCAATTTTCGTCTAACATTGTGCAAGTTTCAAGTGGCTAGAAATAACCGTTGATTTTTTAGAATTTTTGCTTCCATATAACGAATAAGCACAATTCATTTTTATATGGAAGAAACCCGCAAAATCTTCGACGAAAAAAATTCTAAAACATCAACGGCGACTTTTAGCCACTTGAAACTTGCACCTTATTAGACTAAGATTGAATGGGCTACAAAACTGTGTACTCAAAATAATTCTAACTCTTCTGAGAAAAACGTTTGAAATTTTATTGAAAATTTGTTGAATTTTTTTGTTGTTTTCAACAATGTTTAAACTTGGGTTTATATGGGTTTTGTTAGAGAATGAACTTTGAATTGAAAATTCCCGAAAATAAATAAATAAACATGAGTGGGAAACAAAATCACTTTGAAATGGGGGTTCTATTGTATTGGCCAATACTGTACCTAGCATTTGTATATGGTTCATTTGATGGTGGTTTTACTACTTACCTTTTTTGTCGAAGCAAAATTTTTGAAAGGCCAAATATTCCGCTCATTAATAAATAAAACTTGTTAAGAGAAGAAATATGTGTGTGTGTTATTGTACATATGTATACATATATGTACATAGGCATGTAAGTTTATGATGAGAGAAAATTTTCCATTAACCCATCGGAATTGCAGCAGCAGTTGTTTGAAGCTTTACGCCAGCGATGGAAGTCAAAATAATTTACCACACGAATAACGCGCAAATTTCATCATTCATTTTTGCACGGCGTGCTTTTGTAGGTCACAAAAAAAAAAGAGTTAGTTGGTACAACGTCTTTTGACAAACGAAAGAGCATATAAAAAATACCGGCGTTAAACGCGCAATTTTTATGGATTCTTTTTGTTTTTTTTGGGCAAGTCAACAAACGAGTCTACATATGTATGTATATGTAGTACATATGTATCTCTCATTTACTGAAAGACTATCACAACCAGTGTTGCCGCGACGTCATGAAAAAATGTATCGTAAAAGAAACAAAAATGCATCAAATGTATCACAAATTTTTTATTTAAGTATCAAAGTATCAAGTTAGAAAAGACTTAAGAAAATGCTATATGGTTTCATACCTTTGCTTTTTATTATTGTCAATAACCGAAAAATCATGTAAGTATATTTTACATATTGTGACAATCTATCGAAAAAGAGATTATTGTTTGAGACGAACAAAAATATTATGTATAGATTTTATAGAAACTTAAATTCAAATATTTTTATGTACATACTTAAAACTATTAGCTGTCGATCATTTACGTTAATTATCAAATTATGTGATACATTTAACGTTAAGCTCGTTGGAAAATATGTCAAAAAGCTGAGACTGCCTTCAGTGTCGACTTTATCTTTTCTCAAGTAAACTAAAGCAAATTAAAAATGAATTAAGTCAGCTCTTTATTCATAGTTCATTTAAAGCATTTTTCTCTAAGCTTATTTGACCCCAAAACGTTTCAATATTTTCGATAAAATTTTAAAAGCTGCCACTGCATACATACATACATAAATATTTTCTCTTTAACATGTATCAAATTTGTACTAAAAAAACAAAGTATCTTTCGAAAATTTGCACAAACACGTATCACTTTTGAAGTATATGGAGCAAAACGGCAACACTGATCACAACTCAAAAACGAGTTTTTTAGGAGACACGTTTAAGATTTTCAATTTGCTCCCAAAATGTAGAAAAAAGAGATGCATAGATATTGTCTTCTTACGCGGAAACTACTAAAGATTTCAGCACACAATATGAAGCATTATATAAAAAGTAATCCTGCATCATTTGCCCAAAAACTTAGTTTTTTTGAGTTATGACAGTCTTTTAGTAAATGTGCAAATGAACATTCAGACATACAGTGACTGAAACAAGTGACCACGTGTTGACTTTTTTCTAATTATTGACAATGTTTCTCAACTAATATTTTTTTGATAGTTTTTTATAAAAATATTACCCAAGCGTTAACAAACCCCATATAAATAAAAGTTTCGAAAAGTTATAAAAACCGCAAAACCAATCGCAAAAAAATTCTGAAAAGTCAACGGGATTTTTTAGCCAGTTGAAACTGCATACACAGAAATGTTCTTAACATTGAGATTGAAGTTTTAAATTTTTATGAAGAGTTTTTGAATTTTCATCCGAATTTTGCATAAAGATTGAAACTTTCATTTATATGATTTTTTTAAAACTTCGACAATATTTTCGTAGAAAAATAACCAAAACCCAATTTAACTTGAAAAAAAAATATTGTGAATATTGAAAAAACACGTGGTCACTTGTTGGGGTCACTGTACATAAATTTCTGCATATCGCATTACGTACAATTATATGTACGAACAAGTGAATAAACACACGCTTAATGGCACAAACACAAAAAATCCATATCAATGGTGTGAGTGTTGGAGCAGGCTTTATTGCTTACGTGACGTCATGCACGAGGGGCCTGTCTAATTCAACCAGTTTACAAAGCGGCCTCCAATCAGCCGCCGCTGTGTACATTACATTTCAAGAAATGATCAATTTTTAAATGCACTTATTGATTTGGGTATGTAGATATTGGTGAGTTGTATTTGGGTTTGTACCGCCATCAAAGACTGATAAAAAAGGCTAAACTTTATGCATATGTATGTATGAAAATGAAAGGCTCTGCGCACATGATCAATAAAGTAGGTATGCAACGTTATGGTAATTATAAAATTTTATAACTTTTTATCTTTAGATCAAGAGGTTGATACACCCACACATGCATATACACAAAAAATACGAGTACATCATGTACAGTGACGAACAAAATTATTGGCACAGTGAATTTTTCGCAATATATGCAAAGTTTTTTATTTTAATTTATTTTCGATAATTTTTTATAAAAAATATAGTTCATTTTACACCAGAAAACGTAATAATAAAATCTCTAAACTTTGTGCAAAACTCAGGAAAATGCATTAAATTTGCACACTAATTTGCAACTTTTTATTCAGATTTTTTTAGAAAAATTCTAAGTATGCAGTTTTATAGTCCATTCAATTTTAGTATGATAAAATGCAATTGATTTTCGCTAGAAAATCGCGTTGATTTTTGGCAATTATTTTAGTGGAAGGTGATGCTCATTTTCCCCATACAAAAAATAATTGTCGAATTACTTTGTAGGGAAGAACTTGCGTGAAAAAAAAATTACCAAAAATCAATGCGATTTTCTAGCGACTTCAAATTTGCACTTTGTCTGAATAAAAAGATGCAAATTTGTGTGCAAATTTTATGAATTTTCCTGAGTTTTACACAAAGTTTAGAGATTTTAATATTATGTTTCCTGGTGTAGAGTGAACAATATTTTTATAAAAAATTATCGAAAATAAATTAGAATAAAGAACTATGCATATATAGCGAAAAATTTACTGTGCCAATACCTCTGTTCGGCACTGTAGATAGAATTCTTCAAACAATTTTCTGCAGTTTTGAAGGAAATATTGAGTGCCCGAGAAATATAGAAAATATTATCCTACAAGGCTAGGGATTATTATGATATCCCCAACGAAACCATTGACTGCTGATACGTTAAAGGAACTTTAACAACAACAATGACCAATATGGGAAAAACATTATTTTTCTATTAATATCTAATATAAAAAATTATATTTAGAATATTTTTTCGTTAGAATACAAAAAAATGCAGTTATATGATTTATGTCTTCATAAACAATATTAAAATTAAGTAAAAAAATAAAAATAAAAAAACGGACCACCAATTACCTATAAACGACTTCCATGTTCATTATGAAACGAGGCAAGGATTGTTTTCTTATAGCTAGGAGGACAAAATTAAGTATCTCATGTTATCCAATAAACAGACAGCACATTCTCGCCTTGGCACCCAGGTCACTATTGGCAGCTATCATTTCGAAAGATAAACTAACACCAATAATAATGCCAGCCTTGAAATCCGACAAAAAATCACTCTTGCCAACAAGTGCTATTTTAGGCTGAGTAGACGATTGAGAAGTAAAGTTGACAACCTAGGTGTTTGGTGGAGAGTCATGGACAATGAAAAAATTTGTTGGACCGCCTCATAAACTGCGGCCTTAATCCAGATCAACGTTGCATTCATAGCCATAAGGGTGTGCCAAAAATGCACGTGAAAAAGTTAAGACTACAATATCGGGTTTCTTCATTTCGAAATTAACAAATATTTAGAAGTCGCTCAAAGCGCTCAAAATTTTCCATGTATTTTATATGGGGAAAAAACAACTTTTGGTAGAAATGGTATAGAATTCCTGAAAATCAATATTTGTTTCTTTTCTGAAATTGGGATGTTATAAAAAAATAGTTAATATTAAGAAATGGTCAAATAAACAATTAGGTATTATTATTGGAAGTCTCCTAAGGCGAAAAAAAAAATTCCGATCGAAAAATATTGATTTTAAAAAAATTCTACACTATTTATACGAAAAACTTTTTTTTCCCATTTAAAATACATTGAAAATTTGGAGCGCTTTGAGCGATCTCTAAACATTTATTGATTTCAAAATAAAAACAAAAACAGAGGCGGCCGCTGTGGTGTAGTGGTGGCCTGAATGCAAGCCCTGGTCAAAGCAACATCGCAAACAAATATAGAAAAAAAGGGTTTTTCTTAACAGCGGTCGCCCCTCGGCTGGCAATGGCGAACCTCAGAGTGTATTTCTGCCATGAAAAACATAAAAATACAATCTCCGTTCGGAGTCAGCATAAAATTGTAGGTACTTCCACCCCTTTGTGGGGCAACATCAAGGCGCACGCCACAAATCGGAGGAGAAGCGCGGCCAAACACTAACATATGTATGTATAAGCGCCAATTTATTATTATTATTTATTTTTTTTTATAGAACAATCCTAGGGGGTGAGAGCATTAAAATTTCGAATTAACATTTTATTTTTGGACCACCCTAATAGAGTTCTATAAAACCTTTTTCTTCATATTTATTTCAGTAGCTTAAATTTTGGCTTAATAAAGCTATAGAGGTTAACATTTTTGCCACGTTTTTTTCTAGAATAAATGTAATAAACACCACCAGAAATTCGGTCCACCTAACTTGTGCTTGTGAGAAAGATGTTTCGGAAGATTTACGAGGCATTGATCTACTTAAAAAAAAAAAAACATTGTGGAAACTTTTCATGGTGTACTGTATCCATTCTACTACTTAGGCAAGCCCGCCATTATGCGGCGGCGGTGATCTTGAATTTACAATGATGTTTTCTGAATTATTTATTTTTATTTATACAGTGAACGAAAAAAGTATAGCCACACCACACCACATATTGACAAGTCTTGACATGTTATTATATTTTTTGTTATTTAATTTTAATTATTTTTTATAAAAAGAGTGCTATTCCAAGTTTCCAACTTTTGTGCAACATTAAAAAAAAAAATTCAACAAACTTTTGTAAAAATTTCGAGCTTTTTAATTCGGTTTCTTAGAAAGATTTTATATATGCAGTTTTGTAGCCCGTCGAGTTCTAGTAGAAGTGCAAGCTTCAAATGTCTAAAAATTACCGTTAATTTGAAGTTAGATTTTAATTTAAATTCATTTTCGGTTTTATTTGAATTTTGTATATTTTTTGGTTTCATTTACTTTTTATTTAATTTAAATTAACAAGATTTTTATTTTAATTCTGTTTTTCATTGATTTAGGTTTTGTTAATTTTTTTCAGCTATTAATTACTGATACTAATACTTTTGTTGATATGTGTATATCTATTATTAATTTAAGCATGTAATTTTATTGAATTTATTCGACTGTCACATTTAATTTATTTTCCCTAATTTGCTTAAGTTCAAAATTTTATTTAACGTCAATTCTGTGAACACCCCTTATATAAAAATAGCTTACTATAATCTATGCCGACAAGCAGAGTGTTATGCGGATCAGTAACTTGAAAGCCTGTTTAAAAATAAACTAATACATATTGTCAAAGATAAATCGAAGTGATTCGATGCAATCCATATGTACATATGTATGTACATTAGACTGCATCACTCCCCATTCAAAAAAAAAAACGGTACTGTGTTTTTGTTGGAATTTTAAAATCTATTATATTTTAAGACTTCCACCAAAATATTTCGGAAAAATATTAAGATTTACGTGAGCTGGACCGGTTTAAAAGTACCTCCAAAAATGGAGTTTGTTATGAATAAAAATAGCTTCCTAAAGATTTTTTTGAAAAAAATCCCCTCAAACTTTAAGCTTAATCTGATTTGTCATATGAGAGGATTTTTTTCAAAAAGTTCTTTAAGAAACTATTTTTATTCATAAAAGTCTTAATATTTTTCCGTAATATTTTAGTGGACGTCTTCAAATATAAAAAATTTTGTCATCCTGGCAGAAAAAGCGCAACTTTTTTTTGGTGATGCAGTCTAATGTACATACTTATCTATGGTCTTTTGACAAAACGACCTCTGTGCTTTCTGTAGGTTGGAATTTAGAGTAAATTATAAGTAACTTTAGTTTAAAAATTTTACATTTTTATTTAACTTTATTTAAGATATCATCTTGAACTACTCCTATTAATGACTAAACACAAAAATATCATACGAGAACTCAATGAATTATTGCTTTGACGAGAAAATGGCCTCACTCGAGAGAAGTTGTTTTCTCAAAAGTCCACCGATATACAAGCAGATAAATATGGACGTATAACGTACACAAGCACAAATGTGTGTTGATCACTACCCAACCAGCAAAAAATTCTCAAATCGGTCAGAAAAAGGAAAAAAGTGGATGAACCGATTCCGATTCCATTTTCGGATACTTTGACGATCCGTTTTGCCACTAAAGTTTGCGGCAGAAACGTATGCGCAGACAAGTACCGAAAATTGTTTGTGAAACGGATACTTTTTTGCCTTTTTTTACTGAAATTTGTCTGATTGAGTTTTTCGTTCAATACGCTCTCCTTCTACACTTCCCAGATACTTTTTCATTCTATTCGTTTCCGGATACGAAACCCACCGTTGTTTTGTGGACGTTCTTGGATACGAAAATGAATGAAAACTTTAGTCGTTTTTTATTCGTTTCCGGATACGCAAAATTGTACTATACTGCACTGTCGGCAAAATTTAAGTTTCTCTGCTGGCTGGGTAAAAAGTCGAAATTGTCCCACAGTCAGTTTGCCAATCAACATGCCAGTCGGTCGGTCATTCAGTAAGTCAGTCAGTCTTGTCAGCATGTATTACCTATTGATAAATGCAATTCAATCCACCGTACAGTCGGCCGTCTCGTTTTCTAGACAAGCAAACAATAAACTCCTACGTACATATGTATGTTCTTACTTATACGAATACAGTATGTTCGGGAATGATTTGCAGTCAAACACACTTGTGTGAGCGTGTGGGCAGTTCAGTACGTATGTACATAAATTCAGACGTACATATGAACATTGTATGGAAAATTTCCAAAAGATTTTTCTATTTTTATACCACGGTAATTTTCCATTAATGTCTTTTGTCTTTCTTTTTTACCATATATCACATGGTATAGATATGAATGTAAGTGCATAACTCCATATGTAGATGTAGACTGGTGGCCCAATAATTAGAAACGATTTGTATTTACAAGTTTTTATTATTTAGTTTTTCTTTACTAGTTTTAAATTACTAAATTGGTCATCAAAATTTCAAACTTTTTGATCGGAATTTCGAGAAAAAATTAGGGCATACACTTGTTATACTAAAATTTAGCGGGCTATAAAACTAAGAAATATAATGAAAAGCTCCAAAATTTGATGAAACTTTGTGGAATTTTCCTAATGTTGGTACAAGTTAGAAATTTGGTCTTACATATAAAAAAAAAATAAGAACACATTAAATAAACAAAAGAAAAATAGCCAACACTTGTTAAAATTTCACGTTCCTATTTATGTTTTCGCCACTGTATTTATGTGTATGTATGAAGATTTATGTTCTTTTTTTTACATTGTACAGTGTGCTGATTTTTTAAAATCCAAGTGTGGGATGGACACGATACTCGTTTTTGTGTAGATTCACTACATGCCTAATGAAGAGGCGCTTCTGGAATATTCCGCAACCAAATATTTCAGCAACTTAACACTTGGTGAGGAGACATTTCCTTGGCACCGTCAGTATGTCAAAAACCATAAAAAAAACCAATGCGCGGTTGCAAAGTGTACCACTGATGATGATGCGAGAGCGGAGAGCCAAACGCGCATAAATATGTATGAACGCTCAAACCTACAAGATATACAAGAAGTACCTATACATAGGCATATACATACATATGTAAATTCGACGGATCAGACTGTTTCTGTTTTTGTTGTTGTAAGAGTGTGAAACCGTCATAAGATCACGTTTAGCACGTAGCCATGGGCATAGGTTGTTAAAAACGAATGGTAAAAAATGTGTGACACAAAACCAGTGAATTCCTTTTTTGATAAAATGATAAGAAAGTTATTGTACGGGTATAATAAATTTTCGATTGCTGAAAAAGCTCACAATGATTTGCAATTACATATGTATGCACATTTGTATGTAAATATAAAACCTACATACCTATTTAATTGCAAATTTGTGACGCATGGCTATGTATGTACATATGTAACAAACCTTTGAGCGTAAATAATTTAAATATTTTTTGCTGAGTTGTAGAGCGAACGTTTAAAGGTCAAAGCCACGCCGCGTTTTCCAAGCTAAAATACCGACTTATATTTGCAAGTATATACTATGTCCATATCTAAATGCATATGTACACACATATAAATCTACGAATATATATACTTACATACATACAAATGTACATAGATACTAGTAACTGAATCATTTTCTGCTTAAACTAATACCACAAAATTTACTTATACTTTCAATGAAATATTAGCAGAAAGCAGAAGTATTTAAACACGTACCTACAAACATACATACATATGTACATAATATACATATATAACTCGTGCCACCTGAAAGATATCCCATTGATTGGCTTTTGTTAGGCGTCTGTGGCGGGACCTGCCTCCAAACACACCCGTTTTTTCTAACCACTAATTGTACGACTTTTTATATTCCCCGTAGGGAAAAATTTAAATAACTGATGTTAAATTATTTTAACAATTGCAAAATAAAAAAGAAATTAAATAGTATTTAATTAAATGTGACTCAGATTGCGCAACCAAACGTAAATGCTAGGCTGATTGACCCGGTTTTTCCAAACCGGTTTCCACCGGGTTTTTTCGATATCTTTATATAAGCGAATAAACCGGTCTTTTTTTTCATTTCATACAAATCTTGACCCCTCAATAAAAGTTTTGAGTTTTCGAAGTTTTCAATGCTTTTTTCAGTATTAGGGAAACCCCTAAATAGGTTTAAAATTATATCCTAGATTATTTAGGGATTTACAGTATATCCTATTTGATTCCAAATGGAGAGATCTACACTTTTAGTCCACCTCTGGCAAAGCTTTTTTATGGCAGAACTACACTCGGAGGTTTGCCACTGTCTGCCGAGAGGCGCCTCGTCTACGACGGCAAGAGCGCTACCCAAATCCGGAAAAAATCAGAAAAATGCTATAAACGGAAATTTTTCACTGATTTTTATTTGTTTTACTTTTGAACCAAAAACAAATTCTGAACGTATTTTTCTTTGCTCTTTTCTCAATAACAGCTATATTTAATGTTAATAGTTTTGTTGTAGTTTTTGGTCATGACTTCATACCAGCATTTTCACTGTATGAACACTATGTAAAATAAAACCGCATTATCCGGTTTTTCTTAATTTTAAAATCTGGAACCGTTTTTTTTTTCAAACTGCAATTTTTCGAACAACTCGAAAACCGGGTTTGGAAAAAGGTGAATAATCGAACACCCTAATGAATACTGAGGAAACTATTTATGTATAAACTAATAGTGATAGTTGAGAAGGACTGAGACGGAAGAGTTAAAAGCGGGTGGAAAACACGCACTATTCAGAACGAAAAATTACCCTGAGGATGGAACAACGACGAAGCCGGTTTGTCTCCAAAACACACTTGACGAGGGATGACCTAAATTCCAAAACAACAGTTCCGAATCGAGCTTTTTCGGTCCACAGCTATTCGCTCTTTTCATTAAAAATCCGTTGGGAAATAATTCCCTGCGAGGCTTCTACCTAACTTAAATATGTATATTGTACAATTTGTACCAACGATATTTACAGTTTCTATCGAGATCAATTTCTGTCACAATTACGAACTAAATATTCAAAGATCAATTACGACGACCACTAAACCAACGTCAATCATTTGCACGCAAGTAACCGTACGCCAGTAATTTTTTAAAATTAGCAATTAAATGACAAAATATTTACGACGCCATGTGGATAATTTTAGAGAGAAAAAATCTACATGACTACTTATAGATACATGCCAATATACTTACATACATACATTTCTACATACAGAATATCAGATCGGATACAATGCTTATACCATAATGCATTCATACTAATTCTATTGAGAAAGCTATAAATTTAAGATGCCAACCTTTGGCTCACGATCACTTTCCTTATGATCATTTTCATAGTAATATTAGAGAAATCTACACCAAGCTCCTCAGGTGTTCGACGTACTAATTTATAGCTTGTTTTATAATCATAATATGTATAGCGCTTAAAGTCAGAAAAGCTATGAACATCTCTAAAGCTCGGTTTGGAGTTCTAATTTGCGGATTGGGAGTATCTGCGAAGAGTGTGAGAAATTTGAAGACCATTACTTTCGTAACAGATATACTATAATCGGTAAAATGAGTTCTAAAGTCTTTTATTTTCAGTTGGGCCATTAGTTGATTCTTAAAGTTGCGAGGAAAGTGGGGGAGATCTGCTTAAACCTTAGTTATAATAGACTCTTTAGTTACCTCATGGATATTTACATAGTTAATAATTTAGTAAACGGTGTAATATTTGCCTGCGTGTGGGGAGACAAGGATGGAATTTTATACTTTCTCTTAAAAAGCACCAAGCCCATCCTTTCTGAATTGCCTTTCGAGTTCCACCTATCTTGCACAGTGCAGTACAACCTTAAATGTCCTTTCGAGTTTTCCACTCATCGGGTTAAAACATTTTCCAGAGATCAGCATAAGCGGTTACGCTGGGTGTCCCACATCTCATCTTGAGTAACATCTTGTACATCACATGCGTCCACATCCACAGAGAAGGAACAACTCTCTGAGAACTTTCTCCGTTTAGCTTCCTTGACATCATCGCTGAACTTCACTCAGTCATCACTTTCCGGAAATTCAAAATTTTTAAAATCGAATTATCATGTATATGGTAGGATTAACTGAGGTTGAAGCCAGGCCGGCCCTCTCAATAAAGCCTCATTCTAGGCGTTATTTAGAAAACATCTTGTCAGCATAAAATCAAGATATAGGTTGAAAAGAAACTTGTTTAGGTCATCTCTAGGTAAAAAGCTTGCACAAAGGGTAAATGTTAAAGAAAAACAAAAAATATTTTTTATTTGCCAAAAATACGTTCGTATAGAATACCGGACGTCACTGTTCTACAACTGATCAAATAAGCATTTATATAAGGGCAAAGGTACGCCTAAATTCGGTAGAAATCTGCTGAGAAAAATATGTATAGCCATTTACGTACACATTCATAAGAGAGAGTAAATATCATTTACAGCTAAGTGCTCTTCATATGTTTATCAATAATTACGTGAGCCAACAAAAAGATAAAAAACAATGAAAGTAACGAAAACGATCATGCCTGACAGCGAAACGACCATTGGTTTGTATATGTATGTATGTACATTAGACTGTAACATCATACAAGCAAACAAAAAAGTTCGCCGTACACCCCTGTGTCCAACGTATTTTTGCAAGGCAACTTCGAAAAAAATATATTTTTGGCCAATCCTAGTTTTCGCCTTTTTCAGTTTTCAGTGACACCTATATTCAAGAATAATACTTAAAATAGTTCTACTGTAATAATCAAAGTACTGGCTTAAAAAAAGCTTACTGATTTTTGGAAAGCTTTAATCTACGGACATTAGCGTGGTACGTAAGGGTGGTATGGACTGAGATCTAGTGGGTAAGTTCTAGAACGAGGCATGTGAGGTCAATGAACCAATGAACTTTAGAACAAGAGAGCTAAAAACATCGATATATCATACTTTATGATTCGACTGTAAATGCCGAAAATATGATGAAAAATTACTAAATGCGGCCCTTATGTTCACCAAAAAAAAATTTTTTTTTTTAGAAATCCCCATGGAAAAATACTTTAAGACTCAATTTGAGTAATTGTACAAAAATTCACAAATTTACACCAAGTTATACACCAGAGTGCTACTTGACTTATGTACATTAGGGTGTATCACCAAAAAAAAGTTGCTATCTTTCCACCGGATTTATAAGAACAAATATTTCTAAAAACTAATTTTATTTATAAAAAAAATCGATTTTCTGAGGTAAATATTTTGGCGGAAGTATTAAATATAATAAATTTTCTATTTCCGATTGAAAAACAGTACCGATTTTTTTGTGTGGAGAGTGATGCACCCTAATGACCATACATACATACGCAAAAAAAAAACAAGAGTAACGCAATAAAAAAAATTCTCAGACTTATTGCGGATTAGAACGCATAATGTTATAATAATTTCAAAGTCATTGCGGATAGCCGGAAAGCATGCCACATTACACACTGTATTGGCAATAAATCCATTTATATGTAGGTACATATGTATTTGCAGAGAGCGGTCAGGTGAAAGCTATGTATACATAAAGGTATAGCGTTGAAGGCCAACCTGATTTGTGAAGGAATGCGTGGATATGTGCGAATATATGAATGGACTGGATGGATTACCGAACAAATAGTTCATTGGCTAGGTTTGCGCTGTTGTTTGCTGATTCGCAAACAGCTGTTAATTGTTGATAGAGTGGGCTGCAAAACAAAATTGCCGCCCAGCCGCTTTTCTCCCACCTGCATTGCTTTATTACTGCAGTTGACATTTTATATAATTTTTTTTTGTTTTCTAAATTATTTTGTTTAGCCTTGGTTATGGCAGTTTTATATTATTTCAGCGTTACTTTGGGCAAATAAACAAGATATTACTGGATTACACACATACATATGTACATAGGTATGCAAATGATAAACATTCCCTTATAACATTGGATATCTGTAACTACACATACTAACCTATAAACATTAATATAAGTAATATGTATAAATAACCTGCTTAAGTGTGCTTTCATTTAATCTAATTTGGAGAGTTGCATTAAAATATTTAATGGCTTGACTGACAAATGCATAATACTACGTAAATACATACATACATATGTATGTATTCCCAAGCTTCATTTCACAAAACAACAAAACAAATTCACGTGGAGACGGTCATTTGGACAGCAAACTACTAGAACGTATGCATGGAAATAATTATCATTCTTTGTTGACGGAATAGTCACCTGCGCAGCGAGTGCATCTCTCTTCGTTTTTATGAATTTTGCGGAAAGCCCTACTACACAGCGTAACAGCGTTGCGGTTTTTTCTTTCTTCTATATATTTTTTTCCCCCCGAAAATTGTAGAGTATATGCTATTAAGTAGCCTAAGTAATGCTTTTGAAGTCAATTGATTTGGTCTAAGAGGCCATTATCTACTTAAAAATGGATTCTAAGCTGGTAATGTCTGGAATTCATAAAATTCCGAATTTTATCTTTCGACAATTGAACTATCAAGTAGCGTAGTACAAGCAATTAAGTAGTCGACAGAATTAACGTTTAGTGCATTACTTAGTACTTAACTTTATTAGAACTTTGTCGAAGCGAAGTGTAGGAGAGGGTTTGCCAAGGATAGTGGATTATTATTATTATTGCAAGTACTAATGATAACGGTTGTTGTAACTAGAAATAAAAAAAGTAAAAGGTGTGAAACCTTTGGCACTTTCCTTGGTTGCCCTTCGGCAGCCAATAGCAGACATCAGATTGTACTTCTGCGAGTTGCCGTTCGGAGTTGGGTCCCTCCATTTGTCATCAAGACGCGCACCACAATTTGGAGGAGAAACTCGGCCAAACCCTTAACAAAAAGTTTAGGCCTTTCAACCCTCGCCTTTTTACATTTTTCAGAAATAAAAATAAATCGTTTAAAATAACTGCTTAGCAAAAGTTTAACAATTTGTATGAGCTTTAAATTACTTACATTAGGGTGGTGGGTAAGTACTAGAACGGGTTACTTGAGGTTATTGAACTTTGGAACAAAAAAAAAACATTTCTTCTCGAGACAAAACCATCAATATATCATAAATACTTTAAACTCCCGACTGTAAATTCCGAAGATATGACTAGAAGTGTAAAGGGCGACCTCTTAGTTCGGCAAAAAAATCGAATTTGCTTTGAAAAATTACTTTAAACTTGGGGCGTAAGGTGAACTTCTATTCCGGTACCGTTTAGTGTACATAACTTGAAACGTTCAGCGTTGTGCTATCTGCAGCGTCATTTTTACAATTTCCTAAAATCCCTAAATAAAAAGAAATTGCAGAAAAATAGTGTTGACCTGTGTGCGCAAAATTATCAAACGCAGTTAAAAATTATCATTGGGCTTTGTATTCTCAACTATATCAACAAATGTAAAAGGCAAACAAGTGATTGTTAGCCAGACAACAGCCCAAATAAGCTGCAGGGCACAAATCGCACGCGAAATATGTGATTACATTCGCGTGGCGTAATCAGACAAACAAAGATGAAATGTAATAGTCAGTGTGTGTACATAAATATTATATATTACATACGTAATGCATGTATGTATGTAGAAATTCTATTATGTACATTGAAAACCTTATTTATTCTGAGTTTAAAGGTACTCTACTAACTTGTTTGTAGAGAGGTCTTTGAAGGAATATTTATTTTAAAAAATCTGTATGTCCCATTTAAAATTTGATTTGGAGATTCAGTGGAGATCCACTACATAATCCAATTTTTAACGTTGATTTTTAAGTGTTTCTCAATTCTCAAAAACAGGGCATAATTTTGGCATGCAAAATAAACCGAGTTCTCCACTTGAGATAAGCTTGAATATCAATTTGAATTCAAACTTTGTTCAACTTTTAATCAAACCTTGGAATAAAATATTGGTCAGAAATGTTATACATTCACTTCAGAATCAAGAATTTCTCAAGATTGGAAAAAAGTTTTTCTTTCTGCATATTGTGGTATATGTGGGTCAATTATATTGAGTATGCAAAAAAAAAAAACACAAGTAAAATTAAAAATATAAGACGACAATAACGAAATTCTTGACTCTCAAAGATCATCCTGATCACGTGATTGGAAACCCAAACAGGCCCCAAGGTACATACATACGTCATACTGCATATTATACTTAAATACTTCATCTTTTCTGTGATAATGTTAATAGCAATATTGAACACATGAAACAATACAAGTCTTAACATATATAGATAATTTCATTCATTTAGATTGGCCGTCACCTAAGTCATTGACATGAACAAAGTATACACTTAAATATAGCTTGTTATACGCGCAGAATAAATTGATACAAGTCATGATGATGTTTCCGTGAAGGTTTAATACATTTTTGTTAACTATTTTTAGTCGACTTCAAAATCATATGGAAGTATTTAGGGTTATCAATTCGAGTTTAAGCATTTTGAATGTTGTATAAGTATGTTTTATTGTTTGGAAATGCAAAACAATTCGGTGATGACTGTTTCTTATAAATAGATTAGATAAGTACATATGTATGTATGTATCAGGAAATTTGCCACACATTTGGCGCCCACAATTTGCAAAGTGTTTGACCGAGCTTGCGTCTCGATGCTATAATTGCGGTGACCATATTTATGAGAGCCGAATACGGGACAAAAAATAATTTTGCTAATTTTTCCCACAGTTTTCCCTGAAACAGAATCCTTATAGTAACATCACACATTTGTAGGATAATTTTCTCGAGACATTAGAATAATAAAGTGCAATTTTAAGTCGGTAAGGCTTACCACTAATTTTTGGCAATTTTTTTTTTTTTTGTGTTGATGGTGTTACGCATTTTTTTCATACAAAGTAAGTATGTTCGACCTTTTTTTTTTTTAAAAGAGAAGCAAATGAGCAGCACTTTCCACTCGCACTTTATTATACTCATTTTAATGAGTTACAAAATTACATTAATTTTTATAGTTTTTTGCACAAAGTTGGAAATTTGGTATTATGTATATGGTTTTTGTTAGGACAAGAGCTTCACTTTCATAAAATAAATAATAAACATTGAATAAACTGGGGGGAAAATAGCCAAAACTTACTAAAATGGCGAGTACTAATTTCTATTTTGGCCACTGTATGTACATATTCCTCGATTCGAATCACAGGCATTCAGATTAGAAAACAATCACTGTTTATAAACGATCATATCATTACACTGTCCGACAAAAGGAATTTATTTTTTGCACCCATGAAAACATCAAGCGTTATTGAAAAGGAGAGGCAAAAACATAAGCCGTATTTTAACGTTTTTCTAGATCACGTTATTTACGGTTTCTAAGGGGAAAAACCACCCTTATTGATGTGATTTTTTAAATTTGATTAAACTTTGTTGGCCTTATTCATAAAAAATAAAGTAGGTTTACAGAGCTTTATAGAGTGTGACGTTTTCATACATTTTTCAATTAATAAACCTTTTTTAAAGCTATTTTATTTTTTGTGAAAAGGGCGCGTGTCTTTTGTGTTTTTGAGGTTGCTAATTGCGAATCTGAAGTCCCGGAGAATAAATTTTTATATCCAAAACTGAAATCAGTTTTCATAAATAAAAAATGGCAGATTTTTAAAGAATTTTCAGATTTTTATGAAATTTGACATCCAGAGGTTCTATGAGTCGCTGATTAAAAACTAAATACAGTTTTCAAAAATTCAAAATGGCGGATGGATTTTTAAAAAACTTTTACATTTTTATGAAATTTCATATCTAAAGGTTCTTTGAGTTTCTGATTACAAAACTAAAATCATTTTTAAAAAATTTAATATGGTGGATCCAATATGGCGTATGGATTTAAAAAAAAATCAGATTTTTATGAAAATGATATCGAAAGGTTCTTTGAGTCGCTGATTACAAAATTAAAACCCAAAAAAATTTAAAATGGCGTATCGAATACGGCGGATAGATTTTAAAAAAATTTCAGATTTTATTTAATTCATTTTTGTACATACATAAATTCACTGGTCCCCTGATCCAGAGATTGTACAAAGCACAATCTTGTCTAGATGAAATATTAGTAGTGGAGGATCCAGTCGGACGCCGCCGGGTATGCAGTGGTCAGGTAAGGCTGGCAGGAACTTGACGCCTTTTTCTGAGTGCCTTACTAAATTAGAAGTTTCTTATAGCCGAGGTGTTGTAGTCACGGCGTTTAGCGTAAGTGCCCCACTGTCTCTAACAGACATATCTTTGTGGTAAAGGAGCTTGCGAAGTCTCACACTGTTTCTAATTAGGAAAGATCTTTGTGGTCTCTCAAATTACTTCAGCGTAGTTTCATAATATAGTGCGTTGCAATACGCGAAGGCACCATACAATAACTGGTTAAATTACAGTTACACAGAGCTAATAGACCACCTTGCCAATGGCCCACCAACAGCAATAAGGCTGTTCAGGATCTCTTTCTTTACACTTTCCTCATTTTTTGACTTGCAGAATAGTTTTATGTCCAGGATAAGGCCTCGACACTTCAGCTTCCTAAAGAGTTCAAAAGTTCATGCCTAGTCGCAGTTCTTAGGTCTGTTTTTGTATTCCTCAGTAAAAAAAAAATATTCAGTAACTTGCCATGAACAAAATTTCTGAGAATTAAAGCTCAGTTAGTCAACGACGTAGCGTAAACTTAGGTTGACGTACGTAGCAGCATATCAAATTTAAAGTGCAGTTAGTCAACGACGTAGCGTAAACGTAGGTTGGCGTACGTAACAGCATATCAAATTTACTGTTGATAGAGAGAGAGAGAAGCAACGGCAACGTCACCGCCATGCGATGGTGAGTTTTCGCTAACACGCGAATCCCATTAGGTAGATCGTGTCTGCGTCAACCTACGTCTACGTTACGTCGTTGACTGTTTGAGCTATAAGACAACATTTGCTTTTAGTGAGAAAGTAAGTAAACGCAAAACCAAAACCAGGAAAACTTGCAACTTCCTCTCCGAACCGGCTGTCATTTTCGCTCTCTCAATTTCCTCTAAAACGCACCTCTGGTTTAAATTCTTACAGGGTGCCTCAGAACTTTCCTCGGACAATAAGAAAGCCCCAGCGGTACCTTTGCAGAGCCTCCAACAGATTTTTGACGCCAACGAGCCAATAGTGGTGAAAGGACTCGCTTGTAAGCTATTTTTATTCACTCTTCGCTTGGCAGATGCGCTGCTCCACTACGCTGCGGCAGTTCGTTATCATAGCAAGCGATGAGGTAAAATGAGCAAGGTTAATCTCGGCAATCAGTTTATCTTTTCCATGGTACCATGAAAATAAAATCTGTTTGTTTGCTTAAGGTATAGCTGAGTTAGTTGTTCGAGTTCTAATAAAGTCTGCATTAAAAATAGGCGAGCCCTCCAGCGAACAAATGGCAACAAATTGAGACTTGATGCGCAGTAACTTCTTTATGCAGCACATATCGATAACCTTCTAAGGTAATCGAATAAATGCAACCTAATCAAATCAGCAAGCAACAATAATGTGCAAAAACGTTGGTATGTATGCAAATATTTTTATTTCTTTTTTTTTGTATATGTATATATATTTAATTTTGTATGTACCTAGTATGTAGATTCTAAATTCTTGCCTGAGTAAACACGCCTCCGCCGTACGCTGAACGATGGGTCAGCAAAAAAGGGGCGTGCCTGAATTTATCGCCGCGGTTGAAACAAGTATGCGGCGAACGTGCTAGAATTTCATAGTAATTAAAGGAATTTGCCACAAACGCCACAATGAAACGCAATCAAGACAATTGAATTCAATAAAACAAAAATTAAAAAAAGGTATTTAAAAAAAAAAATATTAATAACAAATTTATTAAAAAGTGGTTATACGAATTTATGAATAATAAAAAATATAGACGTGCATACATAAAGATTTGTATGTATATGCATCTAGGTACATATGTATGTATGTATATACGTTTGTGTGTATATGTATGCAAAAATGTATTCGGATAGCAACTGATCATGTGGGTTTAGTTTTTCATTTGCGGTTATTTCGAATTTCTGTCGTTTTTTTGCATATACAATTGTAGATATTCATATCTTAATTATACATACATACATACAAATATATGTCCATATGTATGTATGTACCTATGTACATAAATATGTGTGCATAAACTACTTGCCAGCTTTGGCTGCTGGTTTTTGGTCGTCGTTGTAGCTGGCATAGTCGATTGGAGGCTCGTCTCGCATTCGTTTGACGTCAAAGCCACTGATGGCTTTGCCTCCTATTTGACTTTACGTATATAAAGTACACCCTGCAGGGAAACCCCGAACTAATGAATTTCTAGTTCTGTACCAAGGTACATTGAACAGGTAGTATCATTGAGCTGCTGATTTGTATTTTTTTTTCAATTATTTGGTCTCGAAAATGTCAAATATTTTAAATTTCTTCTCACAAAAATTCTAAATTTTTAAAATTTGTTTGCATGTGAAACGTTTTTCCATATCAAACAAGCGATTGCATAGCAGCTTTTGGAACGTTCGTCGAACTCAGCTGCACAACCGCTGATTACTGGGCGTTGCATAGGATGGATCAGTGCTTCGAGAAGCAACCAAGTTACTAAGAAAGAAAGTGGCAATAATTTAAATTTTTTCCAACTTAATTTTTAAATATTTTTTTCACATGGCATGCTTTGATTTTGAAGAAAAAAATCAGCACAGTTTTTGACACTTTCGATACCAGAGCAACATACACGTAAATGTTGTTTTTGCTCTCATGCTACTACCTGTTTGCTATGCCTTGTTCCGTACTAATTTTTATCAGCAAACCACGATCAGACCGAGAGTAATCCCCACCAGTTCAAAAGCATCGAAAAGTGGTACTTGAAAAAAAAACTATTTTGTTTTGCTTTTTAAAACTACATATCGCTAGCTAAGAGTGAAAAGTTGCTGCTAAGTCCACCTTTTGAAGAGCAATTTTCTAAAAGATCGCGCTGCCTATTTTACTTATAACCGTTTCTGTTCAGAGATAAACAAGGAAAAAAACTTTTCATTAGAAATTGATATTTAAGGTGACGAATTTATAACTGGTTCGGAGTTTAGAACTAGTTCGGAACTATCGAAAGGAGGCTTATTTACTTTAGTTAGATATTTGTTTGGCGGTTTTTCATTCAAATACGCTTTCATTCTGCACTTCGCAGATGCTTCTTGTTAGTTTGGAAATACAAAACAAAAATTTGTATTCACTTTTAACATCTTGGAACCTTTTAGAACTGGTTCGGAAGTATAGAAAAAGGGATGCAGAGCGAACTAGATCCTATCTGTCGAATTTAGGTCTGCTTCCGAACAATAGAAAAGGTAATGGAGAGGGGGCCAATTTTCACTTCCTAGGACATCGCCGTGTCAAATGCGTCAGCTGTTTGCATGCAAAAGAGATTCATCGTGAACACAGGGCACCTCTACACACATACTACTATGAGTATTTACTCACATGAGTACCCAGCGGGAAAAGGTAATGTCTGTGAATGCAAAAAGTAATGGATGGCCCCTATAACCTACGCACGAAATGATACAAGAATTTCTCTACAGCAATGTCATTAAGTCCGTGCCACAGGTTTCGAACCCGTGACCAATAAGACGGCAGTCGAACACGCATCCATTCGAGATAACACGAAAAAAATATACTTGAGTTAGTTTTCAAACTTTTTGTTTTGTTTGTGACTTGAAAACTACACATCATCCGGTCGCTTACATTGCGATGCATCTTTCGTTCAACCATAGTTGTTAATCTTTTCTTGGTAATGCATTCCCATTTTCCTACTGGGTATAAATGCTTGCACGTGAGTGATTGTATCTGTGTCTTATTTCACACTAACACTATATAAAAACGTATAAAACAACTTACAAAAAATAGAAATGATGATGCAAAAAAATAAAAATTTATGTAAACTTCTGAAAAAAAAAAAATCACAGAAAAAATATTAAGATCGCTGATCAGTTAGCCAGTTTTGAGGCTGGTGCCGTTGCTGCCGTGAAACATGTGATTCATTTGTATGTATGTAAATGTGTGTTACTTGTTGGCACAATTGAGAAGGCATTGTTCGGAACGTGAGTAACTGTTGCGAACGTGTGACTTTCTGCACACCATGGTAACACATAAACAGCAAGAATATACATACATACCTATGCATTTATTTATGCAGTTGTGTATGCAAGTATGTTTCCGATATGCACACGGAGGCACATTCACGTACACGAAATTTTATTCATATAGCTTGTATATTATAACAGATATGGATGTGTGTATATTGTAAGCAATTAGCACAGTGATAAATGCCCTGCAGGAAAAATGTGCCAATCGCAAAAATTGCTGGTTTTTAGCTCTAAAATCGGATCGGTTATATACGAAAACAGAAGACTTATTGATTTTGAAACTTATAGAATTATTATCTACAGTTTTAGAATGCAAAACGATAAACAAACCGAAAACAGTGAGGGTTTAGATTTGCAAATAAAAAAAATTTTTTAACTTTCGTTAAGAAGATACACACAGTAGGCATGCCTGCCGTAAAAGGCAATTATTTGGCAACGACCGTTCAGTGATGGCACAGATCTGGCTCCATTTTTCCACGGTCCGCGGAGGTTACTTCCATCAGAAGCAGTGGTCCCTTGTGGGATGCAAGAGCCCCACATCTGCCGGTGGGAGAAGCAAAATTAGGAGTCTAGTGGCTTTGTCCATTACTTCTACCTCAATATTCTTTTCAAATGTCACGAAGTAACTAGAAAGGTTATAACCACTGCTATTGGGTGCAAGACCGTAACGAAAACTCCGTCAGACCGACCGTTGTACAGTGACAAAGCTTGTGCAATTCTACTGCCAAAGTTTGGTTGCTGCAAGACTGAGCTTCAGGAGCAAGAAAGGCTGGAAACTCTTTTCTTGGCGCCTCTGCGTATTTTCATATAATTATATTTGGTCGCCACCTGTGGAGGGTGGCTGGTCTTGTGGAATGTTGCGACAACCGAAATGTTGCTTTGATTTTGTGCTACGATGCTGATGCCTAGAATAAAATCTGGATCATCAGCAAGTGCAACGCAAATGGCACCGGATTTACCATTATATCCTGTCTTGTGGGCTTAACATCCTGAACGTGGGTTCTTCAGGCACGTTTGTTTCTTCTAAAAGGCAGAATGTAATTGATATATCTACATCAAACTATATACAACTCCCAGCTGGGGTGATCAATTTTAAGCAGGTGAATCCTAAGTCAGTATTCGCGCTCTGAGTTCATAATTTAAAAATAAAAACGGATTGGTTATGTTTTAGGGCACTCGGGAGCAGAGTTGCCGTTTTGGTAGTTTTTTACCTTCAAATCTCTTACGAATTTCGTAACTTGGCAATCATTCTTCAGATTGGTAACTTTTTGGAATTAAGTGAAAATTGATCTCTTCCATGAAAGCTATTAATGAATACCAAATCCACTTGACCCTCTATGAAAGTCGATTTTTTTATTTTTTTTCAGGGTGGTGTAACTCCTTAATTTCCGACAGGGGTCACACTAACACAACTACGCATACAAATGTGTGCAAGTATTCTTCACAGCAGTGCTAAATTTAGCTTTCGCCAAAAAATTCCACCAACTGTAAATCAGCAGCAACGTTGTAGCCACAGCAATTTGCACTTAGTTAAACGAACTTTGTGCCGCCTCGCCGCATCACACCGCACCCACTTCTTTCGCACCCTACAACTCTCCGCGTGATGCTCTACGCCAAATAAATGTGCTTGTGTATATTTTTTAAGTATTGACGACGCTCTTTAATTTTTCTTACTTTACGAACTCTACGTACCTAATGTTGCTGTTGAGCGGCGGGTAGAAGGAAAAAATTCACACGACGCGCATTGATGCGGTGAGCAATAGTTGGCTGCTCCTAGACCCCTTTCTTCTTCTCGAATTCAATTAGTTGGGAAATGTAAAATGGCAAATGCAAATTTAAGCTGATTCTGTTTAATTTGCGTGGCGTGAATTTCGCGTTTCACAAACGATTACTAACCCTTTCATATTTGCATTTGAGTACTAAGTGACAGCAATGGAAAAAATTATAGAGTTGAAATCTCAATAATAAAATGTTTAATATAGAGACACCCGACTGGTTGAATACATACTTACATGTGTATGCATGTATTCTTTGGAATCTCAGTACGAATCTCCAAGGGTGTTTCAGGTTCTAGGCATCCTACCAAAGCTAACAATTTTTTTTTTTTTTATTCATTATTATTATTTTTTAATTGTTCATTACTTTATAAGCTATTTAACTATATTCGACCGATCTTAGAAATCATTTATGCATTATGAGTTTCTGGAATGGTTTTTTCTCTTGGCACCCTGTAAACACAGGGAAATCGATATTTTTCTTATTACTATTTTATATCATTTTCGATATTCAAAAATCGGCAATAGTTAAAATCGTTTAAATGTTATACATAATACATCGTTTAATGCAACCCATAAATTAGTATATCTCTCCCCTATGGGCAATTTGAACCATTTTCGTGGCAAAAATTAATTATGACGAAACAAGTGATTTAAAAAAAAAAATTATTTTTGTTGGCATAAGATTTCTTCTATTTTTGCAAAAACAATCTTAACTTTGACGACTAAGGATCACCTCTAATTTGTGGTTTTATTAAAAAAGTTTGAGTGCAGTTTTTTCTACATATGTACATATTTGTACAAAAGTAAAAATTCCACTTATTAAAAATAAGCTATTTATGAAAAATATTGCCAAAGGAACCGTCTTCTATCTCCAAAAGGTAAATAGTTCACTACTGACAGTATCAACAATACCTACATTTTATTTTTTCGGTCAAAAATACTTATAAAAGTTTTGTTTGTATTTTATTTTTTCGTTACACAACAACAGTTGGATATTTGATTTTTATTTTCCGACCATAAAGAGCAGTTAATATTTGAATTTTATTTTTCAATCGAAAAGAGGAGATAAAATTTCACTTCTCCTTTCTCGATCAAAAATAAAAATTCACTATTATTGCATGCTTATCTCTAATATATTATATGTACCTACGTACCAATAAAACGTTTCTAACTTAAATGTTTACAAGCAAATGAAATATCATTTATTTTTGATCGGAAAAATAACAGTGAAATTTTAACTGTTATTTTTGATTGGAAAAATAAAAATGAAATTTTAACTTTTATTTTTGACCGTAAAAATTGCCAGAATTTTTACTGTTATTTTAGAAAAAAGTTAAATTTTAATTGTTATTTAGGACTGATAAAATACCGTTAAAAAAATAACGATTAATTGTTGATTTAAAAAATAATAATCATTATTTAAGAATAACATTCCTTGGCAGACAAGCATCACACTGCTATATTCAAATATTAAATAGAAATTCGAAAATACATTGGGGGAAATTTCGAAAATAACTGTAATTTGCGATGCCCTTGTAGGTACTAAAACGGAGTACTTAAGGACAATGAACTTTGGAACAAAAACAGTTTACAAGAACATCGATATATCACACTTTAATCTCCCACTGTAACTGCCGAAGATCCGACGAAAAATTTAAAAAAGCGACCTCTACGTGCGGACAAAAAAAAATTTAAAGGTCCTTGCAAAAATACTTGCTAAACGTATAACCTAAACCACGCAATAAAAGTTAGTATCTTTGTTTAGAAGACAGACATAAACAATGAAAGAGCTTTAAAATGTTATGCGAAGTGAACGGAATTTTGGCCCATTAAAACGCTCACTTACATTTGGGACTACGAATTGCAATACAAAAATACGCATCTGTTCAAATAAAAATTTTAATAATTTTGGCGCATATTCATAGTCATATTTAGTACTCAACTAAGTCGAAACCATTCTAAGTCACAACTAAAGCTATTCATAGTCGCCTTAGTTTCGACTTTTCTGGCTAAGTACCAACTTAAATTTTAGTTTCGGCTGCAGTTGCAACTAAATCGTAACTAGGAAGAAGTATTTTATCAAATTAAGGGAAAACAGACGAAATATGTAAAAATTAAGTTGGTAGAGGGTGAATTTGATAATATTGAAATCTCTAATTAAAATTTACAAAGATCGATCCATTTTAATCGGAAGATGAAATTAAATGCGTATTACAATTCGAATAAAGCTACATCACAATTTTATAATTGGAATAATTTAGATAAATTTTCAAATAATAAGTCAGTTTCACGCTAGTTCTTTTAAAGTAAATTTGTGCATAACATTTAGATATCTACTATTTGTATGTTTCACAGCATGCTTTCTATAAACATCGACTTCACATCACTGCGGTTGTTCTGGCTATTTCACACAATTAACAAGAAAATAATACCTTATTCTTTTTCATAATCATGCAATGAAAATAAAAATTACATAAACGGATGATCAAACTTGATTATATTTAATAAAAATGTAATTTTTCCAAAATATCGTAAAGAAAAATCGATACATTTTCACACTCGTTTTGCTATATCGTAAACTAAGTCGAAACTACTTAGTAGAAGTCTGAAATGCGACTATGAATAGAGGTAAATTTTAAGTTGGTACTTAAATTTAACTGTTGCCTAGTGGCTGGACATATCGAGCGTTATCTTTCTGTGTACAAAGTGTCTCGCTAGGTTTATAGGGAAACTAAACGGATGCAAACAAAAATCTCACACAGCTCTCCTTTTTGGTCCAATCTAGAGCAAATGCAATGTTTCTAGGACTACTGTTAAATGATATTGTCAATGACCACACCTACCAAGTTAACCGAGCTCTACAGGAGTGGATGATACGTATATCATCGTATACGATTTTACAACAAAAACACACCAATTACCACCTTCTTCTCATCTCTTTAACTTAATGCTGGCGTATATTTGCTCCAAATATTTGTATTATTATCTGCGTCATACTATTTTGCAGACATAATATTTGCCTATTTAGTTTATAGCAAACACCATTATGCTCGCAATTCTCTAAAAACAAAACTAAGAAGAAAATAATTATATTTGGTAGTGTTGGGAATATCGAGTACTTTTGAGGATCGAGTTATTTGGCAAGGATCGGGTATTCTTCAGAGTACTGAGCACTTTCTTTAAATATACACAGTGTAGAAATCTCACAAGCTGGCAGTATTTTATTTAAATTAATATATGAATTCCAAATTACGTCAAATTAATGGCTAGCTGTGCGTACTGGGTGCAAGTATTGTACATGAATATTATTGAAACTTTAAATTGAGTACAATCATTTCTGAATACCGTTAAATGTAAATAAAACTCAGTACTTTTCAAGTCTATTCAACACAATACTGAGTACTTTGAATCGATCATGAGTGCATGTATCAAAGAGATTATTGGAACAGAGTATTTTTGAGTACTGAGTACTTTCTAGTTCTGTTAAGTTCCGAGTACTTTCGAGTTCCTTTTTTGAGTACTGAGTACTTTCGAGTTCTTTTGTGAGTACTTAGTTCTTTGGACTAGTCAGTATCGATACTTTTAAAAATCGGGTGCTGTCGATCCTTTTGAGAATCGAGTTCTGAGTACTTTTGGTATCGATACTGCCCAACACTAATATTTGGTTTTATTTAAAATTAAAATGAGAGCCTCCGGATTTGTGTCGGCCAAGATTTTGTGTTCATTTGTGAAATTTAAAATTAGAATAAAGACTTCTCAATATGTACATATTTATATTAAATATTTATTTATAAGCACTGAAAGCTTTTTGAAAAACAATATTTTTCATTTGTACATACATACATACTTATGTATGTACATACTTACTTTTGCACATTGCGCACTATTTTTAAAATTTGTGCAAAAGCAAATGATTCATAGCCATTGTTTTTGTAGACATTAAAATAAATAGGCGCATCGTACATCCTTGGCGGCCGCTGTAGCCGAGTGCTGATAGTTGCGTACTACCGCTCCATAGGACCAAGGTTGGACCCCTGGTCAAATTGACATCCGAAAAAGAATCACAATGGCAAACCTCAGAGTGCATTTCTGTTGTAAAAAAAGCTTCTAATAAAACGCATTTGTCGTTCGCAGGCGGCGTAAAACTGTAGGTCCCCCCTTTGTGTAACAACCTGAAGATGCGCTCCATATCATTGGAGAAGAAGCTCGGCCAAGCACCTAGCAAAATATTATTACTATCGTACATCCTTTGCTGGATGTTTTTGTTTGGCATTCTGATCCAATTCAGGGTACTTAAGTTTAATATACAAAAAATTGGCGTTCTTGCAACCGCCAAGAAGTTTAAAAAATGGCAAATTTGTATGTACTTATTTATGTCTGAATTGAAAGCGTATGCAAACATATATACATATAATCACTGTCAAGTTGTAGGTCGACGCGCATCCGGCGTCAAATTGGATATATTATTCAATTAACGAAGTGGTGGTGTAAAAATAACTTTTACTCGAAATACGTGTGACTGAATTAAGTATCTACATAAATTGTCTTGGTAGTTTAAATCTTTGGATGTAGCTTTTTGTAAATTTTAGTAGTGGAAATTTGTATGTATGTATTTCGCTCGTCAAGGGTCAAGTAACCCATATTTTTATTTGTGTGTCAGACATTTATGTGGCGGTAAGAAAGAAAGGTACCTATCTACATAGTACACACAGGTGCATACATAGATATCTAGATCGTTACATGCATGTGTATGTATATGTATATTTATGTTAGTATGTCTGCCTGTATATTTGTATGTATGTAGGTGCTCAACTCAATGAATTTTCAATGCCAAATGAGCGCCGCACACATAATGCATTTTTTCTGTGCATTTACAATTGGCACACTTATTACAAACAATTACCAATATGTAATGCGCACGATGATTCTACTACATTCTCTTTCTCGTCTGCCAGCTCCCTCCCAGCCTTCCTCTCTCGCGCTCTGTTATGTTGGACGATCCGCCGGGCACCTAAATTTGTACACATGCAGTTTTTGCTCAAACTTTTACAAATCTGCAATCTGCAAGATCAATGATCGCTAGCGGCTAGCGTTTCATTCAAAAATCAACACTAATTTTCTTTCAACATAAATATGTACATATGTACATGTGTACATACATACGTAACTTGTGGGGCGCCTATGAATCGACGTACGGCGAATCGCCCCTGCCTTCCCATACGCCTCCAGCTATGTACTTATTCCTAACCAAAAGAGTTGCATATATATCCATAGCGCACATTCTCCCATGTACATACATACATATATAGTATATGTACATATATATGTATAGCATCTTACCACCTTCGTTTTGCTTCGTTTTTGCTCAGATACGCTCAGAAATTTTGCTGTGCCAGCGAAATTTGGAAAAGTAGTGCAGATCCGGGGTGACGGCAGCGGTAGCAGCGTGACGGCAAAGAGCAAGAGCACACGTCCAACTTATACTCAATTGGATACCAAAATCGTCGTCGGCGTTAAGTGAGCGGGCGAGCGAGCGATCGTTCGAGCAGCGACTATATAAACGCCGCGCAAACTGATCGCGTGCTTTAGTTAGAGCGTGGATACATTTTCAAAATCAAATTCGAAAAGGTAAAATGCCAAATATAAATTGTGTGCGATTCGAGTGAGACGAAACGGTAGTTGGCATTTGCTGATTGTTAAAATTTACATAAATAAATATATTTACATTCGTTATTTAAGTTTCGCACATTTTTTTTTGTTCTTTTTTGTTGTTGCATATTATGTGCGCTGGTTATAAGCGTGGTTGTGTTTGTTGGCGCAGATATTACCTACTAACTGAACGGCGGATTGAAGTGGCAACTGTCTAGCACGACTAACCGACGACTTGAAACTATGAAACTGTGCAAAAAACTATGAAATAAATTGCAATCCAATGAAATGCATAATAAAATCTTTATTCTTTCTTTTAATATTGCTTGATTATAAAATCGATTTGTTACGATGCGAACCGATTGCCCCTTTCAATTGACGTTGTGAACAAAAACAAAAAAAAAAAAGAAGAAATAAATGAATAAAATGAATGTTTTACTACGGACCGCCGACTGGCTTGGATTTTTAAAACGAAATCTATAAGTTGCAAATCGAAGCAAGAAATTGCTGTTATTTTTTGTGTTGAATCAACACGGCGCTAGTATAGTAGTGCGGCGAATTGCTGCTAATCAAAGAACGCTTTTGATCAAAACAAGTGGTAGGAAGTATATTCGGCGCGTCAAAAAACATATAACAGCAATTAGTGATGTGAAATAGTAGTGAAGGTCAGATAAAAACAAATAAAAATAAAAATAAACAATTAACTGATTTGGAAAAATAAGTTGCCAAAATAATAATCGTTTGAATGATAGACAATGTTAGCTAACAATAAAACATTGGTAGATACAAGAAGATTAATAAAATGCACACATATGCATTGCATAATAATTGCTGAAAGAGCAAAATTTGTATTGAAATTGAATTAAACAACGGAAAAAAATTGTGAAATAAAAAGTTTTGCAGGCGTCTATAGTAAGGCGTATTGAAAAACTTATAAAAACAAATTACAAAACAAAAATAAAAATTTTTAGGTAATTCCTTGATATATAATAAGAAACTAAAAAAAAAAAACAAAAAAAAAACATCATAATATATTAAACATATATTAAAATTAAAAAAAAAAAATAAGAAAATTTAAAATTAATAAAAAAGGCACTCCTAAAATTTGAATGCATAAAAAGAGTTTTAAAACAGAAGCAAAGTATATTCCTTAATTCGAAAAGGCCGCGAAAATTTTAAAACTATAGTTAATTTATCAAAATTTCTATGAAACTCAAATTTCGATGGCCGTTTTTTATATTTCCCATCTGAAGGGATTCTCAAATTTTTTTTTGAATTAACAAACTAGGAATAAAAGTTAGTAGTATCGAAAGTATTGGAGCTCTTGTTAGTCGACTAATTTCTTAATCGATTAGCAAAAGTTGTTTCAAAAAAATTGACTTCACTTAATCGACTAATCATTTCGACTTGTTCAACTAGCCCCTCATTCTCGATTAGTTGTTTTCTTTCAATAAACAGTGTTTTTTTTATATGTTTTGAGTACTTATGATTATTGACAAAACACAAACGCGCTAATAATAATAATTAATAATAATTTTATTGTGAACAACCGTTACTATTCGAATAATTTCGGTTAGTCGATTTTCAGACTACTCGATAGTTAGCGGTTATTTAAAAGTGAACGGTAAGTCGAATTCGAGCAGCTTATCAAATAATTGCTATTCGACTATCAAGCGAAAAACAGTTGCCAATCGACTAGTCGACTAACCGGATATTCAAATTTTCACAAGAGCTCTAGTAAATATGTACATACTATATACAAATATTATACGCAGCTAAAAAGTTACAAGAATAATAAATTGTTAGAAAAATATTTTGATTTTTTGTTTTACAAATATTAGTCAATATTTGTGATATGTATATAACTTTTGTAGAAATTTTGGCATAAATTCACTAAAAAAATTTTCTGTGTTAAAGATTCTGCAAGCAAATAAAATAATTATATTTAAAAAATATATACACTTTGCACTTCCGCCCAATTTTAAATTAAAACTACTTCAATCAATTTTAATATTTGCACATATCGCCAGGTTTTCCAAATTCGAATCTCCAATGTATTTTTTTTTTTGCCAATTATGTATGCAATGAAGCATATACTAATTTGTACTTATAAGTACATTTATTAAATAGAGACACTTTACCGCGCTTTATTTACAGTAAATCAGAACAAAATATTGCTATAGCTTTTGCTAAAAGGAAAATGAAGAAAGTTTTTATAAGACATATCAAAAATGACAAATTTTAAATTAATAGGCTTTGGCATAACGTGTACATAAATAAGTATTGTTCAAATACAAACAAAAAAAAAAGTATTGTATATCAAACCAGAACCATATGTTTCGCTATTCAATGAAACTCTGCATAAGCGAAAATACCAGAAAAACTTGTATGAAAACGAAAGTCATAAATATGCTAACTAAGTACATATGTATTTAAAAATGTACATACATATACACCTAACATGTGCCAGTAGAGTATTTATGTACGTATACTAAAGAAAATATAAATTTTCGCAAAAATTTCTGATGAGAAAGTAAAAGCTTTTAAGAACAAGAGGAAAAAATAAAAATAGATGCACTTAACTACAGAGGTACTCGAAATATATGTGCCAAAAATACATACATAACCAGGTATTTTCGGGTTAACGTACATACTACATACTATATGTATTTATTTCAATGTACATATATACAAAGATAAATAAAAAATAATATTACTGAATATTCATGAACAACTCGGTGAATAGCCAGAATGCCGAAATCAAAGCAGAAATTTTGCACATAAGTGATGGTCTTATATAAATACATAGAGCAAACAAAGGGGAGCAAAATATAAGAATTAGGATGAAAATTAAAAAATTCCCTCAATAACTAATATAGGAGAGTTAACCACTAATGCTAAAGGAAATCAGGATTGGCTATCATATAGTACACCAATTGCTTTTTTATGCAAAGCATGAGACGTTTTTTGGACGGAAATCGCTGCGAATGTTGGCAGTTATTTAACTATAGTTAAATATAACACACACTATTTAGTAACTAATAGTTTTAATTAAATAAATTTTTGTAGACAATTTCACAAAATATGTAGTATATCTAACGTATAATTATCTCTTTATTTCGCTATAATATATAATACAAATAGCCAAATAAACAAATGGTGGAAACTGACAGAAAAAGTGTACTGCCAGACGTATGAAAAAAAAATTGGAACTTCCAAAAAACAAAGCATTTTCTTTTATTTCACGCCACCTTGAATATTCATATGCACAATAAATGCAGACAGAAGAGGCGACCCCGCCCCATCTCTCTCCACCGGCAACACAGGAATAGTGATGTTCCGATACCAGTACTTAGAAGTATATACTCGAATACCTCTACCAAGTACCGAGTATTTTTTGTACTTTGATACGCGTGTACAAGTAATTCATGGGTATCGAGTACAAAGTACAAGTATTTACTTGTTTGCTAAATTTGGGAAAATCAACTGAAAATAGATCTGTGCTGTAGTTTTTGAAAAAAAAAAACGATTCAAGATGTGAACCACGCGATTTTGCTAGGGTTAAAACTAACGAAAGTGGAGAACGAAAATCGTATCGAATTAGAGGAGGTTGTGCAGTCAGCCTATGATTTGCAGAAGCGTCGTCTATGGATCGTTTTGAAACGAAAAATCAAACACGAGTAAACAATGAGCTTTCTAATTACTTATCATCTCCTATTTCAGCACTTCCAAGTAACCGCTTTTCAAAATACACAGAAGGATATCAAAAAGCATTTTCAGCTCTTCATAATAGCCCAGTTATGCATACTTAGCTTTGTATAAGAGTTGTCACATAAGAATCTGTTAAACGGGCTGTGCGTGTAAGCGGTTACCCAACTAATAGCACTTAACATGTAGAATTATGTTGGGTTTTGATTTTTACGTAAAAATGGTATAGCAGTGCAAGTATGCATAACTGGGCTATAAGCCTTTCTCCACAGTACTATGTCGTTATTTTGTAAATGGGCATTGAATTAAAATTTCTTGTGTGAGTACTTTCGAGTACAAGTAGAATCTAGTATTTCCTAGCGATACTTTAAGTAGCATCGAGTATTCTCTTCGATACTTTCAATGAGTACAGGCATCGAGCACATGCTGGTATCGGACGAACACTACACAGGAATTGAGATTCTGCTGATTAAGGGTTATGATCCGTAGGCCGCCCACGCGGAAAGGAATTCTATGCAAAAATACTGTGGATGTTTTAGCCGGTGTTAAGCTATGTGGCAGCGCCAAAATTTCACGTCATTGAACTTGTATACATGCAGATTTTCATGCAAAATTTCGTGATTTTAACAACAAAAAAGTTTTAAAGTACAAACCTCCTGCAAAAATTCAGAAATAGCGCGTTCTTCAACCAAATTCTTAAATAGGGCGTTCTTGAAAAGTTTTCTGAGATAGGGCATTTTCGAACTGGCTGCCGAGATAGGTCGAACTTCCACTCAGGTTTCGATATGAAGAAGGGGGCAACCGAACCATACACTACAAATTTTATTAGCTGTTAAAAAATATCGATAATTGTCTTAGCTCAAGTAATGTATAAGATATGAGCGTTATATACAGTGAAGGAATATTTTCGAAAATGGACATATAATTCTTAGTAATGCGGTTTATTAAATTTCTTTTTCTGACTAATTTGATATATACAAGATTTTAAAACAAAACCATTTTTAGAGGAAGTCAACGTTCCGAATGTGCAGGAAACCCAAATTTTTTTGAATTGAGATTTTCTATAACGCTTCAAATTACCCACAGAGTTTGCTATCCTTGCTTAGACCTTGCGGCTTTTAAGACCTGGTTTTAATATGTTTTCAAAATGAACACTTAGTTTTTTTTTTTAATTTGTACGGATTTTTAGCTACACAATCGCCAAGTCTGAACGATATGGCTTTATTTGCAAAAGATATATAAAGTTCTTTAATATAAATCCTTTTATTTCGCAACAGAAGGTTACGTATAATAAATGAAAAAAACGTCCTAATAATAGCAGATGAATTGCTCTTTCAAATGAGCCTGGTTTTGAATGTGTACGACAATTTAAAAAATAAAATAAAAAGAGAAAAAAAGTAGAACAAACAAAAAATTACGCGAGTATTTAATTTTTTTTTATTATTGTACACAATTCTACTTCATACAAAAATTGTGATTCATATATTCGCATAAAAACTTTGTGCCCTCTGCTTCCAAAGCAATGTAATTATACTCGGCAGACGTTTTGCGCTGACCTTGAATATACTTGTAACAAGTTGAGCATAAAGGATACTCAAAATTATCGTAATTGTTCTCTATCCATTTTTGCCACTTGCTTCTTTATCAGGACTTAAATGGACTTCAAGTGATGCAGTAGAATATACCATTGATAAATAATTGTTTCTCCCAGGCAAGAGTCCAAGTAAACAGACGGCATCACTTCCATAACGATCTCTTAGGCTTTTCCTCCTTTAGTGAGGAACTTTATCACGGAATTTATGTCAGAAATGAAATTAATTGCATTTATTTGAAAATGAGCGGATGATTCCCAAATTTACTCTAAGTTTAGAATTGATTTTTTTTCATTATTTTTACACACTTGAATACACGCAATACTATGTACTAACTGTCTAAGTTAATTAAGCCCAGACGGTAAGAAGACAAATAAATGTAGTTGAATAAAATAAATTGCTCCGTCTGCGATTTTTACGTAATACACTATGTAGTTTTCTAAATATTTTTTGCTCAAATCTGCCATACTTCAATGCAAACCGCAGGCAGTGCGATTTACAAGGCGTATAGTTAGAAGCGGGCGTGCAGAGCGGGCAAACTTTGGCGTGCAAACGCAAAGCGAACAAAGACCGTGAATGTTAAAATTAGAAGAACTTTTGAAAATCGAAATACAAAGGCCGAAAACAATTAGTGAATACACGAGTACTTATTTGACTGTGCAATTGTTTGTATGTATATTAAATTTTCGCAAACAAACGGCGAAAGTGAAAAAGGCAACAAATAAATAAAGTAAAAGTGCTGAGTAATAGAAATTTTGAAAGCAACAATTTAATAATTTGTAAACAAAATCTGGCAAACTAAATAGTTAACTACATACATACTTGCGCGTATGTATGTATGTATATTTGCACATACACAGAAAAAAAGCAGACAATTAGAATTCGCAAATATCGCATCAAACGGAGACAGGTGCGCGCGCAATAACTGTTTCTACTTTCATATTTTCGCAAATGACATTTGAAGTGCAAACGCTACCAAAAAAAACACAATCAATGCTACGCGCCCACAATTACAATCAGCGCACACGAAATTGCAACAGCTAATCAAAAAATGCACTCACAGCTTCTCGTTGCGCTTGTAAGTTGCAACGCGAGCGTTTGCATGTAAAGAGTGCAATGCTGCAGCGTACAATTTCACATTTCTTTCGCTCTCTTTCTCTTCAAAGTATACTCACACATCGTTCGCTTCTCTTACTCTCTTTTAGCGCATTATTATCAAACAAATAAGCAACAAAAAGAGAAAATTCAAAGTGTGGTAAATAGCAGAAGTTGAGAAATTGTCGAGTTAACTACGTTAAACACACAAAAGAACAACAAAATTCAACAAAAAACTGCACCACAATGAGTGGACGAGATAACCGTGGCAGTGGCCACCAACCGCTCAGCAATGCAATGGGCAAAATAAAGGACAAACTCACGCGTTCAACGGTAAATCTCTCAGCTTTTTTAGGCTCAAATGTGCAAAAAAAAAAAAACAAAAAACTAATAAAGCATTCTATATACCAACACCATTCAGGACAGCTACGAACGCGTCGAAGAGGGACTCTCTCAATCCAACACAGCAACCAGTTTGGACACAATTCTACCCGAGGATCCATTCCTCTTTCCACGAGGACCCACAGCACAGCAAAGACAAATGGTGCCGCAAAATAATTTCAGCGTCGACGATACACCTCTACAGTTTGGTCCAATCATTGAAGACAATGACATACGCGCCCCACCCACATTGCCGCTGCCTAGCAGTCAGACTAAAACTGGCGGCGGCAATAAGGATTTCGTGGCGCTACCACCTCCACCGTCATCACAGCACAGTCACCGCGATCACCACCAGCGCAGCACAGTTTCGCTAGCCAATGACGACCTGCAACGCAGCAAGCAGTCGCTAAAGGGATCGCGCGTGTCCTTCGAGCGTCGCTCTGTTGACAGCAGTGATGAGGATAATTTCGAGAGCCTGCGCAGTGGCTACCAACAACAGAAAACAATTAGCGTAGACCACAAGGGTATATTGAAGGTATGTAAAAATTGTTTAAAAAAAGAAAAAAATCCGTCTACTTATGTCCGAAATATTTTTCGTTTTTATTTACATTTTTCAGGACCTCAAAAACATACTTGCAAACGACAATCGTCGGCAGTTTCAAGCTAAAAAACATGTCTCGCTTGATGTGAAGGGTACACGCTTTCTGGAAGACATGCTGAAAGAATCCTCCTCTGAGGAAGAATTTCGTAAAAATCGACGAGAATTCCAAGGTCGAAAACATCAAAGTTTAGATCCCCGCGTCAGCTTCAGGCTGGAAAAGGTGCTGCAGGGTTCCAGTACAGACAGTGAAGAGGAAGCGGATGATGTGGAGCATAAGCGTTTAATACACCGCCCCAAGGACATAACCAAGCCGGTCATTATTGATCTCAAGGACTTGGAAAGTGAAAGTGAGGAGGATTATTTGACAAGTCGTCAACATTTCCAGCAACAACGCTCCATAAGTACAGACTCCCGAAAGAGGTGAGTGAACTGTGTGTGTGTGTGTGTGTGTGTGTGTGTGTGTGTGCTGGGTGAAAGTGTGAATGAAGAAATTAATGAGCTTTTTTGGTGCTTGTTACAGCCATAGACTGTATGAAATGGATGAAATGGGTAAAAAGAAAAATGAAAACCTGCGCAACGCTGTACCTTTTGTCAGACAAATCACCGAGGATGGCAAACCCAAACTGGAAGTGTACCGACCGACAACGAATCCAATATATATTTGGACGCAGGTGAGCTAATTTACATATAAGAAAATAGTAGTTAAGTGTAGGTTTTATATGTAATTAATTAGCGTTAATTAGAGCATTAAAATATGTATATGTGTTAGGGTGGTCCTTAAAGTATAAACATCTACATTTTGTAAGAAGCTCCCCTTAAAATTTTGAACAAACTTTTAAATGTCGCTATTATGCCGAATTTCCACTAGGCATTGAAATGACAAAAACTTGAGAGGCATTTAAGAAAGGCCATATGGAAATGAATTTAATGACTATCTTTTTAACGTAAGGACTTTGCCATTACAATTTTTGTCATTTAATGCCTAGTGGAAATCTAGCTTTAGGGTTTGAAATTTTTTTGTTTTAAAATAGCAAAAACTCGTTCAAATTATGATTAAAAATCTACTAAAATTATATTATTGAAACTTATCTATATAAATTACAAATTCAAAATTTTTGCGATTTAAAAAGAAAATTAAACTTTTTCGAACGCTAATGGCGACCAAAAAAAATTGTTTAGTCATGAAATTTTCGTGGATGTATATTATTTACGTAGAACAAAATAAACGGGTGTCCCATTATGTTGATATTTTAAGGAACACCCTAATACGTATGTATGTATGTATGTACATAAGCAAGTAACTGGTGCATGTTCTTGAAAGCAGTTTTATAATCTATCGCTACACTCCGGGTATAGATCAGCTTAAAGAGCGATTGGTGCGTTCATTGCGCAGGAAAGCAAATCGTATGGTTAAGGCTCGTTTCTATACTTTTTTCAGTACATATTATACTTTTCTTTTGGAAAATACTGCATTTATATAAAAAAGCTTCTTTTGCTTCCTACATTTTTAATGCACTAAAGTAAAACAATATAAGCTAACAGCAAATCGTTTGTGGAATTTTGCATAAACATACAAAATAGGCTAAAGACATTTTGACCAGTTTTGCTTGTTTAATGTTTTTTTTTTTATTAAGGTCTAATTAATTACATAATACTTAATGCCATATAAATCGACATTTCAAACTTTTTAGAGAAATTAAAAAAAAAAAAATCACAACGAACTTTTTATTCATAATTTTTAGAAAATTTCTAAGTAAGAAATTTTGAAGCCCATTAAATTCTAGTACAATAAGGTGAAAGTTTCGGTGCTTTGCTTCTCCTATTAAAATTTCATATGTGCCATTTAGAGCCTTTTGCATTGTTGACGCCGATATGTACTACATATTCATAAATGAATGTATGTATAATGTGAGATAATATTTTTGTACTTGTACTTTGTCGAATTTCCTCAGTACTTATGCATTTCAAAAGTAATTAAAACATGTTTTAAACTGTCTTGAAGAATAAACACTTGATAGCAGCAGTACAGGGAATCCCAAATGGGACTGTGCACATATTTAAAAAAAAAAAATCTTAGCACTCAAATGCCTAATAGATTTTTCAACATTTGTATAGTGATGATAACAAATGTGGTTTTACTTTCGCACACCACCGATTTCGCTTACTTGCATGATCTATGTGCATATATATAAGTATATGTAAGTAAATAAATATATTCACTTTTTCACAAAAAAAAAAACAATAATTTTCTTCGAAATTCGAAGATGAGTAAATAGTTTTGTTTTCGAATCATTAAATAAACTTACACATATACATACATAGCAATTATATATTATATATTACATATGTACATATACATATTTATGTACGTATTAAAATATATAAGTGATAATCGAAATTTGCGACTTGTCTGGAGAGATTAAATGACCTCAAAGTGTGAATACAATGAAATTGAAAAATGAAAATAAAAAAAAAACAATACAAACACACATATTTTTCAAGACATAATCAATTTACAATTTATTGTACTGATAAAAATTCTACGAGGCTGTGCTGGTCTACTCTAGGAATCAGTGGATAGACTGAGTGTAACACAGGAGTTCAACGTAGTTGCGTTTAAAACGCCAGTCGTGCCAATAAATCAATTTTAAAGCTGGGAAATCCATACATATTGGCACATTGCTAAAGAGGATAATTGTATTTGCAAGTGTTTTTCGAGTTCGAAAATGGATCCAAATGTTAAATTCGACATAAACGAGAACTACCAGCCAATTTATATTTGGAGTCAGGTACATACATAAATGAGTGGGGTGAAAATCGAAAGGATATGGTATTTAGAAAGTTTTATTGAAAGTCTTAAAGGTGTCGAATTCAATTGAAAGGTGTTTTTAAAACACTATTTTTACAAGTGTTGTTTGAAAATTTACACAATATTTGATTTTTCATAAAGATTCATGTCTGACAAATAGCCTAAAAAAGTACAGTTTTGATATATTGAATTTTTTTTTAGACGTGTATTTTTCTAAGTTGTAAAACCAAATCGGACGGACGTTAAGTCTTAAAATGTTATGTATGTATGTGTGTATGTAATTTAGACTGCCTCAGCTCCACACAAAGCAAAATCTGTTAGCCTTCTCAAGGCCAATCATACAATTTTTTACTTTATATCCTTCTACAAAAATATGTATTTCGTCTAAATTTAGCAACATTAATGTGCTTCTTGACAGTGTTGAAAATCATGTTTTTATGAAAATGTTTATTCGAAGAGCTTTTTCCCCAGAAAATTATCTGAAAAAAGAGTTTTAAATACAAACATACATACACCGTACCACCTTACCAGCAAAGAAAAAAACGTTCGCCGTACACCCCCCAAGTCTAGTGTATTTTTGCAAGACAATTTCGAAAAAAAAAAATATTTTAACTAATTATTAATAATTTGTTTTTGCGGTTGGGATCATGCGTTTTCTTCCATACAAAGTAAGTTCGAAAACTGTTTATATGGAAGAAAATGCGTGAAAGTCTTAACAAAAAATGACTTTTGATGATGAAATTTTTCACAAACTTGAAACTTTATTGTACTTAAATTTATTGGGCTACAAAAGTGCAAACTAAAATTTTTTCTAGAGATTCTGATTAAAAAGTTTGAAATTTTGGTGACAATTTTTTGAAATTTGTTAGATTTTCGCGAATTTCGCACAAATTTGTTCATTTTTTTTAGTCCATTGATCTCAAGTACCCCGTTTTAGTACCTACCCATCAAATCTCAGTTACTACCGCCCTAAGATACAACCCTAATGCCAGTAAAATAAGACTATCCAAAACTCAATAAAATTAACGCTTTTTGCGATCATCTGATTCGGAAACCACAGTATTTACACGCCTTACTTGTCCGATCTCCTCCTTTAAAAGAGTTTTGCATTACTAAACCGAAATTTTTAGTCAACAAAATAAACTAACGCTCTATGAATGCTTAATCAATATTTGTATTAATTCTTATTTAAAGTAATTTTTTTTTCTTATTTATTTATTTCTTTCGTCCCGGCCGAGTATAATCGTTATGGACGATTATTGGCAATTGTAACGGTGTTTTTTACAATGGGAATCAGTTGAAATAATTATAATTAGATGAATACTTATTTATATGGTTGCATTCTTATGGCCTTATTCATAAAAAAATAGCTTATAAAAGGTTTATAAATTGAAAAATTTATGAA
The DNA here is from genome assembly GCF_013731165.1 of Rhagoletis pomonella. Taxonomy (NCBI): domain Eukaryota; kingdom Metazoa; phylum Arthropoda; class Insecta; order Diptera; family Tephritidae; genus Rhagoletis; species Rhagoletis pomonella. The sequence goes on along the minus strand of NW_023458561.1, from coordinate 47,926,247 downwards.
AACGTCAATTTATAAAGCTCTTTAAACCTACTTTATTTTTTATGAATGCGGCCATTAATGTTTCGATTACACTGGTATTTAAACAGCTGCGAATGTGACAGCTTGAATGAAACAATCGAAACTTAAACCGAGAAATAATTAAGCTTACAGAAAAATCTGTACCATTCAAGATCTTTAACTCCTCAACGTTAACAATTTTATGGATAATTTTGCTTGATGGAGAATTTTCAATGATCTCACTTTATTTTTCTTTCTACGCAAAGCGTATTAAGCGTAAAAAAATATAGATTCGTTTTATTGAGTATGAAAAAATATTGTTTTTACTAAAAGGTATATATGTCTGTATGTAGTCATACAAGTTTCGCGCAAGCAGCGATTAGAAAGCTTGAAAATTAAATAATTATTTAATTTTAATAAAAATCATCAAAGCCTGAAATAGCTGAACTTTTTCGTGGCGGCTAAGAAACTGAAAGCTTGAAGTATTTAATTGTAGCACCTGACATACAATTTTTTATACCTATTAGCAAAATGCTTATAGTAATAAAAATAATAACAGCATATGACCTTGGCAGTGTTAGACTGAATTACTCGCCCTTTAACTTGTTATTCAGTGCTTTGGCATTTATACACGAATTAGATAAAGTTCTTTTCAAGCTATCCGCGTTCAGTTATGCTTAAAGGCCAGCTCTTCTTAGAGAAAATGGAAATGCAATCATAGTCCCTCATATGCCTATTGCAGCCAGGGGATTAACTTAAACCCAACAGCAGTGTTTCCTTAAAGAAATTTCAAAGAAAAAATTTACTTTTTTTAAATATTTAATGCGAAGTTTTAAGACCCTGCCTGTTTTGGAAAATAACCAGCCAAGAAAACATTTCATTTGTAAAAGTTTTTTAATAGCGTTCGGACTGTATGCTTGTTTTCGAAAAAAATTATTATTTATGGGTCGCTAAACTTCGAAAAATAAAAAACAAAAAAAATGGGAAAGTCCCGAAAAGTTCCCAAAAGCCCCTGAAAATCCTTAAAAGTGAAAAAAGAATTCCGAAAAGTTCTGAATAGGTACTAAGAGAGCCAAAAAATCTCGAAAAATTCCCGAAAGGAGCCATTAAAATCCTGACAAAATTTCGACTAATCGCGAAGAATTTTATTTTATTACATGTGAATAAAAATAAAAGCAAAAACAACAAATAACGAAAAATCCCGAGAGATCTTGAAAAAATACCAAAAAGTCACAAAAAGTACGGAAAAGCAGCGAAAATTCCGAAATATATAAAACGAAGAATATTGAAAACGTTCGAAAAAGTCCCAGTAGTTTAAGCAAAATTCCGAGTTAAATACGTAGACTATTTAAAATTCACAAACTCCTGTGCGGTCCCGATTCAAACGAAAACTTAGTCTAAAAAAAAAACAAAATTATAGTGTTTTATTTTTTTTATTGGTACTTAAAAAATAAAAATAAAAAATTCCAAGTTATTCTCTGTTCAAAAAAATATCAGGCAGATTTTATCGTTTATTTTTTTCTTCAAAAATTTAAAAGGTAAAAACACAAATTTAAATTTTTTCCCTTTTCTTCTAACAATTATGTTATTTTTTATGTTAAATTAAAATACAGCGCTGTTCAGAAATTCGAAGTTAACGCTAATAATACGCTGATAAAAATAATTTTTAACGATTTTCATGATAAAACAATACATTAAATAGTTTAGACTTTTACTTAAAAAAAAAAACAACCGTATTGGTTAAAAATACCCTAAAAGACTACTTAGATAAGAGAGACTTATGGGAATTCGAATATAAATGCAAAAAGTTATTTTTCTCGGAAAATGTACGTGATGGAATTTTTTTTTATTATTTTTTCGTAGCTAAGTACCCAACACCTACTTAAATTGCTAATTAGATTTTAAGAGGGAAACCACTGCAGGTCTTTGTAATCGGTACTTCTTGAACAAGAGTTACATTTTTTTAAGTCATGAGGAACCATATAGGGATTTCTTTGAAATAGAAGAGAAAAAATACTATTTTTACAAGCTTTTATATGTATGTATTTATGTATGTTTGTTTGTTTGTTAGGGGCAAATCTTGCAATCAATTTTTGATCAACTTTCCGATGACCTAGAGGCTTGAAACTTCATAGTTGGCTCAGAATCCGAAGCATTGGGAACTGAATAATTTTTGAGCTACATATGTAGGAGTATTCGCTTTGTTTCTCAACTTTACATTGAAGACCACATACGATTGACTTACGTACTTCTGCATAAACTTGCCCAGGTTTTAAGCCACATTTCAATGTCTTTCGACTTCTTTAAAACAATGCAATAGTATTACATAGCCACCCAGAATGCCCGCATCGAAGGCCTGCTAGTGGGCAATAAATTTTTAACTGTTGCTATATTTATAAACAAGTGTACGATGCAAAGGCATAAGGCGTCTTTTAAGCTATAAATTGAATAAAGTATAAATAACGCACTAAATAATGATAGCAATTTCATTGAGTGCGTAGGATGCGTTAAAGCAAAGTCAAGGTAACAAGCAGGACACGTGCGGGATATACGCTCTCTAATGCACCGTCTGCTCTGTTCACATTTCAGCCAATCAACTTTTGATGGATGGTTAGGCTTTGCTACCTTGACTCAAACAGGATATAAACGTTTGCAGATAGTCAGCCGAATGAAATAATTTGCAGGAAAATTAAAAATGAAATACGTACCGTGAAAGATGTATGTAGGTGGGTATGTACGTTCCACAATTATTCATGGTATTTTCATAGCATAGCCTGCGAATGTTTACATTTTTAAGAATGCATTTCAGTTGCATGTAAAAGGAGCTTAACATCGGTGCGAAATTAGCGTAGTGCCTAATAGTAATACAAGTAAAAAATTTGTACTTTTAAATAGAAAAAAAATCAACGCTATGGCGGATCAGTGTCACGGTTGCGGCAGTATTTACAGTTGACAAAAAATAAAATAAAATAAATGCGAACTGCTTCAAACCAAAATCGCTTAATCAGCGCGATCTCAGAAATAACCTACACCGAATTACTTGCGGCTGCTGCTACACTGATTTTGTCATTGCTACGGCTACTGCTACTGCTGCCTTTGCTGCTGTTGCCTTTGTACTTTCAATTTGTAGCTAGCTACTCGTATTATCAGAATCGGCTGGCTGAAAAGCACATTCGAAAACAGCGTGATAAGCGCAGATGCGCATCACTGGACTCTGCGAACGAATTGGATGAACCGATATTTTATAGAATCGTTATCAATTTATAATTGGCAAAGTTACATACTTATGTGCACACTTGTACATACATACATACATACATATGTAGATATGTAAAGCCAAAATTTTTTACAAATATTTAATTCAAGCAGCACTAATGAGTAGCGTGGTTAGGTGAGCAAGGTTGGGGAAATATGTACATATGTAATAAAAGTGGTGATGTTCTTGGCTAGGGTCATAGTGAGGCGCTATCACGCCTAGTGTTATGTACTTTGTTGTAAATGTTTCAACAAAGTTCATTAACGAAAAGATTACAGATTTGACCGTCAAAAATATTCTATGACCATTTGCTAGCAATAAAAATGGGGTAATTCGATTTTAAAAACTTTTAACAAAAATAAACTATGTAAAAGGAAATAAAAAATAATAATTAAGCTTAGCTTATCACTAACCTATGTAGTTTAGGGTAGGTAGAAATGGCTGTCTGCCTTCAGTAACAGAGTGGGGCACACATTGGCTCAGTGAGCCCCTTGTAGTGCCGTTTCAGCAGCTCGTTTCGCGCCCCTTCGCCTGCTGAACTAAGGTCCGCCAAGCAGGAATAAAAGCAATGCGAAAAATGAGCGGCTGCTAGTCCCCGCTAGCACAGCATAGTTTTCAGAATAGTGTACTATGCTTTCAATTTAATCCTCATTGCAACAGATGGGACTTGCCTCTTGATTAAACAATGACCAGTTATTTATTCGGCCACTCTCCGAAATTGTAGACGTTCTAGATGGCAAGTAATATTTTCCAACGGTATTTTTTGTATACATTCTTATCTCTCCAGCATTAATAAGAGTTACCACAAACTCCGTCCAACACTGGGTCGAGCATAAGTGACTGCTACTTCTTTACTTATCAGAATCTTTAAAAAATAAAATAAAATAAAAAGTTTGAAATAAATTTTGAAAAAAAATGTTAATATACAATACGGCGTCGTGCATATATGTATTGCTGGAACGAATGTGTTTTAATCTTCGGATGCACAATGCGTACAACAAATCGTGTGCGCTTGCTGCACCGCCTACGCCAGTCAGCGATCCTAGAAAGCGACAGCAGCAGCTGTAGCGTCCACAGCAGGGCAGCCTACAGCTATCGAGTATTCAAAAGTGTTGCATTACGACGATAGTGCAATATGAACAAATTAGTTTCAGTTCGTTTCCAGCTATCGAACAACGCGTAGCAGCAGCACCTCGTTTAAAGTAGGCTCGTTAGAACATTTCTACAGTATTTCTGTAGGTAGCATTCCATAAAAATTTATGCAACGAAATCTATTGATACAAAGTTTTAGCGGTGTAAGAAATATTTTAAAATTCGCCTCAAAATGAAGTTGCTTGCACGTGCCGACACTTTTATGTCGTTCACAGTGCTCGAGGATGAGCCAAAGCCATCGGGAATTTTTCAGCAGGTGCAGTTATTAACCGCTTTAAGTCCTACATGCTATATACATACATACATACATACCGATGGTACACTGCAATATGGACGCTATTCGAAAATTTAGAAATAAAACCCTTACTACTTAAGTAATACTTGTTACTTACTTATGTAAGGATATAACATGGATTTGTCAAGGATTAGAGTTTGAATTATGTCGTTATTGCAGAGCACCATCGATATGTACATACAAATGTACGATTCAAAAAATTATCTAGGGCGGCAAAAATTTTAGAAATATAGTTTTAAGTGCACTTTTACCTACAAAGCTTGAATAATTATTTGCTATCGAACTATTTAATAAGATTTCCTTTTCTTTCAGGTACTTGCTGCACTTAGCGTGTCCCTGGGTTCATTGGTTGTTGGTTTCTCATCCGCCTATACTTCGCCAGCCTTGGTCTCCATGACTGATCGGAATTACACAGACTTCGACGTAACACCACAAGCGGTAAGTTTGCAACTTAAACTTTTCAGTTAGCTATTAGAAGCGTAATGCAGTACAAAATAAAATATAAATCTTCCGACTTCAATTTCAGGCCTCTTGGGTCGGTGGTCTAATGCCTTTGGCGGGCTTAGCCGGTGGCATTGCTGGCGGTCCCTTCATTGAATACCTTGGTCGTCGCAACACTATCCTCGCAACCGCTGTGCCCTTCATTATCTCATGGCTGCTAATCGCCTGTGCTGTTAACGTTGGCATGGTGCTAGCTGGCCGTGCGCTTGCCGGCTTCTGCGTGGGTATTGCTTCGCTCTCGCTGCCCGTGTACTTAGGTGAAACGGTACAGCCTGAAGTACGTGGCTCATTGGGTCTGTTGCCTACTGCTTTCGGTAATATAGGCATATTACTGTGTTTCGTTGCCGGTACATACATGGATTGGTCGAAGCTAGCCTTCCTTGGTGGTGCACTACCTGTGCCCTTCCTGATACTTATGTTCCTTATACCCGAAACTCCACGTTGGTATGTTTCACGTGGACGTGAAGATCGTGCTCGTCGTGCTCTACAATGGCTGCGTGGCAGACAAGCCGATGTGGAACCTGAATTGAAGGGTCTATTGCGAACACAAGCTCAAGCTGACCGACATGCAACAGGCAATCAGCTAATGGAGTTGATGAGGCGCAGCAATTTGAAGCCTTTATCCATTTCGTTGGGTCTTATGTTCTTCCAGCAGCTCAGCGGCATAAATGCAGTCATTTTCTATACAGTATCGATATTTCAAGATGCGGGATCAACCATTGATGGCAATGTGTGTACAATCATTGTGGGTGTGGTGAACTTTATAGCAACATTTATGGCAACTGTACTTATCGATCGGCTGGGACGTAAGGTACTAAGATTGTGTGAAATATTTTTTATGCAAATGCAAATATGTATATTATATATAAATGATGTACATATGTAGATGTTATTACATTTATGGATACAAATTCATGATTTTTTTCTTTTCACAGATTTTACTGTATATCTCCGATGTGGCCATGATTCTTTCACTTTTCACACTTGGCGGTTTCTTCTACTGCAAAGCAGCTGGCATGGATATCTCTGAAATTGGTTGGTTGCCACTGGCTAGTTTTGTTATCTACGTAGTTGGCTTTTCACTCGGTTTTGGACCAATTCCCTGGTTGATGATGGGCGAGATATTGCCATCAAAGATTCGTGGCTCAGCCGCATCGGTGGCCACGGCTTTCAACTGGTCATGTACATTCATCGTAACGAAGACTTTCCGCGACATGATTGGTGAGTAACACCTATATACATATGTATTTACCTGTATGCACACACACGATTGAGATCAACAGAGCAACATTAATTTTTCGATTTCAATATTTGCAGACACAATGGGTGCGCATGGTGCATTCTGGCTTTTTGGTTCCATCTGTGTGGTGGGCTTGTTCTTCGTGATACTGTATGTGCCAGAGACGCAGGGCAAAACTCTTGAAGATATTGAACGCAAAATGATGGGTCGCGTGCGTCGTATGTCCTCTGTGGCGAACATGAAACCGCTGTCCTTCAATATGTAGAAGGGTATTACTCAAGTCCGGCATGCGTAGAGCGTATGCGTAATACATGTACATAAAAATATATATGTGTACATACATACATACATACAACCAAATACTAGTTTAAGTGCCTTAACTTTAAATCTAGTTCCCGTGACACTGCAGCAGCTCTAAGGAACCAGTGTATGAAGTAAAGTTTGACGAACAAAGCGGAAATAAAGTGCGCAGTTAGAATGTACGAATATTATATAGTTATTTAAGCAGTTAGCAAGTCAAAGAAGTTATGTAGATGAGATTTATTATATTCTAAATGTGATGTAGTCTATTAGCCGCTGGGCAAAGGAATGAGTGAATTACCGTTTGCTCGGTTTGTGACATGAGGCGTGCAAAATTTTTTAAAAAGAAATATGTAAGAAGAAACAAACTATGATATGCAAAAAAATATTGTGTTATTAGTAGTATTTACCGTAAAAATGTAGTAGTGAACTGTGTACTTTGTTTTTTGATGGAAAATATCAATTTTCTATTATTATATTGACTTGTAGTGCTACATATATTTATTAAGTTAGAGGATATAAATAACCAAAATTTGTTAAGAAAAAAGCAAAAGTTGAGAAATGCAAATTTGAAAGTAATAATGAAATAGTTTAAAAACAATTATTATTATTGTAAACCAATATAAATTAACTACCTATTATTTTTAAGTACCTGTTAAAACAAAGAAAACATTCAAATATAAAAGGTTCATAGACCAAAACCGAAGTGTACAATGACCGAAAGCAAGTTAGCTTTTTTTTAGTACTCTTGAGATGAAGAAATATTAGACGAAAATCTGCTTTGAACAGAGCACTAAAGGTTGTTAAAACCGGGGTTCACACAGGCTAGTATATTCTCCCCTCTTTTGTATAATTTCTATATTTCGAACATCACTTGCACAGTGAAGCAGAGGTGCTCCCACCTAGGGGGCACGATATCACAACTCAGCAAGCAATTTCTGGTCGGATGCTGAGGACCTGGAGCCCGAGAAGACACTAAAAGCGGAAAAGGTGGGACCTTAGCCTTCAAGGCTATTAGGCGCCGCAGATATATTTGAGCAAGGCCATGACAAAAAATCTTAACAGCGCTAGAAACATCATCGCTTTCGTTGAAGAGGATAGGGTATAGAATAAATTAGAACTGTAACGATTGTTGAACTTATGGTAATTTAAAGCAGGGACCGAGAGCGCGCTGCAGTTTTGGTTTAGGACTGCATGTAATCTCAAGAACGTCCCCACAAAAGAACTAAGCGGAAGAAAAAGTACTAAGAGCAGTTTTAACGGAGACTAAATGAGAACAAACGGTTCGGGAATGTTTCCGTAAAGAACAAAATGCGAACAAAACTATTGGGCACGTTCTCAAATAGAACAGAATAAGAACGAAACTTTCGGGAAGGTTTTCAATGAGAACAAAATGAGAACGGGAAATCGAGAACAAAAGTCTGGTGAACTTTCTGCTAGAGAACATAACGAGAACAAAAGTTTTGTGTACTTAAGGTTAATAATGAAAGTGGCGTCTGCATGATGGGATGAAAAGTCGTTTCAGTGTAACCCATGATTGTTAATTCTAAATCAGCGGATAGCCGGATCATTTCAACTTCAGATCGTTTATAATTAGATAGCACTGCCTATTTATGGAAAAATTTTTAGTTTTCTATGAAAAAAAAAAAAAAAAAAAAAAAAAAAAAAGTGTGTGCCTTAAGTCATTCGTTTTTTTTTTTGGTTAATTTTAATATTCAAGCGTTTCAAACTAATAAAACCCTATGACAAAAATATTTCATAGAAGATTTGTTTCCGTTTCGTTCTCTGTCAGAAAATTCTTGAGACTTTAGTTCCCAAATGGTTCTTCAAGAGAAAGTTCCTTAGGCTTTTGTTCCGTTTTTGTTCTTTGCCAGAACGATCCGGAGACTTTGGTTACCATTTTGTTCTCTTAGAAATGTTCCCGAAAGTATTGTTCGTATTTTGTTCTCTTTCAGAACATTCCTCAGGGGTTTGTTCTTATATAATTACCGTTGAAAAAGTTTTAACAGTTTTGTTCTTGTGAAAACATTCCTGAAGATTTTGTTCTCATTTCGGTTTGGGTTTTAAGCGCTCATTGCTCTTCAAAAGCAATATATATCAGACCTTATATCTTGTCATCTATTGCCGGCTATTTGGTAGTTTGACAGCTACATGTTCATTTGCATGAAAACTTCGTGACGGCAACAGTAGTACACCCAGAAAAGATTATCGCATCACGTCAACTAAAAAGTTATATTTTTTTCTGAAACCGACACCCTGTAGTGAGTGTTCAAAATCACTTGGAGCAAATTCATCTTTTTTCGGCCCTTATATCAGATACTGTAATGTACAACCGTTTCTGTATACGTAAAAACTACGTCCGACTTAATTTTTTTTTTTAAGTATTTAGAACTGGGCTTTTTTTTCCAAATTTTTTTTTTCAAAAACTAGACGAGCTAAAAAAAATTTAACAAATTTGAAAACAGCATCAACAAATCTATAAGATGATGTCGGTTCTATTTTCGAGATCACACTCGCCCAGTTTTTCTTGAAAATTTTATTTGTTGCTAAAATTCTACTAAAGGGCAAAATTTGTGCTTAAACTCGTTTTAAACATACAGAATAGGTTCAAAATGATTTTCAACTTTAACTGGTTGCTGTGTCAGTATTCAAGGCAATTCAGTTCGCAAGGAATATATATAATTTAATCTTAATGTTAGCAAGGTATTTGACGTTTCGAAATCCAGTCCATATTTCTCAAATCAATTGTTTCAAACTTAATTTTAGGAAAAATTTGCTAAAGGAAATCTTTTTATTCAAAATGTAAAGGCTAAAACTGCAAAGAAAAAATGCTTAGCCGAAAAAAAATCATTGTAAGAAAATGTATCAAAATTAAAATCTTACAAGAATTTAGAAGGAGATGAAAGATAAAGGGGAAAAATTCCGAAACTGGGCATCCATGCAATTTTATTGGCTGGTTTTAAGAGTTCAATGTTGAATTCAGTAGCAGTTTTACCTGTACCAATGCATAAAAAAGACTAAGAGTCTGTCTTCTATACTTCTGATACTCCTGTTAATCTCGTAAGAACTTGAGAAAGCAAAAAAGAAGGTTTGGTGGAAGACCTAAAACGACGGTGCCCCGCTTTCAATATGGCGGCAATTTCACAACCCCCTGAGTCCAGCACGTTTTATATTCCCGGCGACCGACCTTACAATATTCAAATAGATTTAACCTCCAAGTAAAGTATTGCAAGTTTTTTGTAATTTCACTATACTACAATAATTTTTGTATTTACTCAGAAACTAATTAACAAGTAATTTAAAACATGATTTTTAAATACAAGATTTCATTAGTGGTTAACAAAAAAGAAAAAAATCTACCACCGCACCTCTAAATTTCTTGTGGAATCATAATTTTTTCCAAATACTCCTGAGCCACCTATCAGGCAACATTTTTGTGGTGTTATTCATTTCAGTGGACCGTAAATATGGGCTTTTCAAATGTCTCTACACCTGGGCCCCTAGCGGAGTAATTCCTCTTTTATATTGCAATGTCATAGGGTTCCGAGCTAAATTTGAAATTTCAAGTCTGCAGCTTAAAGTTAAAAGTTGATTACAAGATTTTATCACTCACAGGTGAAACTCAATAAAAGTTTGTAAAAACGAATGGCATTATTTGTTGAACTCGGCCAAAATCGAATTACAGGCAGACTATACGTATGTATGTACATTAGACTGCATCACCAAAAAACGTTGCGAATTTTCCGGCGGGATTACAAAAACTAGTATATTCTAATGGCCTTATTCATAAAAAATAAAGTAGCTTTATAAGAAAAAAAAACGTCAATTTATAAAGCTCTTTAAACCTACTTTATTTTTTATGAATAAGGCCATAAGACTTCTACCAAAATATTTCGGAAAAATATTAAGATTTACGTGAGCTGCACCGATTTGAAAATACCTGTAAAAATGGAGTTTTTTATGAATAAAAATCAGGCGCTGGGCCAATGCAGGCTTGCTTTGTACGCCTAGCTTACTTTAATTTGCTTTGATTTTACTTCAAAAACTCGTTTGGTCAAGTGGCGGCTTGGAACGCTGTCAAAGCAACCAGCTGTGTAGTTAAAAGGTCAAGGTCTGTTTCTAAAATTGTCTGTTGTAAAATTACAGAAAATTTAAAAAAAGAAATACAAAACAATGTTTTCCGATTTACTTTTAAATTAATGTGAATTAGTTTTTGCATTTCAAAGGAATGATAATAATTATACATACGTATATAACTGTATGTACATTTATTAAAAACAACAAACTCAAAAAAAATCGATTAATTCATGTCCCAATTCAACCTGAATGACGCTCGTTTATCTTACCTTTCTCTTTCATAATTAGAAGGGCGAGAAAATACCTTATCAATGATACCTCATAAGTCAAAATTGGTAAGGTTTTGGCTGAGTTATTTAGGTTTTTCTCATACCAGTCTTTGAAAAAATTCAAAAACAGCATCAAAAAGCTCATTATGATTCTGTAGAAGTTTTTTTTTAAATATTTTTATGCAATTTTTGTGAGCTTAAATGTCATCTGAGGTAATATTTTTCAAAAAATATTAAAAAAAAAACTGTTTTTTTAATAAAAAAACTAAATTTTCGGAGGTATTTTCAAATCAGTCCAACTCAAGTAAATCTTAATATTTTTGCGAGATATTGGGGTGAAAGTCTTAAAATATAATAGATTTTATAATTCCAGTGGAAAAACAGTACCAATTTTTTTTTGTGTGGGGAGTGATGCAGTCTAATGTACATATTAATTTATGTGCATACATGCATATGAATAGTATATGAACAAAAACACCAACAACAAAAAGAAAGTATGTAAAAAGACTATCACTTAGAAATCAGTTATATCAAGATTATTCCGGATTTTGTTATTATTAATGCTACTTATACTACATACATACATAGTACAAGACGCCATTATCAGTGCCAGGTTCTTTAAATTACACTTTTAGGAGTCAATTTAAAATTCAAAATGATATTTCATAATGAATGCAAAATGCCCTATTTAACAATTTTAGTGAAATAACGCTTTTAACCTTTATGTGTACACCCGAGGTAGCCATGAATTCAGCGGCAAAAAAAATTAAAAAAATCAACGTTAAGTCTTACCTACTTAAGAGTTGGATTTATTGTACTATAATTGAATGAGCTAAAACACTCCATACTCACAATCTTTCCAAGAAATCTAATTAAAAATTTTAAATTTTTACCAAAACTTTTTTTAATATAGCACAATGTATGAAACATGCTTTCCAGGCGAATTCATATACATGAATTCGTATTGCTGTTTTGTTAAAAAGTAAACAATATTTTTATAAAAAATAATTAAAATTAAATAACAAAAAGCATATAAGTTTCACGCGGGGTGTACAGAGTTATCTTACTGACAATTATGATATATGGGGCCTTATTAACAGCTAAGAAATTGCCTTTTTTTAAATTCCAGACCTTTTACTTTTTTAATCAATTAATCAATTATATACAGCTGGTGCCATGCTTATCAACAAATATTTTCCATAAAAATGCAAATAATCATAAGAATTTACGGTATTCAAGGATTTTTTAATATTCGTTTAGTCAGATCTAAGGAATCTATGGCTGCTATATCTTGTTAACTTTTCCCGCAGGAAAAACACAAGAGCAGATAAAGTATAAAAAAAGTATGTATGTTCTCACGAACGAAAAATTACACTGAAGATGGCACAACGCCGAAACCGGTTTGTCTCCAAACCAAAGTTGACAAGGGATGAGGGAAATTCGTTCCAATACCCACCCTGTCGGAAACAACAACAACCAAAAAGGAAATATAAAAAAATAGATATACCATCATTTTAGTCTTTTATACAGCCATGTCCAATGCTGGCAGAACTCCATAAGCAAGTGCTAAAATTTTGCCAGCGCTGGTCGTGTCTGGTATTAACCGACCTGGGCTGGGCGTGCCTGGTATAAACCGAATGTGAGCAGTAAGCTATAATACATACATACATATAATATATCTCGTAAAAAAATCGGAAAGAGTACATTCATATGTAGTACCTAAATAATGGGAGCTGAGGAAGGGGTGGCTAGTACAATAAAGCCTAGGGCGGACCAGACTGCAAATCCGCCACTGTCTGTATCTACATATGGTATATCGTATCACGTAAATATGTGGTATCTGTATCTACATATCGTTACCTTAACGTCTTAAGGTCTGACTAAATTCTGTAAATCTGACTGGTGTAGGAGCAGACTAAGTATTTGGTTTATAAGTGTAACATACACAAGCGTACGCAGGCGATGTGCAGTACACTGAAGTCAGCCTCCTCACGCTAGCTGTGAAATACTCATGCCTATTACGGTATCCGGCGTATGCCATCCGCACGGATCTAGTCCGATTCGCATTGATATAACGAGTGAGTGAGTAGGATTAGATGCGCGCGAATGGCGTCCCTCGGATACATGCCCATTGCGGTCCGAAAGATTCCATTCACACGAATCTAATCCTTTACACTCGCTTGTTATGACAGTGCGAATCGTATTTGATCTGGGCGGATGGGATCCGTCGGATAGCTTAGTAGGCATGACCATCTGGTACTTAAATACCAGCCAAGGAGAATTGGTATCTACACCCAATCCATATGTGCCAGGTTCATAAGAAAATATGTACATGACTAGGATACAAGAAATGTATGCTTAATTCATCAGCAAACTTAAATAAACAAGATATAATAGTAAGTCCTTTTTACTCACCCATAACTTGCACACGGCAAATCGCGCAAATATCGCACTCAACATCCCAGCTCCACATTGCTACAGCATTCCACTTTTTCAGAGTAAACATTTTATCCGGTTTACCGCCTTCATTATCATCAAATTGTTTGTCCATTGAACTTTCAATATCTTCACCATCAGCCATTGTTTACAAAATTTTGGAACAATTAATCAAATCAGAAATTGTAGAAACAATGAATGTCAGAACAGGGATAGATCACAAAACTTCCACTGGAAACTGGAATGCAATACCGGACGTCACTGGAATGCACTACCGGAAGTATAGGGTGATAATTGCAAATGCATTTGACGAAGAAGCAGATTGCTGTCAAAATAGTTAACTAAGCACAGGGTGTACCTACAGCGCGCTAAAAAGTATTTTCCATTAGGTGTTTGTCTTAGATAGTGCCATAATAGCTTTGTTCCGCTTTCTGGGCTGTTTTGGTAATTAGAGAGTAGAAATAAGTTATTCTCTCACAAGTGCTAAAAATATGTCAACACGTGCCAAAATTGCCCAGAGTGTGAGGAACGCAAAAAACCACATTTGATGCCCGGAATCAACAAAATTACCAAATAACCAAGAATGATAGAATACAAGATTGCGCCGATTGCAGCAGAATTCGTGAGAGTAATTTTAGCGTGACGTCATCGTAGAGTTGACAACTGAGAGCGGCGAGAATGACGGCGACTAGTGATGTGCTGAATTGTCCCCAATACTCGGTACCCAATACTTAAAAAAGATTTCGGTACCCTATACTTCCTTTTCGGTATCCGATACCGATTATTTACTTTAAACCCTCGCCATTATATGCATTTCAGGTTTAGAAAAAACTTTCATTACTAATTAATATGATATCGGCTAAAACACTTGAACTTATCGCCGCAGAAAAATATTATTTTATCAGTTTAAAGCCCTGTATGCAGCTCTTAAGAAAACGGTCAAGAAAAAATTGCCATTATTTCGCGTGTGTGTCGAAGGAATTTTGACATTTTTTATACCTCACAGCCTGTAGCCTCACTCTTTCCTCAAGAAATAATGGAACGGGCATATATTTCTGTTGCAAACCTGGGTTGCCTTGTGCTCTTTTTTTCACAAAAAACTTTAGAAAACCGTAGTAGTGCCTTAAGAACTATTTGAGATACGACAAGCATATTTAACATTTACTTGTCCTAAGTATAATTTAGCTCGCTCCCTAGGTCCTCTTTAAATATCCCTTTTTAACCGACTTCCAAAAAAGGAGGAGGTTATCAGTTCGTCGGAATATTTTTTGTTTTTTTTTTTTATGTATGTTACCGCATAACTTTGGACCACGTCAACCGATTTCGATAAGTGTCTCAGAGGTGGTCCCATACTAATCTGGTTAAGATCCGATCAGCGGATCATGAGATATATATATATATATATTTTTTTTATATGGGAGTTGAAGTCGGTTTTTTTTTTGCTAAAAATTACTAGTTAGAGTAAGCGATCGAAAAAATTTTATACTCACAAAATTATGTAGAATTTCAAGGTAAACTGTTTTATACATTTCAAAAGATTTATAAAAATTTAAAGCAATGCTTAACTACAGATATATTCAAAACTTACTCATCAATCAGATTAGCTTTTTATATATCCGCACAAGTGGAAAAATTAAATCAACTTACTTGCGACAAAATCAAAATTGTTTCTTGCTGATTTATTTTTTCGCATTGTTCCTACTTTAAGCCCGTGCCGAGACTGCAAATATGCATTTTTAACAAAAATTCTTTTTGGTTTGGGTTAACTAGATATTTTTCTATGCATCTGTGTAATTACTTTTTCAGAATTCGCTAATCCGTTTTGACTACTTTTGGCCGCTGTCGTTTCATTGTGTGCCGTTAGGTTTAAAAAAAAAAAATTAAAAAAAGCGTTATATTTTTCAAAAATATGTCTGTATGTGTGTATATGGAGTCTTATTAGTAGAACATTATGGTATTATCAACTGAATTTTGCCATAAGTCGCTTAAGCAATTAAAAATTAATTTCGTTAAATAATAACTATGATTCCGTAAAACTTATCCAGAGAATAATCTCTGATATTTGAAATATGCAACAAATAATCAAAGGATTTTAATAACATTATAGAGAATATCTATTTTCTCAAACGTTCGCTATTTAGAGGAATCATTGCATTCGAAAGCTCCATTCGTTATATTGGACGATCCTTTAACTTTCTTTGTCGCACTAAGGATAAATTCTTAACTTTTCATAAACCATAAACGGACATGAGTACATACATAAATAAAATTTTCAATCAAATAAATACAATAATAGCTCTCTAAAGAGTATTAAGATCTATTTATAACTGCCAAGGATAGATTTTTCAAAGCATTGATTGTTTCATCAAAAATTCGATGTAATATAAAAAAAATGCGTATGTGGAGTTACAATTTTATACTTTTCATCACGTCTTTATTTATAACTGTTTGTTTACATGTGCATACTAATCGCAATTAGAATTTTTTTTTTATTTAATGGCTGCTGCAATACTCCACTTGTAATTGATATAGCCGCCAAAATAGACAAACACGAGACGGCAAAACTAACGTACATATTTAAAAAAAAGATTTAAATTTCAGCATTGCTCCATTGCAATATTTCGAAACTATTGTGCGCTAGTGGTTTAATTGAGTACTTACTCATAGTATATCTACAGTTTACCATCACTCGTCTATTGTCATGGTTCACTCGATGGTAATTAATACACATACATACATACGCATATATGAAAATTTGTAGAAGCATATAACTCAAAATTAGCATTTTTTCTTTAAATAGAGTTCAAAAGTATCACAAATACATGGTTACACACAAAAGTTAAACAATAATTCGCTCCAACCTTCTGTTTTATGTGCATAAATTTACATGTGTAGTTTGATTCGCCTAACTTTAATAATTACTAATAAAGCATTATCTCAACTTATGTGATTTTGTCAAATTTCTTTACCCATATATTGTGCACTGATATGTACATATGTATGTATGTATATAAGCGAACGGGGATTACTCAGGTGCTACAAAAATATCTAAAATAACAAAAGTTTATATGTATACCACAAGCATTCATCAAACACACCAGTGTGCAATATCTGTAGTTAACACAACAGCGTAAGAGCGTAAAAAGTAGGCCAGCATTTAGCAAAATTGCCAACATATCCAAATACATTCGAGTATCAATTGCACTTAACCGTCTAGACCTATACTCATGCTTGTACTAATACATTAGGATGCCTCACCGTCTGCTTGCTACCCAAACCTTTTGGCTCAATTCAGAGTTAGAAAGGGGAAAGAAAAAAAGAATATTATAGTAAAGAGCAGACGTTAAGAATCTGAAGAAGCTTAAAAACATTTCGACATTTTGGTTACACTGTTGTGAAAATCTCAAGTTTTGAAATAACACAAAAATAACGTCAAAACTCATTAACTTAATTTAGAGTCGTAGATTACAAATCTGTTTCTGTTTCTGTTTTTCTAGGCTAAGGGCTACCTGCAGTTCGCAAGGAAATTCATAAAAAATATTTTTCATGTTGCTGTTTTTCTAGCAGCTATTTTTCTGTTGCTTGAAAAAGTGCTTTGCTTTTGCTGTAAATTTTCTGGAAATAAATATTCTAGCATTTTTTCTAGACAAGAGAAAATTTCCTTTTAGCCCAGTAAAGTTAGATAAATTTGGTTGGAAACAAATTTAACAAATTTAAACAAATTTGTAACAGCGATTTTTTGATGCAGTTTACTTCTATTTGACACGTAGTTCATGGATCCACAGTCTTGCCCCTAAATTTCATTTGGAAACATTCGTCATGTTGGATTTAAGTTTTTTGGGTTTTTTCCAAGCTTATTTTGCATTTTTCGTAAAAAATGGTTTAATGCAAATAAGTAGAGAAATTAATTTCCCACATTTTTCGTTTTAAAAATAGCATTTTTTATTGTAAAAAATTAGCAAAAACTGCAAAATAATTTTGCATTGTCACGGTTTTCGCCATTTTTGACAATTTCTGTTGAAAATACATAGCACATTGAAATTCCAGGGTTGTAGAGAATTTCATTCTCCAAAACTTTTGTGCCAACATTTTTTTTTTTGTACGACGCTTAGATCACGGCCGGGAACGCGATACACATAGCGATGCACGGGATGCGCCGTATAACTTCAACGGATCGTCAAAATATTTGAAATTGAATTGATAAACGAACAAAAATCCGCGTTTCATCCAGTAAGTTCCTTTTTCGGATCCATTTTCGGGTTTTTGTATATGGAGCCCTAACCTCGAAAAAAACGTAAGCGTCATTTTTTTATTTTTGTTTGGATACAGAAGTGCGTCTAGAGCATGTAGATGCATACCTACCTCAAAAAGAAATTAAAAAAAATGTCGGTTAATTATTTTGGCGGTTAGGGCTCGATAATTAATGAACTAAATTTAAAAAAATATAATGGGAGCGGAGCTAGAGCGGAGCGATGAAAAATAATAATTTGCTCCGAAGCCCTGAATGCAAGTAACCTGAAGAGAAACAGAGTTTTCCGATCGAAAAATATTGCTTTTCAAGAATTCTATACCATTGCCACGAAAAATGGTTTTCCCCATATAAAATGCACTGAAAACTTTGAGCGCTTTTCTTCTTCTTCTTCTTCTTCTTCTTCTTCTTCTTATTTGGCGCTGTAACCGCCTAAGCGATTTTGGCCGAGTCCAAAACAGCACGCCAATCATTTCTGCGCTTTTAGCCACCTCTAAATATTTTTTTGATTTCGAAATACAAACAGGGGTATATTTTTTCAATATAGAACAATTCTAGGGGCTGAGAGGATTAAAATTTAGACTTTACTTTTTCACAAGCATATTTGGACCATCCTAATGTACATACTATTAAGAAATTATGTGTATATCTGATATCAACATATTGAATATCTTTAAATGACGATTTTATATGTAGTAGATTGTGGAAATTTAGAGTATTTAAAAAAATGCTTTGAATTTATCTATTTTATTGAAATTTATGTAAATGAAAGAATCATAGTACATATTTATATGCATTTTATCTGTATCGCCACAAAATGTGTACCCTGCTATCTCCTACCACAATGGCTCTTTTTTACACTGTCTTTGAAGAAGTGGCAATTAAAGAGTTAAAAGCTTCTAATAAAATGTTTTATCTAACAGCGCAGAAACTAAACAAAGGAAACAAAGCTCAGCAAGTTCTGTAGGAAATACCAAAACTTTATGCATTATAAAAACATATTGTTCAATGTAAATACTTGCACGCAAACGTACACCCCAATTCACTTGAATAGCCACCAGTTTTTCTGCAAGATGCATACTCTTATACAGCACTTTTGATACTCTTTTTTTTAAGCGGATTTTAATGAAATTTCTTTTAGGTACGATCGTAATACGAAAAGCGATGCATGAATACAAATGCACAGATCCGTAACTAACAGTTTTTTTTTTGCGTCAAACAATGTGGGGACTTTTAATGCATGATAAAATGCATCACAATCAATGAAAAAGTGAATTTTGAGTTTTTTGTTAGTTACGGCCTTTTGTATTTCAGGTATTTTAGTTGAAAAAATGTTCTCTATGGAACCAGTGTTATCTTTCTACAAAAAATCCTAATGGAAATAGTGCTTTATCAATTAAGAGGAAATTGTTGTTGTCACAATATAGTGAATGGTCTTTATTTATGGTCTTTTATTTATACCTAGCTGTATAAATTTTATTAATAAGTAAATGTTTTTTAGGGATCCATTAAGATTGGAGTTAATTTAGGCGGTGCCCGCAAAGCATAGCATTGCTTTAAAAGTAGCCCTCGGTGCGAACTCGGTTGGACACCACTGGCCCAAGCCATTAAAAATTTTATTTAGCTATAGAAGACAGCTGTTATTGTTTTTGTGATACCAACAGCCGGTTTCACCAGCAATTTAAATGGCAAATGATTTTTTATTTTCTGTCAATTTCCATATGAAATTCAAAAAAATTAAATTATTTTTCACTTAAATTGCTTTCGTGAAATTGACTGTAAAGCATTGTTTAAACAAAAAACAAAAATAGACTTTTCCAATATTTTAGAGTTACCTCTTAAGGAGGTAGTACGCAATATTAGTAGTAGTATCCAACACGAGTAATATTAAATGTGAATAATACTTGTGGGTTCAATCTGATCCTTTCCTTATGTTAACTGCGCCTTTTCTAGTGAATATAAGAAAAATTATCTTTTATCTTGCAAAATTGATCATTCCTCAAATTGAGACCAAATCGAAGCTTCTCAATGCCTAAAAGTAAAGATATGTACATATAAGCCCGGTCCTTGAAGAAAAGTAATATACATATGTACCTATTGAAGTGAAGCGAAGTGTATGTTCATATGTACATACATACGCGTGCGAGTGCATGGCCATTTACAAATGGATACATATACATACATATGTACACACAGCAAACATATGCATTAACTTCATTGTTATTTTACAATAATGGTTATGCAATAGTCGCGCGATCGTTCGCTGCATTACATAATTCAAATTTTACCTCGCACTTCTATCCCCGCCAAAGCGTTGACTCGTTCGCGCATAAATGTGTCAAGTAATTGACGTATCGACAGCGATAGTAAAAAAATGCATCGCGATGGCTATTAAAATTTTGGATTGGCATGCAACAGGTTTGCCAACGCGTTCAACAAGTGCATATATGTACATACATATGCACATGATTTTGGATATAGTAAAGATATGCACCAATGTATCTACATATGTATGCATGTTTGTACTTATTTGTATCTAATTGGTCTTTGTTGCATTTATTGCCTAGAGTTATTCGTCCATAATTTCGCTTTCACTCGGCCGTATCGTGCTCTGTGGCTCTTATTGTTGTTGTAGTGCAACTAAAGCAACTCAAGCAAATAAATTGCCAAAAAAAAAAATAGAGCACAATGTTGTGAAAGATGTCTGCATTTTGAGGAAATGATATAATAAATCTAAATCGGGCTATTGCAAAACTGTGTATAAAATTATAAAAAAAAATAAAAAATGTGGATCACATATTTCAGTTTCCTTTACACAAACAAGATAAAAATCAATAAGGAAAATGAAAAATTCGGCCTTATCATGAGTTTCATTTTCCCCGAACCGGTTCACTTTTCACTTTTGGTTTTCATGGTTTTACCATGGGCGGATGACAAATTTTCGGGTGAATTGTTTTTCAGGCGAAACTCAGGATAAGGCAGATTATCATTATTCATAGCCGAAAGTTATTAAAGTTGACTTCAGACTAGTGTCGAAATATTGATAACTTAAAATTAATAAAACCAAATAAAATTGTGTTTTATTAAAATCCGGCCTTGAACTCTTGTCAAATTAGAAATAAAAAAAAAAAAATCCAAAACATCAATGTATGTAGTTAAAACGTGTTTTTTTAATAAACGCGCTCCAAGAAAATTATGATTTATGCCGAGTTTCCACTAGGCATGGAAATGACATGTCAAAACAAACTGAGTGACTATTTTTGTGAAAACAAAATTTTAAAGGCAATGATGGACATTCAAAAAATGCGCGCCATTACTTTCATAAAAACAGTCATTAAGTTTAAATTTTTTATCATTTCAATACCTAGCGATAATTTTTACACAATTTCTCATTTGTTTATATTTTTACTTACCTCCACTGTGCGTCCATTAAAATAAAAACATGTTTAAGCATTTGAGTGTTTCTTTAACTTATTATTTAAATAAAATAACATTAAACCTAGGGCAGTTTTCAAGTTGTATAAAAAAATATATATATAACACATTTGGCTTATAATACAATGGAAAAAAACGAAACAGCCACAATTGTTGGTAACGCACTTCGCGTCCATCCAACAGTCTTGGCTGCCCCATTAAACCCCCCTTCCATTAGACTACTTCTTCCTCTCCTCCTCGACTTTCGTCCTTCGTCCTTCGTCCTCTCCTCCTAGTCCAACTGGCCATCGGTCCTCCTTGTTCTCGTTATTGTGCTAATTTCTAACTCATTAATATCCTCTTTAAAGTTGTTGTTGTTGTTGTTTTGGTGTTACTCCCGTCCAGCTCAACATGAATGCGTGCGGACTTTCTTGTTTACCTTCGGATGGAATCTATCGGAGTGGTTATGTTATTTGTTTTAGTTGATTTTTTTTTTATATTCCTTCCTACTACTACTTCATCCTTTCCGTCCGTTGTTCCTACTTGTATTCGCGATCTGTGGTGGCAATCCTCGAATTTCATCAGCTTTGATTTCGTTTCAATTTATTCCTATTTTTTTCTGTGGTCTTTAACTAGTTTGCCTTGGTTTCAACTGTGTTCTGTGTTCACCCATTTTGCTCGTACTATGTCATTTTACATCTACTCAGCCTTCTCCGTCTTAAATTTGTCATCTTCTTTGCTATATAAAGAAATATATCCATTACATTTTAGTCATGGTGATAGTCATGATGATGGTAGTCATGGTGTTCTTCTTTGTGGTGGAAAATTGGCACTTCAACATGGTATTTTTCTGGTACGGGAATTTCCTTGTGCACTGGCACCTTCACTTCCGAGTAAACGGGATATGGTTTCTCAATGGGCACTTTCACTTCGTATGGTACTGGCTTCTCAACCGTGTATGGTACCTTCTTTTCCACAGTGTAAGGCTGTGGCACGGGTACCTTCACATGCACTGGGTAAGGTTTCTCAACTTCGACTTTGTAGGGTTTGTCGACTGGATATTTCACTTCGTAAGGTACCTTCTTCTCCACAACGACTGGGTATGGTTTTTCAACTTCGACTGGATATGGTTTCTCCACTTCGACGGGATATGGTTTCTCCACGGGCACCTTGACTTCATAGGGCACCTTTTTGATTACCTCATAAGGCTTTGGCACGGGCACTTCCACTTTCACTTCATAAGGAATTTTCTTGATGACTTCATAGGGTTGTGGCACGGGTACTTTCACCTCATAGGGTATCTTCTTGATGACTTCGTAGGGTTGTGGCACATGTACTTTCACTTCATAAGGCTTGTCAACTGGTACCTTCACCTCATAGGGTACCTTCTTTTCAACAATATATGGTTTTGGCACATGTACGGGCACTTTAACGTATTCCTTCACATGTACGGGTACCTTCTTTTCCACGATGTATGGCTCGGGCACAGGCACCTTCACCTCGTAGGGTACTTTCTTTTCCACAGTATATGGTATGTGTTTGGTAACGGTGTAAGGTACAGGAACTTTCTTCTCAATCGTAATAGTCTTAATGTGTTCATGATGATGATGATGTCCATAATCGCCTAGATGAAGACCACGCTTCTCGACGGTTTTACTATCATCCTTCGCTTCGGTTGCTTCGTTCTCGCTTGCCGCTGCGGCATTATCCGCTGCAGATGATTCTGCTTTCTCGGACGCTGGCGCACAATGGGCAATTGCCACGCACAAGGCGAGACAAGGGAGTACAAACTGTAAATAGAAAAATAAAATTTATTGTTTAAATTAAATTGGCATATTAATTTTGCTGGTAACAATCTGTAGTATGGAGGAATGGTTGAATGACATCCACAATTATTGACGAGTTAATAATTACCAAACGCATTGTTGAGCTGTCGGTTTGAACGGTCCAATAGAGGAAAATTAACACTGAGAGTTTGTTTAGCCAATAACGAGATCCAAGTTGGGACTGACTTGTTCAGCTATGGACGCTCACTTTATATACGCGTGAAAAACCAGCGCGCGCTCAGACGCTATTGTACCAATAGTTGCGCTTATTGTACGCTGCTTGCGACAATGCAGTAGGTACATACACATGTAAATATGACAAACATACAAATATATTCACTTTGGTAAGACCAAAATTGTGCACCGATTATAAGCGCAACATCCAACAACAAAAGCAACAACAACGTTTAACTTGCGCCGCGCTTGGAAGCGATAGCTGTTCAGCTTAGCATAAAAGCAACACCAGCAATTGTGGCTGTAGTCAACATATCAGTGGCAACAATAACCACGAAAAAACAGTTGCTGTAATGAGTAATTAGCATTAGTTTCGCCACAGTTAAAATACCCGACACCGCTAGCCTGCTAGCGTTAATCCAAAAAAAAAAAAAAAAAATGTTCATAGTTGTGAACTTAAAAGTGTTGCATAAATGTTTTTGAAGCCCAGCTTCTTACCATCCCTCAGATTTGTTTGACCTCAAAGCGAATAAAGCTGGGGTTAGACTACAGTTCTCCAGTTTTCAGGAGTTGGGGTAATCTGCTTTCAGAAGACGGTGGACATTTGTTTTGGAAAGAACGAGCAGAGCTAATGTACCACATTGCGAATGGCGATAATTTAGGCTTTTGTCAGCCCCGAAAGGGTAGTAGAAAAAAGAATGACAACAAATGTTTAAGTCGGCGCAATTGGCACTCTGGATATCGGACTTCTGTTTGTGCTGAGAAAGCTTTTGACTTTTAATTGAGTTAAACATTTTCTCACACCAAAACTATACATATAGTTAGGGGATCCGTAAGACGTCGTAAGCGTCATAAAGTCTTAAAATCGTAAAATTTTTCAATGTAAAATAACGGTTAAAAGGGTTTTTAAGGGGATCCGCAAAATATAATAAGAGCTATATTTTCCGTCAGTTAAAAAACCATACGACTTTAAGACTTGACGTCTTGTTAAGCTCCTAAAGATGTATATCCCGCTTGAGAACCTTTTCATAGCTTCCCATTGGCTATTACTATATGAACATAGTAAATTAGAAAATGTAATTAGAAAAAGCGATCTTTGACGCCACTGTCGGAAAAGTTAGGCTTATCGACATCGCCGGTTGCTCGAAACATGGTAATATGTAGTACTAGGTTCAAGCTTAAAAAGATCCATAAATCTAAGGGGATGTCTCCGGATTGAAAAACGAGAAACCAAATTGATCATGTTGTGATAGACGGAAGGCACGTTTCCAGTGTTTTAGACGTACGTACACCCCAAGGGACAAACATCGACTCGGATCACTAGCTTGTTGCAGCCAAGATACGCTCCCGCCTCTGTGCAGCAAAAAATGTGCGCCCAACAATGCAAGGAAAGCTTAACACCGTAAAACTGCAATCACAACAGACGGCCAATTTATTCGTCACTCGACTCTCACACTTGCTTTCTGAGAGCACTCACTTCAACAAACCGACATACGGAAGCAGTGGAACCACATTTCCCGCTCATTTAGTACCGCCGAAAAAGAAATAGTCGGATTTCAGCGAGCCCGAAAGAACAATTGGTTCGATGAGGAATGTCAAGAAGCTGCAGAGAAAAATGATGGCATCTACAGGGCCATGCTGCGATCGGGCGCAACGCGAGCCATGTGAGACCGTTATAGGGAACTGAAGAAGGAAGCGAGACGTACTTGCCGCAAGATTAGAGAGGCCGAAATATGTGAGTGCGAAGAGCTTGAAATGCTGGCCTACAGGAAAAACACCCGAAAATAGATAAGATGCATGCATCAACTCTTATGCAGAATATGGTCCGATAAACGCATGCCCGACGACTGGAATTTATGTGTGCTCTGCCCAATCCACAAGAAAGGCAATCCCGCCATTCGCGCTAACTACTGCGGGCTCAGTCTTCTAAGCAGAGGTTACAACATCTTATCGAGTGTATTGCGTGAAAGACTGAAGCCTGCTGTCAGCAAACTGATTGGATGTTATCAGTGTGGCCTTACACCTGGCAAATCCACCATAGACCAGGTATTTAAAAAATTACGTTGAGCAATACCACCAGCTCCATTAGAATTGATAAGGACTTCTCCGAGCCGTTTGATACTAAACAAGGTTTCACACGAGGTGACGCCCTTTCATGTGATTGCTTTAATCTATTGTTGGAGAAGATAATAAGAGCCGCCGGACTGAACCGCTCAGATACAAAACTTTACAAGAGCGTGCAATTGCTGGCGTATGCCGACAAACAAGGGGTACGTCTGCTCTGCCTTCTCGGGATTAGATAGAAAAGCAAAGCGAATGAGTTTGGTGGTGAACGAGGACAAACCAAAGTATCTCCTGTCATCACACAAACAGTCAGATCATGCGCGTCTTGGCACACACGTCACTGTTGATAGTTACAAGTTTGAAAAAGTAGAAGTCCTCGACGAAAACCACACTCTATAAGTCACTCATCATGCCTGTGCTGGTGTATGGCGCAGAGGCATGGACAATGAAAGTATCTGACGAGTTTTCGAGAGAAATATTCTGCGAAAAAATTACGGGCCTTTGCGTGTTGGCGATGGCGAATAGCGCAGACGATTTATCAATCAGCTGTATGAGCTTTCCAACGACATAGACATAGTGCAGCGAATTAAAATTCCGCGGCTCCGCTGACTAGGTGATGTCATTCGAATGGAAGAAACGCTCCAGCTCTGAAAGCATTCAACGCGGGTCGCGATGTTGGTAACAGAGGAAGAGCAAGGCCTCCTCTGTGTTGGAAATACCAGGTGAACAACAACTTGGCATTTCCAATTGGCGTCAGTTGGCACAGAGGAGAACGACTGGTGTGCTGTTTTCGACTCGGCCAAAATCGCTTAGGTGTCAATAAAGAAGGAGAAGAAACTATATTTCCTTGAAATATGATAAACAATTTTTAAACAAAGAAAATTAGCCGAAACTTGCTAAAATGTCTTTTCCCTATTTACATTCTCGGAACCTTCTAAAAGTGGGCGAAGCCAAGTAGGTGCAACTTTCGACGAACCGTATAAGGGCAGGAACGGACTTAAGGCCTCGTTCTCAAACCCCCTTCCGGCGAAATACTTAACGATAGTACCGAGAGGATCGGTTTTGCATGGTGGAGGTTTAATCCGGGTTAAAGTCCCACACTGACTTGTTACAAACTTTTGATGCTCCCTCCGCGCATATACAGAAATACCTCGGGCGGCATTGGACTCACACAATCAATTAGAATTCACCTACGGAAGGAAGTTGACACATAAAATCAAACCAAACATCGGAAGTTGGTGGCGGAAAGCTTGTCTTCAATAAATCAAAAGATACTGTACGCCCTAAAAAATTGCATGCGTACATACATACTATGTATACGACCTGTTTTAAACATACAAATGTATTACCCGAAAATAGCCTACGCTCAAAAGCCTTGCAACAAAAGGAAAGCATTCATCGCTCGGTTGGTTACATCAACGACCTGTTTTCCGCACTCAAATGTGCATTCGTGTGTCGTCGCCTTGCCAAAAAGGAAATGGTACAATGGTGCACTGGAGAGGAAAATCGTCGGTGCGTTGCAAGCGCGCCAATCCGTAACTCATACAAATGAAATCGAATTGAAGTGCATATGTATGTATGTATGTATGTATGTATATGGATGTAAATTAGCACAGCGTTCGCAGAGATCTTACGAAATCGCTAACACACAACATTGCACTTGTATACATTACAAACTCATGTACATATAATGGCGTGTAAGTTGATGTTTTCAGTGACTTTTTGCAATTAAACAGTTCAGTGATACAAAAACATATGTATATACGTATGTAGTATGTATGTAAAGAAAGATATATGTATGTATATATAACGGGTGATTTTTTAAGAGCTTGATAATTTTTTTTTTAAAAAAAACGCATAAAATTTGCAAAATCTCATCGGTTCTTTATTTGAAACGTTAGATTGGTCCATGACATTTACTTTTTGAAGATAATTTCATTTAAATGTTGACCGCGGCTGCGTCTTAGGTGGTCCATTCGGAAAGTCCAATTTTGGGCAACTTTTTCGAGCATTTCGGCCGGAATAGCCCGAATTTCTTCGGAAATGTTGTCTTCCAAAGCTGGAATAGTTGCTGGCTTATTTCTGTAGACTTTAGACTTGACGTAGCCCCACAAAAAATAGTCTAAAGGCGTCAAATCGCATGATCTTGGTGGCCAACTTACCGGTCCATTTCTTGAGATGAATTGTTCTCCGAAGTTTTCCCTCAAAATGGCCATAGAATCGCGAGCTGTGTGGCATGTAGCGCCATCTTGTTGAAACCACATGTCAACCAAGTTCAGTTCTTCCATTTTTGGCAACAAAAAGTTTGTTAGCATCGAACGATAGCGATCGCCATTCACCGTAACGTTGCGTCCAACAGCATCTTTGAAAAAATACGGTCCAATGATTCCACCAGCGTACAAACCACACCAAACAGTGCATTTTTCGGGATGCATGGGCAGTTCTTGAACGGCTTCTGGTTGCTCTTCACTCCAAATGCGGCAATTTTGCTTATTTACGAAGCCATTCAACCAGAAATGAGCCTCATCGCTGAACAAAATTTGTCGATAAAAAAGCGGATTTTCTGCCAACTTTTCTAGGGCCCATTCACTGAAAATTCGACGTTGTGGCAGATCGTTCGGCTTCAGTTCTTGCACGAGCTGTATTTTATACGGTTTTACACCAAGATCTTTGCGTAAAATCTTCCATGTGGTCGAATAACACAAACCCAATTGCTGCGAACGGCGACGAATCGACATTTCACGGTCTTCAGCAACACTCTCAGAAACAGACGCAATATTCTCTTCTGTACGCACTGTACGCATTCGTGTGGTTGGTTTAATGTCCAATAAAGTAAACTGAGTGCGAAACTTGGTCACAATCGCATTAATTGTTTGCTCACTTGGTCGATTATGTAGACCATAAATCGGACGTAAAGCGCGAAACACATTTCGAACCGAACACTGATTTTGGTAATAAAATTCAATGATTTGCAAGCGTTGCTCGTTAGTAAGTCTATTCATGATGAAATTTCAAAGCATACTGAGCATCTTTCTCTTTGACACCATGTCTGAAATCCCACGTGATCTGTCAAATACTAATGCATGAAAATCCTAACCTCAAAAAAATCACCCGTTACAATACTATATAACCACTGCAGACATTGACATCGAACAATGGAGTGCATGCCAACTATAACGCACATTTATGTACATACTTACATATATTTATTTAAATTAGCTTCCGTTATTGTTGTTTGGATACATGATACCACATAAACACCAGCAACGACGTCCTCACCTTTACGACTTATGTATGTAAATGAACTTGAACAGCCCTCATTAACTGTACTGACAACCCGCAACCTCAAAACACCATTCCAACTGTATTGGTGTAGGTCTGGAGTTCGTTTTCAATTACGGAAGAAAGTGGCGAAACCAGCGCAATGGTTTTTGATCTTCAGCAAATCATCTAAGAGTTGCTATTGAAAACCGGATAGGCCTTAGGAGTGGATATGCTTATTGCCTTCCTGCACAATTTCATGTACGTTTTATTTCTTGCTTTTCTGCATTTTTCATTTTTCGCCGTTATTTCGCAATATGAAAAATTTTCATACGTATGGACATTCCTGGGTATTTACATAAATATTTGTATGCCTTAGCTTTTAAGCGTATAAAGTAAAATAAATTACAAAAAAAATCTATAGAATATGCACAAGCAGACAAAAAAAAGTTCGCCGTAGACCCCTGAGTCTAAAGTATTTTTGCAAGGCAATTTCGAAAAAAAAAATTTGCCGAACTTCGGGTACCCCTTCTACAGTTTTCGGTAACACCTACACTTGGCAATCAAAAAATTTAAATAATTCTAGTGGATTAATCGTAATACTTCATTAAGAAAAGTTAAGTGACCTTTGATGAGCTTTAATTTATTGGCATTAGGGTGGTACGTTAGGGTAATAATAACTGACATCTGGTGGGCAAGTACTAGAACAGGATACTTAAGGTCTGTAAATGCCGAAGATTTAGCGAAAAATGTAAAAAGACGACACCCTACGTTCGGATAAAGAAATGTTTTTCGAAAAATACACTGCGCGCCGATAGGCTAACGGCTTTATACACTTTATGAACACAGGCAGGATTGATGACATTTGTGGGGATACGTATTAATCAATACGAATAGTAGGTATGTATGTATGTTATAATGAATAATGACTTTTTTAAAAATTTTATATTTTTCTTAGCAATAACAAAATTTAACTTACCGCTATTGTGCAAAGTAAAAGTTAGTAAACGATTCGAAACAATCGACAAACTTTTTTTTAATAGCCTCCTTTTCAATACCTCAAAAAGACGCCTCGCGCATCGCGAATTTCTATCTCGCATGTAAATTACTTAGAAAAAAAATTGTTTTCAACTTTGGAATTCGTTTTCTCGGCTATGAATTATCGAACTAAAAAATGCGAAAGATATTTTTGTATAAAATTAGATGCTCTACAATAAACGTCTCCTATAATTTTTTGATAAACCTACTGGTTTAACGGTTATTCAAATTAAAATTTAAATTTATGTCACTATTACAGTTTGTTTACAAAGATCCTGAAAAGTGTAGTTTCCTTTAAGAAAAAGTTATTAAAACCATTTTTAGACAGATTTGGGCACACACAAGATGAAATGAGTTTTTATTTAAATTGTCAAGTCCTAGAACTAAAGCGTAATATTATCGACGATTGGGAGGAAACGAGAACTGTTTACCCAAAACTTTACGGGCTTACATTACTCGTTTTATGTTATTTAAGGCTAATTATAAGATAATTCGAATTTTTTGTGGAGAAGTGTTTTTGTGAATACTCATTGTAAAAAAGTGCCTTTTAAAATTCGATTAATCGATTTTGGCTTGCGGTTAATCATGTGATTATTTAATCGATTATTTTTTTTTTTGCCATCCCTACATATGTACATGTATGTATGTATCAGTAACTTATTTTTCCACTTTTAAATGTGGAGATTGTACAATTGCTGGCAATCTAAAATGCAGAACCAGCAGAGCCATTCCATATCGGCAATGAATCATTTATTGATACATCTAAGTCATAAGATCAATAACACGTTAAGGTATGCTTACCTACTTACATGAAATTTTATAAAAGTGGCATAGTACAACATATACCAATTTCATATTTCTTTTCACTCTTAGTTATTTGTGGAATCTGATTTGACCCTTTTACTTCTTGAATGCTCTGAATGGCCTTAGTTTTAAACACTATGTATATTTTTTAATTAAATAAAAAAATTTGTTTAACGGAAAAAAGAGTAACGTCCGCAACGCAGCGCGACAAACGAACACATAAAATTTAAATTAATTCGACCTTTAGTTTGGTTTTATAATACATTTTGTTAACTTTATTATTTTCTCATAAAAATATTATTGCAGATTATTCCCTCCGTACACGATAATTTGCAGAAAACTGTTGACTTCGATGATCATCTAAAGATCGCTCCATTTTTCGATTTTGAACTGTGGTACAAAATTAGTGTTATTCCTCAGAAAATGTTCAACGATAAATCAGAGGAACTTACTTGTGTACATATGTATGTATACCAAACTAAAACCCAGTAGGGTGCTATTTTTAAAACATATCGCACGCGATCTTCAAAAGTGACATAACTCAAAATTTGGCATTTTTTAAATTATTCACTAAAAATGTGCACAGAGCTTTGATTTACTTTTCAGCAAAAGCTGGAGCAAATTTTTATTATAATTAAAAAAAAAAACCTAAGGTAAAATCTCCCTTGACATATGATTAGCATATGCTGAGAAATAGTTTTTCGCATTTTCTGACAAACGTGTAATTTTGATTTGTGTCACGTTTGAAGATCATGTGCGATATGTAGTTACTTTTAAAAATTTATACCCAATTTCATAAAAAATAAGGAAGACTTTGTAAATCGAAAATTTGTATGAAAATGCCACTTTATAAGGCATTTAAGCTATTTTATTTATGAATAAGGCCATTACTCTTTATAAGAACTATAGATTTTCTTTACCACAGAACCTATGCTGATTCGAGTTAAAACATTAGGACGGCGTAGTCGTTAAAGTTTATCTTTCAGTCAAAAACAAAAAACTTGTAAATTTTACTTTGATATGAAAGTGGGACAGTTCGCTATTGTTTAGCATTATTGTCTACGCCACAAAAACCTGCTTCATCATCAAATATTGGATCTTCATGGACTACTGGCATAACATATTTTATTAGCAAATATATATGTATGTATATATGAATGTACGCGGATATACATATACACGACATTTTCTCAGCAACATTGTTTTTTTTTTCTTTTTAGTTCATTTTGGTCAACGACCTTCATCTGCGAACTATTTTGTTTTTATACATTGCTGACTGCTTATCTATACATAAGTATGTATATATGCATCTAAATAATATACTTAGTTAATAATAAATAGTTATTGTATGTCTTATGTATCCCCTCGCTCGCTTGTACAAGTTTTTGTCTATCCCTTAGAAAGCAATTTAAAACGAATTTGGTTAGTTGCAGTTACTTATTGGACAATACGCAACAGATTATAAGAGGCGAATTAACCTTGACCATAAAGTAAAGTTAAACTTGCATATTAAATAATACTTTACTCCGCCCAATGAAGCAGTAAAAATCCCTACAGTAGCTCGGTCTCTATCAAAACTGGTCCAGAGCTGGTTCATTTTGGAAGAGTAGCAGACTTAGACGAAGCTCTTAGTACGCCTTTATTTCACCACCTCGTCTGTTGTAAACAGCTCATACAGACATATGTACTCACATTTAACATTCGGTCCACGGCTGCAGCCCTGCATTGATTGAATTGACTAAGACTAAGACTAAGTATTGTGAGCCAAGTTAGGGCCAAACCATCATTCCGTTTACATGCCGGGCATGTGGGACATAACTTTGAAGGAGCATGGTCAGCGGCGCCAGCGAAGTGTGAAATATCTGGGACTAATTCCAGATACCAAACGTCTATGGAAAAAACACGTGGATGCGGCCACACGGCTTTAATGGTTTGCAAGCGTCTGGCTTGAAAATCCTAGATCCTAAGATGGCTTTATACCATCGTAGTACACCTAAAAATAATTTTGGGAGCGGTAGCTTGGGTTTGGAAGATGGTTTCGTGCACAGAAGTCCACGTAAGTGGAGAAAGCTTTTAACTGACATTCACCTGGGAGCAGTGGCGGACCCAGGAAGGGGAAATTGGGGAAATTTCCCTCCCCCCAAGACTGTGTAACATGTATTTTCATAATATTCAACTGAATGTCGTGAAATATCATTACAAGAATATATAATAAGTTTGTCCCACAAGCTACTTGTGGAAAAACTCCAGCAAAGTTCAAACTGTGAGCGTATGTATATCAAAGAAACTCGAAAACTTGCTTGCGGAGCGCGTATATGTAACTCGAAGTGACTTCGAGAAGCTTGGGGAACAAACCTAATAAATGGATGCTTTTGAAAATTTTAATTCATGGGAAAAGTGCGTCAAATTTCACATGAGTTTGAAATTTTAGCTGTGTGCTAAGCTCGAAGCATGATACAAAAAACAAGGTAGTTCCATTGTCACTTTTTCGCCGCCATATTAACAACCTGACAATTCGTGCTACCATACCCAATATCTAAAATCCTTCAAATTTTCTTATTAATGTTTTGTCGATTTAAAAATATTTTGTTCTTAAGCATAGCATAATAAGAAATAAACAAGAAATAAGTGTGAAATTCCACAACATTTCCTTGAAACATTTTTGCCAAGGCACATAAATACAGGTAGAAGCCAAAATGACATTGCTCTCATGAGAACCAAACTTTTAAACTTCAACTTGGTTTTCTTTTATTTCCTATATTTCGTTACGCTTTAAATGTCATGTCGTTTGATTTTTGTTTTTTTTTTTTGAATATTCGTTAAAAACAAATTTTAATTAACATTTGAATTTTTGTAGTGTTGTGCGGCTTATACTTAGTGTATGTGTTAAAAATGCAGCACCTGAAGCCTTGTTTTTATGTGGTGTTAAATATAAATCAGAGGCCACTAATTTTGTAACTTGCCTCAAGGTCCTTAGCGTAAGAAGCGTTGGGAAAGCAGCTGTGGGGTAGAGCTGCAGCGAAATGCCTTGCTGTGCGTTAAACATTTTAAAGCAGCAGATTTCATAAATGCACCGGGAGGTACAGGAAAGGCACGTTTGATGCCAAGTGCTGTTCCTATGACCCTTATGCCGGAAAGTCCCTCCAACAACACTGTAACTCATAAATCAAAGACAGAAAACAACAAACAAATTAACAAATTTTAACTAAAGAAAATAAATAAATAAAATTAAACTTCAAATTTACTTAAAAACGTCAACCAGTGAAATGGAATTTTTTATTTTTCCTTACACACTCTCATTTTTATTTTTACTCTCCCGAAAACTTTGACTTTTGTAGGTTTGATGTCAATTTGGCTTCTACCTGTTTTTATTGTACCATGCATTTTTGCAACATGAAGCTAGCAACACAATTTCCATGACATTTTTAAATACACATGTATATTTTAAATTGTGTTAAAGCTGACAGTTTATAGAATTCAGTAGCGACGAAAACAAAGGGGGGTTAAGTGGTTAAACCTTACCCAAGCCGATCATAAAACTTGCGACGCAATTTCGGCTTATGCCTGTGGGTCTTGGCAAGAATATAATCCCTCAAGGTTTAGCTTAAAATGGTTTTCGGGATACACTCTGTGATCATGTTACTTTCCAGAAGGTGTGGCGCCCGTTTTTCTGTACATATTTTCGTTGGAAAAATACCTTATCTCTGTATTCTAGGCAAATGCTTCCAGAGGTTTTTATGCGTCACCAGAATTTTAGTTTATTTGGCTTATACCGCTAGCTCTTTTCAACGGCTACGAGATTGTTTTCATATACCCCCATTTTTCATAGGTTTTACCTCTATTCCTAGTTCTACCGTGGCACGCCGCATTTTCCAATAAACTCATATTTTTCCATGAGCTCCAGATTGACTTCATACATATATCCATACAAAGTTCCAGGACTCTACCACAAATACTTCCAGAGATATGCACTATGAAAAATTCGATTTGTATGGGAGGTTCTACACGCCCTTTAGATATCGGTTTTGTTTTAGCCTATAACCATTATTGGAAAACTTGTGTCCGAAATTTCAAAAAAATCCGGTATGGGCATTGTGACGCCTCAAGCGAAATGAACTAATGATTGCAAAAAATGAAATCAAACATTGTAGTTGACCAAAAAAGAATATTAGACTTCATTCTCTCAACTTCTCAAAATGTAGAAAAGCTAAGAAATATATAATAAGATAGGATATGTTAAAACAGCCTCCAAAACATTTACTAAAGACGCCCCTGGACTACACAAATCAGTTTTATAGAAAATTTGTTTTTATCTATTTATTTTATCCTTCAATTTTGGGTGTGTCAAAATTTTATGTGAAAACAATATGTCTTGCTAGAAAAATAGTACGGCCCATGAGTTCCAAAGTAAATTCCATTGCTGTTAAATGGACAAAGACAATATGTATTAAATAACACATCGAAATGTGTAATTTCAGTAATTTGTGTAAATGTGTAATTTCAGAATTACATCAGAATCTCGTATCCGATATAGAAAACTAAATTGTGAATTAATGATATTGTATTAATATTAAAATAATGATTTGGCAAGTTGTTATCGAATTTAATGTAAAATTTAAACGTTTTCAAGATAAGATATTGATTAGTTTTAAAAGGTATATATTAATACAACTATTTTCTTTATAATCCCAAATTTAGGATATAAAATGTCCCACACCAAAAAACTTACAATTGGGTAATGCCGCTTCGAATTTTTCACAATTGAGCAATTGTCAAAAATCTGCTTTTTAATCAAAAAGTTGTTTATTGAAACTACCTTCTTTTTTGTATCATGGCTCGAAGTATGTATGTATTATGTTATTTAAGTAGGCCTATCAGTTTTTCGAATTCACTGAATTTTCAAAATTTTGAAATTATGTACTTAATTTTCAATTTTTACTTTTTTTGTTATATTTTCGAATTTGTATTATTTTTCACAGTTGAAAGTCACAGCAAGTTTGAATATCTTCACAGGTTCGGAAAACAGCGAAAATCCCAAAATTTTGAATTTTATAATATTGAGGCATATGCTGGATTTCGTACGAATCGAAAATTTTAAATTTTTGTATAGAAAATGATAGGAAAATTTCATGATTTTCGATTCGTACGAAAACAAGAATACGCCCCATTATTCTTCATTCATTCATTTTTTGAAATTTCTTATTTTTAGGATAATTTCCAAAATTTCGAAAACTATCGAAATCCGGGAGATTCTTAGAAAATTTGGTAAAATGAGAATATTTTGAAATGTACAAAATTATTGAGATTTTAGAAATTTTTATATTTTCCAAAATTTTGAGAATTTTATTTATCCTAAAATCCATCCTAAAATGTAAAAATATGAAACATCACAAATTGTCGAAAAACTCGTATGTTCATGTACTTGTGTGTAAAAAATAGAAAATTTTTAGAATTCTAAAAGATATTAACATTTTTGAAAAATTCCAAAATAGTTCCACTTTTCTGAACTTTTCCCAAATTTTGTATGGATATAACAAAGTTTGAGAATTTTAAATTTTTTCCACGCTTTTACTAAGAAAAAATTTGTTAGAATTCCTACAATTCTCAAAATTTTTGAAAAATAAAAAATTTCTAGAAATCTAGTATTCAGCATTATATTGAGTTATTGGGATTTACTAAAATTTCTCAAATTCACAAAGTTTAGAAAATTTTGGAATTCCACTCAAGTTATTAAAAAGGGGAAACATCAAGAAATTAAAAACTATCAAAACTCTAAAAATTTTAAATTGCGGTGATTTTTAAATATATGTATATACACGATATATGTTGAAAAATTCCTCCCCCCTCCCCAAGAATTGCTGCTGGGTCCGCCCCTGCCTGGGAGTGGCCAGAAGTGATTCTTGTGTGTACGACTCAAAGCGCAGCTCACAACGTCGGATATTTATATCCACGTGTAGCGAGCTAAAGGCGTAAGACTACGCGTGCGCTGGGTTTGGGTCCCGCCGCGTTCAAACCCCACTCAATGAAAAGTAAGAAAAAGCCTCGGATAAGAGCCCCTTTTTTTGATGACGACAACGGCAAGCGTATAACGGACTATGATTTCAGGTTCTGCACCTGGAATATCCGGACCCTCAATGGGGAAGTTGCCTCTGCCCGGCTGGTTGATGTCCTCGGGAAGACTAAGGCTGACATCACCGCCATCCAAGAAATGCGATGGACGGGCAAGGCAAGGTAAGCGGGAGCCTTTCAACGTCAGTTGCAACGTAAAGGAGCGGAAATTCGGTGTAGTGTTTGTGGCGGGAGAGAGACTCCGTCGCCGAGTACTGGGGTTCCCCCCGGTGGACGAACGTCTAGCCACACTCCGCATCAAGCGAGCCAAACGAACACGATTTGGTCGTTTCCACGACTGTCGGGTCTACGTAACCGGAACGACCCAGATTTATATTTGGCCAAGGACTGTCACTCCGGCAACACTCCCCAAAAACTCTTCGGGGAACTTGTATGCTGCTACAACAACACGATGTGGTAACAATTGGTATCAACTTGTTAAAGTTTTTTGCATGGCGAACACTCTTAAAACTTCGGACAAAATTGATGTGTAAGTAACTTTTCTAAACTATTTATTTTGAAAGTGGAATAGGTCCCCTTACCTAAATGAAAAGTGGTGATTTTTCAATGAATATACAAAATTATTTATACTGAGAAAAATATAGGTATCCTAAGATAATAAATACAGGTAAAACTTCTTGGAAGTTAGCATCAATAAATCGCAAACCCTTAAAAATCTCGATTTAGAAACCAAGTGTCTTATGCCACTTTCAAAATAAACGGCTCAAGTGTTGAAAGTTAGAAACAGTTTAAATAAATGTGTGTCTTTTAACCAACTTCACAAAAAGGAGAAAGGTTATCAATTCGTCAGAATATATTTTTTTCTACGACCAAGGCCCCAAAAATCCGAGCTCCAAACATTGTGCAAAATTAAAGAAGTGTGCAGTAGAGTCCGACCGATTAATCGGACGATGCCGGGGCTAGTACATGCCAAAAGAACCGGCATCTGCCGTTTTTGGCCGATTCTTGAATGAGGTTATGTTATTTAGTTATTTGGTTAGGTTTTTCTTTTGTTATTATAAAAGTTTATGAAAACATTTCTTCTTGAAATTAATTTAATTCAGGATTTAATCGGCCGATTCTTCGCCGATTAAATCCCGAGTTTTTAACACATTCAATTTTAGTACAATTACGTGTAAGTCTGAGCTATGTAGCTATACCAATGATTTTTGGCAAATTCTTTTGTTGAAGGTGTCATCGATTTTCTCTATATAAAAAAAAATTAAAAATTTTTTTAAAAAACTCCATACTCAACTTTGTAATTGAAGTCTGCAATTTTTAATGAAAATTTGCAGAATATTCTTTAATTTTGCACAAGGTTTAGAATTAACCATATTTTTATAAAAAAAATTAAAAAATAAAATAATTAAAAAACAGTTGCCCGTATTGCAAAAAAATCGCTGTTTCTAAACTTTAATGATTGATTGTAATGATACTATGATGATTGATGTACTGACTGTACTGTACTGATATAGACCATTTGAGTGAAATAAACAGGCCGATTCTGAGCAGAAACTCCCTGGAAGTTTTCTCTCTTTTCCCCTTCCTCCTATCATGAATAAAAATTCCCTGGCGATTTTTTATATTAAAGAGCGGAGTTGAGGTGTCTAAAAAGTGTCTAACAGCTTTTTCTAAATTCAAATTTCCTCCACCCAAATTTTCGGGAAAATGCTCCTCCCTCGTAATTAACTATTGGAGGATTTCTTTCTCGGGAGAAACAAATTCCCGGGGAACAAACTCTCGAGAGTATTAAAAATTGGGCTGAAGGTTTCATATTTTAAAAATTATTTTATCTTATCTTTTTAATGGGTCTTAAGCAAAAAGGATGTACTTAAGCTTAGCTTCAATTTATGCTCTAACTAAAGGTGTTCTTACACGATATGTATTTGCATCTGTAAATTAGACTTTTTCAATACATATGTAATTGCGTATGTCTGTCAAATTCACAGTCTATTTAACTATTTAAAAATACGTTCTTTGAAAACGAAATAAATTAAACTCAGATATTTTATCTGTATATCAGATGAAAATAGAATCATTTCTATTCCGTATGTACTACGTGCATCAGCTCTGTATAGAAACAAATCTAATTTGCCTTTACACGATATGTTGACATTTCCATATGCAAAAAGTGGCATGTACACATGCAAATACATATCGTGTAAGAACACCTTAACTGAGCTTAAGCTTAACACTTTACACAGAAAATTGGGTCGGAGCTTAAGCTATTTTTTTAGGCGCATTATATCTAATAAATATAGGATAAAAATTTGACTTTATTCGCTACATGTATGTATGTATTTGAGCAAAGGCAATAGCCACCATTGATACTGTGATGCGGCGGTTGAAACCCCACTTTCGAATGCGGCGCGGTCACAGAAGAAGGCCAGTACATTTCGGTGAAATGTGGCCAGTGGCTCTCTGTATTTGGTTTGGTTAGAGCTTTAGGGCTATGCCAGGGGTTGCGATGAGCTATGAGGGACAAAATAGTCCTAATAGCGCAGTATACAATCCCTATTATATATATCTACAGCCACATGAATATCTAAATAATTCAGATTACCGCTCGTACTAAGCTGCGAGCAGATAAATCCGTGTTTATTTTGTTATACTTCCCGCAATTGATCAACTGATTATCTATTTCATATAGTTTTAAGTAATTTATTATTTTTTATTTTTTAACAAACCCTAAAATGGAATGCAAGCCAATTTCTTGGCCAACAAATTTATTGCATTTTAAGACAATCACAAGAACTAACAACGAATTAA
Organism: Rhagoletis pomonella; assembly: GCF_013731165.1. Classification (NCBI taxonomy): domain Eukaryota; kingdom Metazoa; phylum Arthropoda; class Insecta; order Diptera; family Tephritidae; genus Rhagoletis; species Rhagoletis pomonella. The sequence goes on along the minus strand of NW_023458561.1, from coordinate 47,887,017 downwards.
ATAAAAACAAAAGGCTTGAAATACTGGGGTTTTGAATTAAAAGTTTGAGTTGTGAACATCTTTTATTTACTTCGGCATGATATTTAATTGAAATCTTCAGGATTGAACATGCCCTGTAACGAAAAGAAAACAACAAGACCATGTTAATATCGTTTAAGGGCACTGGCCGAACTTTGTTATTGACTTACTCTAGCACGTCTCAGAATCGAATCTTTACTAGCATCATATGGATGATCCTTAGATGGAATTTCCAGCACCGCTGGTACTGGCGATGTGTGTGCATCAATCACGTGACGAATGAGTTCAGCGCAATTTTGGTTTATCAAAATAATATCGATGTCATCGCGCTTTACAAAACGTCTAAAACAATCTTCCACTTCGCTTACTGCCGTATCTATTCAAAATTGTATAAAATTTAATTAAATATGTATAAAATTGAAGTAAAATATGTGCCAAAACGAAAATACATATGTAGCAAATAATTCCACTAACTTTTGTCAACGACCATAAAATTGGGATGGCGATTCTTGTTGATTTCGCCAACTCCACCCAGAAGAAAACCAACACAGGTGTCCTAGAAATAAAAAGGAACAGTGGAGAATAATATTTAAACTGTTGAAAAATGCCCATAGTTACTTACTTCATCTCCAATTACGGATATAAGTTTTCCTCTTGCTGAATGTAAAGCCATTTTCCACTTTTTGATCAATAAACTAAATTTTTCTAGGCAGAGTTCGCAAATGGTCAGCTGACATATGTCAAATGACACAAGTAGAACGTAGAAGAGCTTGACTGAAGAACCAAAGTTGCCGCCGACCAATTTCGCTTCAGATTGCAAAAGGAGTACTGTGCCGGAATTTTTTTTAATTTTAACGTCGTAAATTGATAAATAAAATTTCAAATATGTGAAAGAATATTAAGGGTACTCATATAAAAGCGCCCTACAAAATCCTCTGCGCCCTTATTTACCACCTGGACGAAGGAGGTCAGACTACCGCAGGGTATTTACGTTGATGACACACCAATTCCGATGATGAATAACCCAAAAATACTCGGAGTAACATTCGAAAGTCTGCTCTCCTTGTCTTTACACACAACCGCAATTATCAACAAAGTACAGAGCCGCAACAAGGTCCTCAAGTCGCTAGCCGACAAGGCAATTGGCCGCGGACAACAATAGCCCAACTTCGCTTTGGCTACTGCAGCAGGCTGAACTCATACCTAAGCAGATTAGATGCAGAGGTATGAGTGTCCGGTATGCGGAGAGACACCCCACGACTCGCAACATCTCTTCGTATGCCCGAAAAACCCCACGCAACTGACACCTCTGTCCCTGTGGACAGACCCTATAGTGGCTGAACGCCTCTATCTCTGGGTCTTCCGTTAGTTGAACTTGACGACAACGATTGAGATACTAACCGATCTGGGCGGTGTTGTTTTAGCCGCTACAACAACAACAACAGCAACAAAAATAAACTATTCCCCTTTCAATAAAACATGCAATTTTTCGAAATCTGCTCGCGCATTTATAGCAATAACGATAATTATTATGGGTATTCACAAAATTGCTTTTATAGGGTGTTTACATGAGGCTATTTTTCAGGTTATCTTAAAGCCAATTAACTCAAAAGTTGGTTGCCGCCCATTTTCATTGTCAGCGTTTATTTGGAAGGCCGTTGACACCCGGTAATTGTTGCCCTTAACTAAAAGTTGCCTGTAAACACACTAATAGACAGTTTGTAAACTTTATATGTCTAGATTCGGGCAGAGAAACTTTTGTCGCGGCAACTCGTTACTTGTGGGAGAGGCAGTGACGAGGAAGGAGGAAGGGCACCGAGCTGCTCGTGCTCGGGCAACACGCTTTGTGCTCTCGTCCGTCTGAGTAATTCTAATTGGCCGTTCACAGCTGACAACAACAATTGTGTGTAGAATTGCTCTGTGTGAACGAGAAAAGCTTCACCAAAAGAGAAATTGCCGTAAATGAGCAACAAAAGTTTCTCTGTGTGAACCCAGTCTATATCATTTTTTCTTCAGGTGGCTTCCTGCGTGAGCTGTTGGTAATGCTGGTTTTTGACGTTTCTGTTGACAGCGTTATAGACGGCAAAAGTGTTTGGTCATTTTCCTAGCCGCTTATTATTAATTAGTTCTTTCTCTGAATAATCATAAAATTTGAGTTGAAATGTGAGTCCTGTGGCTAAAATATAATGACAAAAGTTGTATAGTGCATTTATAATATTTCAGATGTTTTTAACACGTGCTGAGTATGATCGTGGTGTAAATACCTTTTCACCAGAAGGACGCCTCTTCCAGGTCGAATACGCCATAGAGGCTATTAAATTAGGATCCACTGCCATTGGAATTTGCACAAGTAGCGGTAAGCTGCATAATATTATCACAATAGTACTTAGTTCTAACGATTTGAAATTGATCTGTAGGTGTGGTACTCGCTGCCGAGAAACGTAACACTTCTGATTTGATGGTATCTAGTAGTGTAGAAAAAATCGTCCAAGTAGACCGACACATTGGTTGTGTTACATCTGGACTGACTGCTGATGCACGAACATTGATTGACCGTGCACGAGTGGAATGCCAAAACTATTGGTTCATCTACAATGAACCAATGCCGATCGAATCGTGTGCGCAAGCAGTTTCTGCTATGGCTATACAGTTTGGAGACAGCAGTGATGGCGGCTCGGCAATGAGTCGCCCATTTGGTGTCGCCATGCTATTTGCCGGAATTAATGAAGGTATTCCTCAGCTTTGGCACATGGATCCATCGGGAACGTATGTGCGCTATGGTGCTAAAGCAATTGGTTCCGGCAGCGAGGGAGCCCAACAAACACTGAAAGATGAATATCATAAAGATATGAGTTTGCAAGAAGCGACAAAATTGGCAATGTCTATTTTGAAACAAGTAATGGAGGAAAAATTGGAATCGAAGAATGTTGAAGTGCTGGTGATGAGACCAAACGAAGATTTCCGCATGTTTTCGAAGGAAGAGGTAGAACGGGAAATAGGTGCGCTTTAGAACAGTAAGGGTCAGTGAGATGTGTCGGGAAGCGACTACTCATAGATGCACATTCAATTTGTTTTGCTTATGGTACTTTGTATTTAAATAAAATATAAAAAAATTAGGGCTTTTGGATACTTTATATCTGAATATGTTCATAAAATATTATATAGACTTTATTTCGACTAAAACTATGTTCAAAAATATTCAATTTACATGACTCTCAAACTTAAAGCCAAAGAACATAAAACTAACTAAGGGAAGACACTATATTATTTGACGTACGCAGCTGTCTCTAAACAGCTTAGGGTATTTCTAATAGGATATTCCTATATTTGTCCCTGTTCGTAATTAAATTTGCTACTGCTGCTTTTCAACGCCGTTACTGCCGCTGTCTTTGCGACGGAGCAACAGTGTTTGGCTAGCATGCGTATCAGTTAATGAGTATATTTCGGGTTCAAATACCGGGGGACATTCCATATGTGGATACTCGGGCGAATTGATTGTTGGTGCAGCCGTTCCAGTAGCAGCATTTGCATCCTTAAGGTTTCTGCTGCTGCTGTTGCCGTCTCGGGGTTCGTGAGGCGGTAGGGGCGGTGGTGGAGCCACCACATCCGGAGCGGTGATTACTGAGTTGGATTGTACATGTCGCGAACTGTTCGCGCCATTACGATCACTCTGGTAGTGATTGGATTGATGCTGCTGATGATGTGCGGTGTTCACTTTTGGAAAGATTATCTGTGAGAAAATCTCCCGGTCATATTCTCGACCAGTACAAGTCGGCGTCGTGGGCATTGAAATTCCACTCATATTATGTTGCTGTTGTTGCTGATGGTGATGCGCGCCAAAAACGGTGCGATGCAGCAATGGTGAGCCCAGCAGACGTTTTTCTTTGCTACTCTTACCGGGCGCACTACTGTTGTTTACTGATCCAGCAGCATTGGCCCCACTACTGTTACTTCCGACACCGAATGTCGTGCTCAACTTAGTCAAAATTGGCACAGAATTTTTGCGATGCGCATCATATTTGATACCCGCCTTCTCTTTCAAATCATGATTGTAGGTATGACTTTTCTTTATACCTGCACCGCTAATACCGCTTTTTCCACTGTTGCACAATTCCATCTCCCGCTGGCTGGATTTGTGTTTGTTTAGCGGCAAAGTCATGGTCATTGCCGAACTTCCGCTGCTTATGCTACCCGTATGTTTGTGGAATTGCTGGAAAATACGCTCACTTTTGCTTTTCTTTTTAATACTACCAGAACGTTTTTCGCTGCCGCTGGCCAACTCGGTAATCGAAGATGTAGAGGAGCAACTATTACTCGAATGCTTTTTGCTTTTGTGCGGCAGCAATGCAAACGAACGCGATTTGCTACTCTCAGAGTGGTGGTCAGCGTTGCTACTTGCTGTGGACATGTTAGAGTTTTGACGTGACGCCGCCAATACGCCAGCACCTGCGCTGCCAGAGCTTATTGGTTCGTCACCGGATATTAGTTCGTAGCCAAAGTCCCGCAGTTTCAGACCTTCCTTGGTGCGTGTGCGACGAATATCTTCATCGTCCGGCTTAAAACTAATTTCATAATCGGGCGTTTTCGGCAAGCTGCGATTCTGTGTTTTTGATAATTTGCTGCTAATACTACCGGCGCAGCTGTCACCACAACCGCCCCCAGCTCCACCAATTCTATTTTGTAGCACCTCCTTCTTCTCGACACCCAGCAACACACGATTGTTATACATCTCCTGGGCCTCCTCCTCCTGTTTACGTAGCATTAGATCCTTTAATGTGATGAAGCTTTGTATGTTGTGATGTGCATCCCACGAATTGGCAGAGTTGATCTTAGGCAGCGAATAGTCAAGTGTTTTTGATGTTTGGAAATCGAACTCGACTAAATTTGGATTGGATGCATGTATAAAGTTATATGGTATTTTTCGCATGGACCTCGATGATATGCTTGAAGTTGATGTGGACGTGCTCTGAGCGCCAGGTGACTGGTGGGTTTCAGGATACGATTCATTGCGTTCTGGCACTGGTGCCGGTGACGATGGTGGGCCTAAACAGGATGTAGACACCACTGAGGAATTGAGCGAGAAATCAGTGCCGTTGCTTACGATTGAAACGTGACTTGAAGACAGCGAAAGCTTACGTCCCAAATCATGCGGCGGAGGTGGTGGAGGCGCCGCTGCAGGTACCAAATGCGGTTGTGAAGTATTTAATATATGCGTAGGAGGGCTGCTGTTTTGAGGCGATTGAAACGATAGATCGTGGTGGTACCCTGGCGTATTCGTGCCAATCTGTAAGCCAAAACTTCCCCCCGGTACTTTTCTATAACTCCGATATTGATCTGTAGGCACTGGAATGTCACTCGAAGGCTTCTTTTCACTAGACGACCCGCTACTTTTGAACTGCAGTGTGCCTTTGGTCAGTTTGCGCAGGGAACCCAAATATCGGCGTTCCTGTTTTGGCTGCGATGAGGTGGGCGTGGATGTAGTGGACGATAAATTTGAGACGATATCCTTTCCAGAAGACTGGGGCGATGGCGTACATAAATTGCTGGACACCATGGATTCAGTTTCTTCGCCTGAACTATCCGTTTCTGAAAATAGATCTTTAGTGTTTATATTGTCCATAGCACCGGCTGTTGCAAGCTGTCGCATATTCTGTGAGTTCGTTTGTGGAAACAAAGTGGCTTGCCTGAGCAGTTCTACCCACTGATTTAGAGCATCTTGAGACTCCACTGCGAAGTAGAATGTCTTCGCTGCATGATATACTTTAAAGGCGTGTGGCTTCGAATGTACTTCCTGTAGATGGGCAAAAAAATGAAATGAAATGAATTTAATTTTTTAAGGCCCGTAATCATAGTTTTAGGTTAAATCGAGCAGATTTTAAATTTTTCTCGTAGGCATATTAGAAAAAAATACACAGGCCAATTCTTATACTCCCGGGGAGTTTGTTCTCCTGGAATTTGATTCTCCCGAAAAAGAAATCCCCCAATAATTAATTCCCAGGAGCAGCATTTTCCCCGAAAACTTGGGAGGAGGAAATTCGAACTTCGAAAAAGCTATAAGACACTTTTTTGAGAGCTGAACTCCTCCATTTAATATAAAAAGTTCTCAAGTAATTTTTATTCATGATAGGAGGAAAGGGAAAAGAGAGAAAACTCCCAGGGAGTTTCTGTTCAGAATCTGCCTGACAGTGTCTCAAATAAATTTTTGTTTGTTATTTTTCTATAAATATTATATATATAATTTTGATGATTTTGTTGAATTTTCATACATTTTGTATAAAGTCAAAACCCTTGATGGTTCCGACTAAAGCTTGGGACGGTATTTTTATAGAAAAATAACTAAAAATAGCCCAAAAGACACTACGAATATTTATGAAAAAATCAACACGTGGTCATTTGTTTGAGTCACTATATATAGGTTTATGCTTTTATAAGACACACGTTAATTTCAATAAAATGTAAAAATTAACTACGTACCATTAAGAAATATGCATACTTTAAAAAGTCCACCCTGTGCCAGTTGCTTTGGTTCGCTTGCATTAAAATGGGTGTCAACAAAATTTCGGACGAATAAAAATTCTACTTGTCAATTTGAAAAACTTGGCATCGCTAATACGAAATCAGAAAATTTTTAAATTTTATGGGAAATAAAAAGATGCCGAAGTAATAGGACGAATAAAAATTCTACTTGTCTTTTTGAAAAACCTGGCATCGCTAATACGAAATCAGTAAATTTTGAATTATCTAAGACACTACCTTTCCGATGCAACAAGAATTATCTAAAACGGTTAACGTGGTCCAAAGTTATGCGGTAACATACATAAAAAAAAACTGATAACCTCCTCCTTTTTTGGAACTCGGTTAAAAAAAGCCTTTGATTTATGTGTAGAATTCCAGTTCTCGATAAATAATAAAAAATTGACAAATTATAAAAAAAAAAAATTATTTATCAAGTGCACAGAATTGGACTGTAAATCTATTTTATCTTACTTCAATAGGGCCGAATATTTTTAAAGTTAAGTTTAAGTTTTTATGTTGAGAATTGTTTTAAATATTGTGCCACTTTTGAAAGTAAAACATCAGCTTATTAAAATTCTAAAATCATGCTCACCTCACTTTGAACATAAAATGCCATTTTTGAGACACTTTTTTATGACTCCGGGTATTTTTTTTTTCAAGATTTTTTATTTACCTTGGCCAATGATACTGTGAATCCGGGGAGAAATATGACACAACTAGCTTTTGTTGCCTCTTTGGAGCGAAATCCATACAGAATAGTATTGAGCATTACGAAATAAAGTCGGGCCCAAAATGTGACACCACGTCTATCTTTCGTGCGTCTATACAAATGCCCTTGTATGTCACCTGTTCCGAGCACCTTCAGATTAACATTGCGTCTTTTAGCTACTAAGCTGTGCTTTTTCTTTAGCGATAAAGTGCGACTTTTTGTTGGAGTATGTAATTCATTGATTTGTGTTGGAGTACTTGATAAGCTAATATTGGTGTTTGTTGCAATTGATGGCGAAGTCATCGTTAACGGCATTGTAGACAAGGGCAACTGCAATACACTATTGTTTATTCCTTCTGGACTAATCGCTGATGTATTTAACTTGCTGCTGGAAGGCGATTGCAGAGAATGTGGCAATTGCAATGCAATGCCCATTAGATTAGCTGGTTTTGGAGGAGGAGGTGGTACAGGCTGCGGTAACATATCTTTTTGTTTGCGAGGACGGGGCGGTGGCACAGGCGGCGTTTGCTGTAGAAATTCTTTACGCGGCTCAATAGCAGGAGGAGTATCGCAATCTACGCCCGTATTGTCGTAGGCTGGTGTACTGTGGCTTTTGTCGAGACGGCCGCGCCGGGCTACAATTGGCACGTTTACTGCTTCAACAACTGCAGCCTCAGCTATAGCATCTGGCAAAGGCGCTGGAGGTTTAGGGGTAGCTGGGGTTGTTGTTAGTATTGACGTGGTCGGGACTAAAAGTCTCTCATCTCTTGCGGCATTACGCTGCATATCTAATACATCTTCATCCTCTTCATCAGCAAACAAAATTGGTTCAAAAGTCTCTAAAATTGTATTTTCTACATTACAAGTATATTTTTCATCCACTGGATAGTCTTCATATTTCATATTTGCATCAAAGCGCACAACCTTGCTTACTCCGGGCTTTGAACGTTCAATCATGTTTTCCGCGTTTTCAGTGCCTTCTATAGCCATCTTCGATTTGTTAAATACTTCCTGCATTTCAGCACCATCTTCATTTTTTCCGCCCATACCAATACAAGTTTTCGGTCGCGAAGTCAACTCTAAACCGAAGCCGAACGATTTACATTTATCTCTTAAGCTCGGAGAAGATGGATCACCCACAATGCCAGCTTTTGGTTTGTAATGCTGGGTTACGTCACTGCCACACTTGAGGTCGCCACTGATTGTGTGCCGGCGCTGAAGTACAGTACGCGGCTTTTCATAATATAGTCGACTACGTTTCTCCGATGTTTTTGTTTCTGTGGGTGTGGAAGTGTCACTGCAATTGGATTCCGAGTCTGAAGCGGTCGTAGCGACCTTTTCTTCAGATTTCAGCGATAGAAGCTCAAAGGCGGCAGAATTGTTTGGCACTGTGAGAAAGCCTGTTCTTGGAGTTGGCAAGTTTTCACCCCAACGTGATCCAACCGTCCGCTTCTTGCTGGGTAATCGATAAGGCTGCATGTAAATTTGGCCGTAAATTTTCATATGTTTCGGTCGCTTTTTTAATGTTAAAAGCACATCCGTCGGTGACACATGTAATTGATGCCACACCGTTTTCCCCTGCCAGCCTACTACTGTCTGATAGTTGATCTGCACAATTTCATCGCCATATTCTATTTTGCCGGAGGTGTGTGCTGGAGAATTATACTTAATTTCTGTAATGCGGTGAACTCCATGATAATTGGATTCGATTTCAAAACCAGGATCCATTTCCCTTTTCTTTACAGTGACCAAATTTAACGAAGCTGGTTGTAGCAACATGGGATCTGATATATCTTGTATTATATAGTTTGCAAGTCGCTCAAGTTTCTCTGCAGTTCCACGTATCTGATCCACCGGGCGTTCAACAAACCGATCGCGTTGTGCCATTGTAGCCATTTCAAGGCCAAGACGCAGTAAATTTCGACAAATTTCTGTAAATTGTTTTTGTCCCTGAAAAGGTGCGCGTTCGAGCCAACCAATAAGCGGCTTTATGGTGCCAATTGTGCGGGTAATGTCGCTCAGAATTTGTGTCTCAATTTTTGAGGTATCACTATGTGTAACTAATTGCCGATGCAAGCTATGTGCAGCAGTAGCCACATGTAATGCCATAAACTGCAAGTTTTCTTTGTCCAAATTGTAATACTAAAAGATATAAAGAAGATGTAAGTATGTATTTTTTATATATGTATTTCCCGAAATGATTAGTTCTCTTACAAAATTGCGCAAATTTTCTACAGCCTCCAAAACAATTTCTTGATGACCAATTGAGTACATGCCCAGTTGCTCTAATTCGTATGGTCGTATATTAAGTAGTTGACGACCACCGACTTCATTGTTTGTGAATGAACTAATATAATGCTCCATTGACTCATCCAAACCTAACAAAATAATTATATTAATTGAAACGTACTTTGTACAGTTCGGGAGTGGCACCCACATTACCACTTTGTTGCATAGACAATGGGAAAAACCTTCAATTGGTTTAGTTTCCAACTTACCTTTCAGCCAGTCTGTCACCTGGTCAGGGGTCCACTCCACAACATTTATATAGGCCATTATTGCATTCTAATTCACCAGCACAGCCGTTTTTCCATTTGAGGGAAATCAAAAAAAAAAAATGCAATGCGAAAATTGTTCAGTTCTCAAATCGTTCCATAAACTACACCCAGACTTTGCTATCAGTTGGATTTAGTAATTCAAGAAATTTCACAATAATAACTACATCGTTTTACGTAAAAATATCACTTTTCGATATGAATCAACTTTGTTGAAATGAATTTAGTGCATAAATAATATTTTCAAACTTCAATAAGATAACATATATGTAGGTAAATAATCCAACTCCTGCTATGCAAATCTGGCTATCTAGAAATAGCTATGATACGAAACTAGTAAAAATTAGTATATAGTCGATAAATTACAATCGATTTCAAGTACAGGATTTTACCGGTTACATTGATTTGCATTTAGGGCATGAACGAAAGACACAAGATCACGCCTTACCGAAAGAAAGAAAAAAGTTATTTTCTAGCTGTTGAAATCTCTACGCCATCTTTGTTGTAATAAGTAAACAACGAAGAGAACAAAAAAACCGCGTAATTGTTGAACGCATGAATAATCATTTTTATTATGCAAATTCTTCTATAAATCATGTCGTTGTGTTAAATTATTCTTTACTTTATGTGTGCACACGTTGTCACAAGCGAAAATTAAGAAAATTGCAGTAAAAAGCCACCACCAAATTGTAAACAACGAACAAATGTAAACAAATGGCTAATGTCAAAGTCGCCCAACTTTTTTCCTACATGCGGTTATATCGGGCTACTAAGAAGAAGGCGTGATCTTGTATTTTTGGTTCATGATACTTAGGGTATGTGTATAAATAAATAAAAATTAAATAAATAAATATAAAATTTTGGCATTTCTCGTGGTGAGTAGGAATTTTACCTAGCTCATGGGGCTGCAAATCGATCCAATGATCGTTTACCTATCGAGCTTAATGAAGTTTCATCTCTAGTTGTTAGCTGTAGAAATTCCGCTAAAGTGTTTTAATTCCATTTGGTTTTATTTAGCTGTCAAGATTGTGTTAATGGATAAATTAATAGAGCGTACACAAATAAATCGGATAATCGTAATATTTTTAATCAGCTGGCTAACTGAACACGATTATTTTCTTCACATTAACTTGTAAATCTAAACTACAAAATAAAGACCTCGCCGGATAGAAATTCTTTTGGTTCATGAAATTCTTTCACAGGGATGTAATTGGTAAAGATGGAAAATAAAAGTTAAAACAAACTTAGATTACAAGAAAAATAAGACAGAAATTTAGCTCCTTAATTCTGAAGTATCTCTTTTGGTGTTAAACAAAGTATTAGGGGTCTTCTTGTAAAATGATATAGGGAGTAATTGCTTAAATTATCCGCAATCTTTCATGAACGCGACTTAGTAAATAATTGCATAAACTCTTTATTATTTAACTTAAATGGCGGGTTACGTTTAATTCTTACCTCGTCCATTGTGTTGATTTGCCTTTTATGTGTTCTTAGCAAAAGCGACCACCTGATAATCTGCGTGCGTTGAATTGGCTGTGTGCCAATCGGTAACTTTTTTCTCTGTGGTGTGACAGTCTGGAAAAATTTACTATGGTGTACAAATGAAGCGAATTTCGCTGTGCCAAATGCAAAGTAAAATTTGACACTTGAGAAACAAAAAAAAAAAATGCTCGTGCGAAAGATGTATTTTTGGGTGTTCTTGAAATTGTAAAAATTTATATTTATTTTATAACTTGAAAGTAACATACGCTTTTTTTCGCTTCCATTTTGATTTTCACAACAAATCATGGTTTTGCTTCTTTTCTTTTCTAGCAGATAATTATGAGGAAAAAGAATAATGGGAAATTTGAGAGAATTACGCTCACAGAGAGCGAAATAAAAAAATAGTAAAGAAACGCAAAACTAGTGGAAGCATGCCAGTAAACAGCTGATCGGTGTATTTGACTATTGAAAATATTTAGCGCGAATTTTTGTTTATTCATTTTAACAGCTGCTAGTTTCTGGCAGAAACTTTCTGCCAGTAAAAATTCTACTACCACAAATAAGCAAGAGAGCCAAAAAAAAAAGAGTGTAAGAACGAGAGAGTGCTGCTAGTTTCCGCTATTTTTTTGGGTTAAGAAACGTTTTCCAACAGATATTAGTGATAATTTGTGATAGTTATCTGCTATGAAACAAAGCTAACATCATATGTATACATATTTAGTATTTGTCAAAATTTTACCTAGTCACATGAGCTAGGTAAAATTCTGAACTTCGTATTTACCACGAGAAATGTAAAATTTTTTGCTTAATCCGTCAAAATTTCGTCTTGTCTTTCAATTGGCACGATTAAAAAAAAAACAATGCAATGAAATATTAAAAAAAAGTAAATAATATCCAAAAGAGCCCAACTTTCTCAAAGAAAGACAGAACCAAAGTAGGCATTAAATAGACCTACAACTAAAGTATTAGAACTAAAGTATTGTTACGATTATCCTCGAAACCTTGAGGGATTACCCAAATATACTCGGGCTCGTATCGCTGGATTGTTAAATAAATGCTAACGATGACCAACTTGTAGTACAATTAACTTTATTGTACAACAAACAATTTACAATACTTGCTAATACAGTAAAAACACTTTACAATACTTGTTAAAGCAATAACAACGCTTTACTACTTGTTAACACAATTAAACTTATAGCTTGCTTATTCGCAACTCAATTCTCCGCTCACTTTACTTGTAGCTTGCTGACTTGTAACTGTCTCAACTCCGCTGTGTCGTGGCTCTTATATACCTGCGCTCACACTTATGGCAACTCTAGAACGTTCTGAAGTTTATCGCTCATTCTCTTTCTCTCGCTGTTCGCAGTGTTCATCCAACTTGACGTTTCTCTTTGTGGAACATTCTACGTCATTCCTCGAACATTCTGCCTATTTCTCGTTGTTCGCTTTGTGTTGCCGCAGTATTCGCCACAGTATCAATATGTCGAAAGTAGGAGTTGCTCCGATTTTAAATTCTTCGGTATTTCAATCGGGAGGTGATGCAGAATCATTCAAATCAAACTGATTTCGAATCGATTTTTTCGCCATTTTGCCCTGTTCCGGCATAGCTTGGCATTTTACTTTTCCTTTGGTTCTTGCTTAAATGTTAAAGGCGTCAAGATTTTGTTTTGATAAAAGAAAGGCAAGGGTATATTTTGCCATCATTTCAAAAATTAAAGAAAAATCTTAAAAAATAGAGCAATTGGATTAGCTTCCGTTTGGAAATTTAACGCCGTTAAATTATTATTATTTTTTTCTAAGGATGAAACAATACCATGCAGGTATCAAACTGCTTGCAGAGCATGATGGGGAGGATCTGAGCGTGTCGTGTAGTGGGAGTACCGTGTTCTGGCATGTCTTGAGGTTCCTGTTGCGGCTTTGTATTCTGAGCAGACTGTCGATAGTGACTCTGAGGATTTTTGGGATATTCACCCTCGGAATTAGTTCGTCATCGACGTGAAATTCCAGCTGACCGCCTTCGGCCTGGTGGTAAAAAGAATTGCCGAGACATTCGAAGGGGAGAGGGTTAGGCGCAGTCAAGAAGCGAGAAAGTTCGGAGAGGTAACCGTTTACTTAATGATCATAAGTCATCAATTCCATCCCGGACGCCAATATCGAGCAGTTGTCAGCTTAAGAGACAATTGAGACTCTCTGGTAGTCGAGGGAGCTTTAAAAAGTAGTAATTAAACAGCAGTTGGTAAAGGACACCACCCTGTGGAACCCCCCGTTTCTCGGTTTGCTGGTTTTTTCCCTGAAATTGGCTGAGGAATGTTGACCACTTAGATAATTCGCTGACCATCGTTTGAGGGGCAGACTTTATCAAACGCATTTGTCAGATCCAACGCTACTAGGACTGTTCTCTCACAGGAGTAGTTTCGGTTTGGGCCACGAGTTTTCTGGGCGTTTGTGGTGCTGTGCACTTTACAGAAGCCATTCTAATAGCCCGAACACAATGAAAACGACGAGCTACAAACCACAGCTGTCAAATTATTTTAACACGTACTCTTATGTAGATAATTATTTTGGGGACGACCGGGCTACGCGACGGCTGTGGTTGTGGCCAGATTAGATCTATTTCTATTTTTCTGGCGACAGATAAGGTTCTTCCTCTTCTTTTATGTCAAACTCATACAAATTCATGATGTCGCTGCAAATTGGAAGCTGTGGTCCGTAGCTCGTCGTTTTCAATGTGTTCAGAACTTAATGCTTCACTGGCGTTCAGCCGTCAAACGCACGCATACGTACACGTACAAACACGTACACGTGCAAACAAAAATCAGCTGTTCTTTATGAACTCGTTCTTGGGATTTACACAAGGCGCATCTTTACAAGGTGGTGCTACTAGAAAAGCTGATTGGATTTTTTTGTCTCTATACTAGTGTCGGAGAATGTCATCCAAGACAAAATGGCGAAACTTCAGGATGCCAACAAAACGAAATGGCGGAGACTATCTCCTTTTTT
>NW_023458561.1:47871418-47872634 GCF_013731165.1 Rhagoletis pomonella | reverse complement strand
GTTTTTAATGCAATTATTGATGTAAAAATTTTGATTTATCAGCCGCTAGTATGTTAATTTAGTGACCAAAGTATTCTGTGATAAGCGTTCATTGTAGCAAGCACGGGCGTTACGCGCGCCGCTGTCAAAGCGACGCCAGCGCCAACGCAACGCCAAAGTTGTATGTGGACGGGCCTTAAAGAAGAATCGATGCCAGTACTCATATTTGAAAAAAAGTATCGATAATACTCGTACTTCCAAGTATTTTTAAGGCAAAGATGAAAAAGGCAGAAAAATCAGATTGCTTTGCTTTTATGACTTCCAGTAGCTCCTTGAACATAATTTTTACTATGGGAATACACTTAGGGTCTTTTTTATACGGTTCTTATTTATGCGGATGTAAATTTATGTGGTTTTTAAAACCATTTTATCGCTATAGCGATTTTGTTTTTTGAGAGTTTTTATTACATTTTTTCAGTGTGTAAGAGACAATGCTCCTGATAATTAATTTGTCTTTGTACTCTCACATAATTCATGTATTTTTTGTGAAATTTTTCTTTTGTGTTTGTTTAAAATATGTACACATAAAATTTAATTTATGTAATTAATCTTCAGTCTTACATGGAATAATAAGTGTTGAAGTGGATTTTTTATGCATTTTTTTGTATTCTTTTACATGGAATATCTGAATTTATGCGGTTTTTGAAAATAGTGGAACGCATCCCCTGTTTTTGTGTGAACGTCAAGAACTATTTTAATCGGATTTTTTATTTTTATGCGGCTCTCTAAGGAACGCATATACCGCATAAAAAAAGACCTAAGTAAGTGTATATTTAAATTCAAAACTTTAAAGCTGTTTTTGTTTTTTTTTTGGGTTATGACAGCATTGAAGTAATTGAGCTCATTTACTCGATGCTCATATTGAATATCGAAGATCATTTTCGAACGTTCACCACAATATCTGTTGGGTAATTTCTAAACAATTTTTAATGCATTTGAAAGAACGACTTTTTTATGCATTTTTTACTTAAATAATACTACGTTTATACGTAAGCTTAATGCAAATAAAAATAATTAGCAAATACCTAACTCACTGTTTATTCGATGGTGAAAAATTATTTTTAGATATTGCCTGATTATAAAACGTTGCCGCAAACAAACGGTTGTTGTTTTGCCGCATATGCCCCAATAGTTGAGATTTGGTCGAATTTTATCAGTTGCGGCAATGCATGAAACG
>NW_023458561.1:47870385-47871318 GCF_013731165.1 Rhagoletis pomonella | reverse complement strand
CGTTTCATGCATTGCCGCAACTGATAAAATTCGACCAAATCTCAACTTTTGGGGCATATGCGGCAAAACAACAACCGTTTGTTTGCGGCAACGTTTTATAATCAGGCAATATCTAAAAATAATTTTTCACCATCGAATAAACAGTGAGTTAGGTATTTGCTAATTATTTTTATTTGCATTAAGCTTACGTATAAACGTAGTATTATTTGAGTAAAAAATGCATAAAAAAATCGTTCTTTCAAATGCATTAAAAATTGTTTAGAAATTACCCAACAGATATTGTGGTGAACGTTCGAAAATGATCTTCGATATTCAATATGAGCGTCGAGTAAATGAGCTCAATTACTTCAATGCTGTCATAACCCAAAAATAAAACAAAAACTCGAGAAAAACAGCTTTAAAGTTTTGAATTTAAATACACACTTACTTAGATCTTTTTTTATGCGGTATAGGCGTTCCTTAGAGAGCCGCATAAAAATAAAAAATCCGATTAAAATAGTTCTTTACGTTCACACAAAAACAGGGGATGCGTTCCACTATTTTCAAAAACCGCATAAATTCAGATATTCCATGTAAAAGAATCCAAAAAACTGCATAAAAAATCCACTTCAACACTTATTATTCCATGTAAGACTGAAGATTAATTACATAAATAAAATTTTATGTGTACATATTTTAAACAAACACAAAAGAAAAATTTCACAAAAAATACATGAATTATGTGAGAGTACAAAGACAAATTAATTATCAGGAGCATTGTCTCTTACACACTGAAAAAATGTAATAACAACTCTCAAAAAAGCAAAATCGCTATAGCGATAAAATGGTTTTAAAAACCACATAAATTTACATCCGCATAAATAAGAACCGTATAAAAAAGACCCTAAGTGCTCATTTACACACGGCGATTTTTGTTGCCGCAACTCGACGTTT
>NW_023458561.1:47869324-47870375 GCF_013731165.1 Rhagoletis pomonella | reverse complement strand
AAAGGGAATGTGAAAAATCGAGGCGACAAAAGTTTTCGTGTATAAATCCCCATAGTAAAAATTATGTTCAAGGAGCTACTGGAAGTCTTAAAAGCAAAGCAATCTGATTTTTCTGCCTTTTCATCTTTGCCTTAAAAATACTTGGAAGTACGAGTATTATCGATACTTTTTTTCAAATATGAGTACTGGCATCGATTCTTCTTTAGAGTGTTTTAAATGAGTACTAGTATTGATATTTTTCTAAACAATTCTATCACTAGTAATGTAGGCGTCCAGACACTAAGGTCGGTGTTATGCAGACAAACATTTGTTTGCCAAATTAAATGGCGGCTGCTTAGTTTGCTCGGAGGTGGTTATGTCGAGTTTGGCACAGGGTTGCACGTTCATTATGGTTTTCATGGCTATTGCCAACACGAAATGAGAATTTCAGATGTACATAACGCGCAAAATTTAAAATTTTTGTATATGACAACACCGAATTTGCTGCAGTTTGACCAAACAAAATTAGTTTGCTGTGAGAGTCGCCAAACTCGCTCTCTCCGAGTTTGCTGCAACAACAATTGCACGCAGTTTGCCAAACAAAATGTCTGCATAACACCGACCTAAACTGTTTTCGAAGACAGTGAAGAAGACGAGAAGGGAATTGTGTCCTCTTTCAGACATGTCAAGTCTTGAAAGCAATTTTTTTCGCATTCTCTTTTGTGTTTCCTATTTGCTCCCACACGCGTCAACTTTAATTGAATTCAAGTCCTTAGTTCTTTAAATGGGAAGCAACGAAAAGATCAAAAGTGACAAGAAAACTTGAAACGAATTGACGGTACGGAGGTATCTGTACTCTTACTCTCTCTTCTCACCTCCTTCGCCTACGAATGAGCAGACTTGAAAGCTAGACTTGATCCGAAAGGGGATTAAATTTATATGTGTGTCTGCATTGCTATTGAATCTGTATATAAGGTGGTAGCAATTGCATACAAGTAAAAATCCCGTGTGTTTTGTAATTGCTTTTTGGTACATCAGAATGTCAAAACGAAAGAAAAAAGGAGATAGTCTC
>NW_023458561.1:47864716-47869224 GCF_013731165.1 Rhagoletis pomonella | reverse complement strand
CTTCATCTTCATCTTCATCTACATCTTCATCTTCATCTTCATCTTCATCTTCATATCCACCTTCGTTTGTATTTAGGTTTCTTTACTTTTATTCTAATCTTTGCCTTTATCCCTTTCTTCTTCTACTTATTCAACTTTACCCTCTTACTTGCATGAATCTTATCTTCGTAAATCTGATTTCTAAACTGCTGCTTAGCAGATTTCTTTAATTCAGTATCAATATTAAAGCAATGTCATTGATGCCACATAAAGTGATATCATGTCATGTGGGGAAATTGGGTGTGGGAGTTACGGCGCTGTGAATTCAGGTTTGGTGGGCTTAAGAGGTGCGGTGAGTTTAGGTGTGGTGAATTTAGCTGTGGTGAGTTGAGGTGTGGTGAACTTAGGTGTGGGGAGTTAAGATGTGGTGAGTTGAGGTGTGGTGAGTTAAGGTGTGGTGAGAAAGTTGAGGTGTGGTGAATTAGGGTGTGGTGGATTTAGGTGTGGGGGTTAACGTGTGGTGAGTTGAGGTGTGGTGAATTAAGGTGTGGTGAATTTAGGTCTGTGGAGTTAAGGTGTGGTGAGTTGAGGTGTGGTGAGTTAAGGTGTGGTGAGAGAGTTGAAGTGTGGTGAATTACGGTTTGGGGGTTAAGTTGTGGTGTGTTTCATCTTCATCTTCATCTTCATCTTCATCTTCATCTTCGTCTTCATCTTCATCTTCATCTTCATCTTCATCTTCATCTTCATCTTCATCTTCATCTTCATCTTCATCTTCATTTTCATCTTCATCTTCGTCGTCTTGGTCTTCATCTTTATCTTTTCCTTTATCCTGTTCTAAATATGTCCATTCTTTTCTTCATTTACATATTCACCCCCACCATTGTTATTCGGTTAGTTATTTAAATTTTCCTTCCTCTTTGTCTTTATATCTAGGTTTCTTTACTTTTATTTTAATTTCTGTATTTATCACTTTCTTCTTCCCCATACTCAACTTTACCTTCTTCCTTGTTTGAGTCTAATCTATTCATGTACATACATACATACATCTTATTCCTAAACTGCTGCTTAGCACGTTTCTTTAATTCGCTATCAATATTAAAGCATACATTTAGGGGGCATTTCCGCCCCAACCATGTACATGTATGGCATTGGTATTGGTGTGACTTTTGAATTGATTTTTTCGCTCTATTTTAAACTGATTTGAAATTTTAAAAATTGCCTGCACATCAGCATCAAAATACCTTTCTAATGATATATAATTGTTTATACCTTAGAAGTATAGTTTAGCCGTAAAAGGGGTGTAAAGGAAACATGATTGCCTATTTATATAATGATTAAAACAAATTAAATTATATCGTTCCCTTTATTTAATTATTCTTAAATTCTAATAAAAATGACATATTAGCCCGTATGGAAGTTCTGAAGTACATGTATGTATATGCGTACATAGTTTTTAAATATCTAAACTTTAAAGGGAATTTTATTACGACCTTTATTTTCGTTACCATTTTAAAATAACATTTCTGAATTCTATCAGTTATATTATAAAATAATTATGCGTTTAAATTGTTAGACCAAAATGCATTATCGTAGCAATCCGAGGCACTGCTCCAATAATATGTTGGATATATATAGTATACATTTTACCAAAAAATTACTTACAAAATCACAAATATTGGAAATTATCGCTCAAATTTTCCAATGAATTTGAAACGAGGTCAAAGGAAAAGCGAAACAAAGAAACAGTGATACCTGCGCATACTTTTTTCACAAAATTGTATGCTCCATTTTTTGTTCCATATTGCCCAGAAATGAAATTGGAATAAATAGAGTAGGCATTACTGTAACGCTGGTATGCCGAAATTGCCAAAATTACGACAACCACCCCCTAAGTGACAACACCTTATTATTATTTCACCATGATACGAGCCAAATCACATTGTACAGGTAGTATCAGTAGAGCAGCTGATTTTATTTTTTTTTCAAATTATTTGGTCTCGAAAATGTCAAATATTATTAATTTTTTCTCACAAAAATTATAATTTGTTAAAATCTATTTGCATGTGAAACCATTTTCCATGCAAAACAAGGGATTGAATAGCAGCTTTTTGAACGTCCGCTCAATGAGGCGCAACCGTGCATAACTGGGCGTTGCTAAGGATGGATCAATGTTTCGAGAAGCAAACAAATTTACTAAGAAAGAAAGTTGCAACAATTTTTATTTTTTTTCCAATTTCAATTTTTTTGTATTTTGCAGAAATTTTCATTTCTTAGCAGATTTTCTTCCGATATTTCTTAAGAGAATCAAAGTGTGCACAGTTTATTACATTTTAGAAAATTCGACAAAAAATCGGATGAGATCTTTACAAATTCCTTAAAATTTCTCTACAATTCAGAATACTCTGAAAAAATGGTTTGCAGAGAAGTTACCCATTTAAGAGTGTGTTAGTGAAAAAGTGTGAGGGTATTGAAAATTTAAAGGGGAAAATTGAATGTTTAATGGAATTGAATGTGCAATTACCTGGGAATTGGGCGTACTTTTAGACCGATTTCAAAAGTCTTCAACATGTAGCTTTTTTATACCAAGCGCAAAATACTCTAAAAAGTTTGGTAGAAGATGATAAATTTGTTACCAAGGTATACACACATGATCATAAGTGGGCAGTGCCACGCCCATTTATAAAAAATGTATTATTGCTATTATTGAAAATATCGAATTAGCTTCCACAATTGGCAACCCTCTTCTTTGTTGAACCAAAGTCAACCACTTTCAAAATGGGTGTATACTAGTGAAGCGGTTACAGAGATACACATTCTCCAATAATGTATAAGGATCTTTTTTGGCAAAGACTTTTAGTGAATTGGCTTCAATAATTACTAAAATATCACAGTTTATGTATTTCTGCAAACTAGGGATGGGTAGTGGGGGGTTGAAATTCGATTTTTTCCGAATTTCGAACATTGCCCAACCATTCGATTATTCAATTCGAAATTCGGTGGTGCAAATTCGATTTAATTCGAATTTTTTCGAATTTTCCAACAATTTTTTGAAGTGAAACTTCTTAATCGAGTTCGGAGATGTTTGCGTTAAATATTAACACCATGTTATAAAATCTGTATCGTTCGTTCGATTTTCATAAAGGAGGTAGGTGTCAAATGAAAGGGGTTGCCCTGTAGATGTGTAATATGGTTTTAGCTTTGTGCCATATGAATGTATGTAAGAAAATCAAAATCAAATTATTTAAAAAGTTATATAAATTACCCCAATATGGGTATCAACCGAAATGATTTTGAATAAACTTTATTTTTGAATTGCATTTAAGAGGGGTGCCACCTGTTTGAAAAGTCTAATTTAGTTAAAGAAGTGTTATGCTTAAAATACTATGCAACAATTACAATAATTTTGAGGTGCTGTTTAAAAACTTAAACTCAAATTACACCGTAGTCCACCAAACCCAGCCCAAACCAGCCCGAACCAGCCCGGACTTTGTTAACATTTTCTGAAAGTATACCCATCCAGTAGTAAAACACTCGGTGGATTTGCGAAAGTTAGCTCGTATTTTTATTTCATGGCCTACTAAATTTTCATGTCTCGGCCTAAGTAGTTTTCAAAAAAATAGTTAAAATAAATGTCTGAGCGAAATTAAAGGTTAAGACATAGATATATAATAAAATTTCATGGGAAATATTTTCGTAGAGCATTTTAACCTATTGGCTCCCGCCTAGAAGGGTAATTTTGATCCTTACTTCAATAAATCCCGCAAAAAGCAAATTCGGAAGGCCGTTAGAGGACTGGTGTACTCTAGAAAATTATTCTCCAGAAAATTTTACTAGGGGTCTTCTCAGGCAAAAGCTTCGTGCTACCAACGTAAAAGCCTCTACAAATTTAAAATAAAGAATCAACAAAAAAAGTACTTTTTGCAATTTTTTTTTTTTAATTTAAGAATAATAGTTCCTTCTTGGCACAGATTTTTTGTCTCGATGCATCGGATCGAAAAAGATGTATTCTTTACTTGCATCCCTAAAATCTGAGATTATTTTATAATTACAGATTAACAAGGGACGAATTTTATATGGCTAATCTCTTGTTCTAATTACAGATTAGGGTGTTAATCTCGAAAATGAGGATAACCTACTTATATGTGAACCTAGTATAAGACAAATGGAGTACCACACACAGTGATGGCAAATTTAGTCAGAAACAAGAAAGTTGTAGAGTTGATTTTTTTGGAAATAAATATCAAATTCGATTTTTTCTAGAAAAATTCGATTTATCCGAATGTTAGCAACTCCAAGTTCGATTTCAAAAATTCGCCATTTTTGAGCTAAAATTCGATTAAAATGCGAATATCGAAGCTTCGAATATCAAATTTACCCATCCCTACTGCAAACTATCTCAATTCGTTTAGGCTTTAGGTTCGGGTATAAAAATTATAGTTCAAGACTTTACTGCTGGGTTACTACTCTTTATAGCAGGTACTCCCACAGGTAAGTACACAGATAAGTGCACTGATATGCAAAAGCAAAAC
>NW_023458561.1:47862620-47864616 GCF_013731165.1 Rhagoletis pomonella | reverse complement strand
GTTTTGCTTTTGCATATCAGTGCACTTATCTGTGTACTTACCTGTGGAAGTACCTGCTATAAAGAGTAGTAACCCAGCAGTAAAGTCTTGAACTATAATTTTTATACCCGAACCTAAAGCCTAAACGAATTGAGATAGTTTGCAGTAGGGATGGGCAAATTCGATATTCGAGATTTTTAGCTCCAAAATGGCGAATTTTTGAAATCGAACTTGGAGTTGCTAACATTCGGATAAATCGAATTTTTCTAGAAAAAATCGAATTTGATATTTATTTCCAAAAAAAATCAACTCTACAACTTTCTTGTTTCTGACTAAATTTGCCCTCACTGTGTGTGGCACTCCATTTGTCTTATACTAGGTTCACATATAAGTAGGTTATCCTCATTTTCGAGATTAACACCCTAATCTGTAATTAGAACAAGAGATTAGCCATATAAAATTCGTCCCTTGTTAATCTGTAATTATAAAATAATCTCAGATTTTAGGGATGCAAGTAAAGAATACAAGTTTTTCGATCCGATGCATCGAGACAAAAAATCTGTGCCAAGAAGGAACTGTTATTCTTAAATTAAAAAAAAAATTGCAAAAAGTACTTTTTTTGTTGATTCTTTATTTTAAATTTGTAGAGGCTTTTACGTTGGTAGCACGAAGCTTTTGCCTGAGAAGATCCCTAGTAAGATTTTCCGGAGAATAATTTTCTAGAGTACACCAGTCCTCTAACGACCTTCCGAATTTGCTTTTTGCGGGATTTATTGAAGTAAGGATTAAAATTACTCTTCTAGGCGGGAGCTAATAGGTTAAAATGTTCTACGAAAATATTTCCCATGAAATTTTATTATATATCTATGTCTTAACCTTTAATTTTTGAAAACTACTTAGGCCGAGACCTGAAAATTTAGTAGTAGCTGTCAAAAAATATTTAATTTCACACAGCAGATTGGCAAAACTGTCTCACCATAGTAAAATATTATTCAACAGCTTTCCCCATAGAACTTTGTTACCGATTCACACGCGCCCTTAATACAGTTTTATCGTGGTGAATAACGGGTTTGAGGAAGATAAACTGCTTACCAAAATCGTCTAAAGTCACAAAAGATACTAATCTATAGTCTCAAATTGGTGACTTTTGGATGAAACTATGCTTTAGTCTTGGTGTTCACAAATAAATAGTAGCTTTTCCTGCCGGGTGGTACCAAGGCGAATTCATGCAAGGTGATAGAGGTAGTAAAAAATCAAAAACTTACATGCATTTTGTTTCTGCTTTCTGTACAGAAATATCAAAATTTCAGCTATTCTTCGTTTAAGAAAGTAGAGGGAAAGAAAATTAGAAACTGCTCACTTTCTTACTCACTTATAAGAGTTCTGAAACTTTTGTACCGAGGCGAGAGAAATCAGTCTTTCTAGCAACACCACCTTGTATGAGTTCGCCTTGTGTGGTACTAATACGGTGTTCACATGAGCCGATTTTACAGGCAACTTTTAGTTGAAAGGAACAATCGCCTGGTGTGAACGGCCTTTCAACTAATCGCTTCCAATGAAGTTGGGGTAGCAAACTTTTGATTCAACTAATTGCCTCTGAAAATTGCCTGGAAAATCACCTCATGCGAACACCGCTTAAGCATAACTACTTGAAATACTACATACATAATTCACCAGTCAGTCAGCTATTATGAAAGATGTACTTGTTCTCGTAACGCACAATTAATCTGCCAGCAGCAAATCATTATTGACATATATAGAAAGCATATTTAAACAAGTTGGCGTGCACCCACAACCGAATGCAAAGAAGACCCAGTTTGCCTTGCTATTGTACGTAAATACTTCCATATATGTATGCACGATTAGCATAGCATACTTAGTTAGCGATCGAGAGCTTCACTCCGCCGCGCTCCAACGATGCTACGACACACAATGGCACAATCAATAAAAACTTTTGATAAAAATCCATATTTGCAGTCATCGGCGAGCTTAAGGAAAATGCAATAGGGGTATTCAT
>NW_023458561.1:47857880-47862520 GCF_013731165.1 Rhagoletis pomonella | reverse complement strand
TATCGCGTTTGTCGTCAGTTTGTGACGTTAAATGAATACCCCTATTGTAAAAAATAAATTTGTAAGGAAAAACTTTGATTTTGACGCAAGTAGTTGAAACTAATAATAATTTCTACTAGTCCGGATATATAGGCAATCTTCATTATCTTCCAAATTAGAAAAAACTTTGGAGTAAACGACCAGGGTACACAAAATTTAATTAAAATATAACTTTTTAATATTTGCTCCAATATCTTTACAGTTGGTTGACGCAAGTATTAACAGATTTAAGATTTTCTCCGGATTTCATTTAAATATGATAACATTTACCATATCCCGCCCCAAGAGCTGTGGGCGTGTCGGTACGTGGACCTTTGTCATTTTCCACTTTTAATATCGACGGCAGCCGGTTCGAAAAAGCCCTTTTTGAGAAAATGGCTCAAGAACGCCCTTCAGAATTTGGTCGAAAAACGCCCTTTCTCAGCTGCCGATGTATTATCTCAGAGAGCGTTTTCGAACCGACTTACGCGATAGGTCGATCTTCCAATCAGCCGTCGATAAACGGGGTTACTACTTTTTGCCGCAGCTTATAGGACGACGTCCCACTGTGCAACTATCCATGCTAATGCGTACTAACATCGGCTTAGTGGCTAAAACGTTTTGCGAAATCCAGTCCCACATTAGTCAATTATGCGAAGCAACAAGTAAGTCGTAAACAACAAAGAAATAGAAGTAACATAGCAAAAGCTTTGTATTTGTTATTGTATTTTTTTGTATGTATATTTTATTGTTATTATTTATATATTACGTACATACTCGTACAATTCATACATATGCACATAATCATATAGCACGCTCGTGTACCACAGTAGTTTGTTTCGTAAATAGCGCTGTTTTCTTTTACAAGGTAGATACATTATAAACTATATAGTTCTTGTTTACTAACTTTATAAAATATTTACATTGTCCTACCTACATACATATATGTGCATATGTATGTAGTATAATTAAAAGCATCGCATCTTTGATGCATTTAGTCGTAACGCGTTTTGTAATTGCTTTAATTTAAATTTTTTATTTTTCTTTTCATTAAACTTAAATACCTATTTTTTCTCATCGATTATGATTTCATCACCCGCTTGTATGTTATAGCTATATAAACGCTTATTTGGATACTTCATTAGTTCTGGTCCGAATTCTTTAAAGTCTTGATCTACATAGTACAAACGCATTTTGTTCGACGGCAAATCGATTAACTTCTCTAACCGCGTCTTCAGATCGGCCACTGTGCAATAGACATCGAGCAAACGTGTTTCCGTTTTATCCCTATATGTAATGAATACTTTTAGGCGTTTATCAGGCTTAAGATTTATGTCAACTAACGGATCCAGCTTGCCATGTTTAGCTACCAGTTCATCATAGCGCTTGGGTCGCTCCCAATCCGGTTTGTCCATGTAGTGGCGTATAAAAGCGCGCTCTGCATCCTCGCGTTCGTCCGCGCTGATCACGCCGCCACCGTTGAGTAGGCACACATTCGGCAAACGTGCGATTAGCAGCTGGCGACGTTCGTGTTCGGTACACTCGAGTCGCTCCCAGAGTGGCCAATTCTTTACGCGTAAATTACGTAATTTCGGGAATTTCGCAATCTGATCGATATCGTCCCAGGCGCTAATGTTCGAGTAGCTGAGATTGAGAAAGAGCAAATTGTGAAAATGCTTGTGCGGACATTCAGCTTTGTTGGACATTTCGACATCATCTTCGCAGGCGGTTGTGCAGTCTTCGTCGGTGTTGTTGTTGGCGGCGGCGGTTGTGCTGCTGCCATTCCCGCTATTGCCTACATTGGCCTGTATGGCTTTGATGGGACAGTCGGCGAGCACCAAATTTTCGAGGCTGGGAAAAACGCGTCCCAAGCGGCAAATCTCGAGCCAACTTTCGACTGGATTGCCGGTGAAGTGTAACGTTTTCAACTTTCTATGTGGTCGTATACGCTTGCGTTTCGATTCTGTATAGCTGCCTGTGGGTGAAGTTGGTGTTGGCGGTGGTGTTGCTGGCGTTTCTGTTTCTGTTTCTGTTTCTATCTCTCTCTCTGTTTCTGGTGCCTCAGCTGCTGTCGTCCCTGCTGCTGACGCTGCCGCTGCCGCTGTTGTGGCGGTTAAATTGTGTGAATCACTTTGTTTGTTGTCGTTACGCTCGTTGCGCTCGGTAACCTCGCCATCTGCATGCGCAACGCTTACCACCTCTCCCCCAGCCACATCTTCATCACGCTCGGCAAACTCAATCGAATCAATGAGCACTTCTTTGTAGTCATTTAAACTCAAATGTAATTCCTCTAACAATGGCAAATTATCCAACAACACTTCTACGCTTGGCCAGTCCAGGTAAGTACCATTTAGCACCATACTTTTAAGACTATTCGTCGGCAACGTGGAGGGATTGCATATTGGACCGACCAAATGATTTTTGCTCAAATTGAGGAACTCCACGCGCGGCATGTGTTCGAGTATATGGAAGACCTCTTGCCAGTCATTTAGCTTATTCTGCGCCAAATCTAGTTCACGTACGCGGCGACATTTCTCTTTTATGGCTTCGAAATCACCCGCACAGTCAATGTCACAGTCGTTCAATACCAACAACTCGGGCACGCAGAGTAGCGGTGGCAAGCGCGGTATGTAGATGGATATAAGGCCCTTTTCTGCCTCAGCAGCTGTGTCGTCGCCGTTCAAATTCTCTAATTGACAATCGGTGAAATATTTTCTTTCCAATGCTTCCAGTAGTGATGGCATGCTGATGGCTGATGGCGTTCACCCGTATTTGAGCGTGTGCCTGGTGTGCAACAAAGGCTACTACAACGGATATCTAAGCTTCTACAGCTACCTCTATGACGATGGCTACGATTACGATTACGACTACGACTAACACTACAAGCGCTCTTCCTGTTCCAGCGGCTGCAACTTTGGCTGCTGCTGATGCTCTGGCTATACCTCCCAAATATTCCTCGTCTGCATGCACTCGCTCCAGCAAAGGCAATGGCGGCGACGACGACGACGACGACGCTTGAATCGTGGCCACTTGAGTTTTGGTACATATGAGCAAATTGCATTCGGGGCACTCGCTGCACGGCGAAGGCAATCGCTTTGTTGGTGTTTAATATGCAAGTTTTTTGTTTTATTATTTTTCGTTATGGCTTTTGTTGTCTCACTTGAAAATGTGCAGTCAAATCCCTTTTTCACGTTTTGTGTTGCTTTTCTTTAATATCCTCTGCTTTGAATTTGTTTTCGACTTTAGCAGCGTTTTGTTTAGTAACGAATTTCGATTTTATGACTTTTTCATTTCTCCAATAAAGTGTTCAAGTTTTATGTGATGTAATTTTCATCAACAATAGAAAAATGAAACAAAAAATTTTTAATTTCTATTGCGCACTAATTTAATTTTGTAAAGTTGTGAACAAAGAAAACAAATGTAGACTAAATTGCTGCTCACTGCTGCCTTCACTGGTTCACTGGCTCACTGACTGTTTGGTGCCTGCGCTGCTACAACATCCACTGCTATTTTCTGTTTCCGTAGCTTTTTGATTCGTTATTTTTATTGTTTTGTTGTTGTTGTTTTTGTAATTGTACTACAGTATTTTCCACTGTACACCGCTCACAACCCTGTGTCATTTGCAGTTTTGCGCTACTCGTTGAGCGCTTCGTGCTGGCGTTTGCTCACCTAAACAGAGAAACAGACGGGAGAACCAGTAAATTGTCTGTATTCTGGCTTTTTGTGTAGGTCGCTAGTTGTTTGACTGGCTTTTTATTAAAGAACAGGGGCGCCGCCACAACCACCACCGAGGTTGTGGGATTTTCAGAAAATCAGCTGCGCAGTGCTAGTGTCAAAACAAAGAACAATTTGTTGGCAGAATGACAGGGAGACAGGGAGATAGGGAGAGAGAGAGAGCGTGAGAGCGCGATAAGCATTGTAGTTAGTGGTTAGTACACGACCGTATTGTTATAAAAAACATAAAATTATGAAAATTTACCTGCAAAACTACATAGAGGCGTCTTTAATTCGTTTTCTTATCAACATTTTTTTTTGCTTATGTCTATTTATGATTCATTTTTCTTTAAATTAATCTTTTTTTGAACCCTGCATTTCAACAGTCAAAGAGATAACGGTTTTGAAAAACAGCTACATACATTTTCTTCGGATCAATCATTCGGTAAGATCCGAGTATGCAAAAAACTATCTCTCTCTTTCCTTTAAAAAAGAATTATAGAAATTGGTAACCTGGTCCAAAGTTATGCGGTAACATACATACAAAAATAGAATAATATTCCGACGAATTGATAACCTCCTCATTTTTTTTTGAAGCCGGTTAAAGCAAGGTGTCTAATGGAAATATTTCCTAAGAGTTATTTTAATTCTACGAAAAAAATTTGCATTTTCATTGCCGCTTTCTCTTTTCGTGTTCGATTTTAAAACAAAGGCAAACCGGTGAGAAAACTCTGTGTTAGTTCCTTAAAATTTCAAACCCTTGTAAGGCAAAATATGCACCTTCTCTGCTCTTTGACTCTTTTGAGGGGAGATAACTGCCGTGAAAATCAGATGGTTGCTTAAAACTAAAATATTAGCCCTGTTCCAGGTGATTGGCGATTTGCAGGATTTACAGGAAAAGCTTTTTT
>NW_023458561.1:47835296-47857780 GCF_013731165.1 Rhagoletis pomonella | reverse complement strand
AGTTGAGATTTGGTCGAATTTTATCAGTTGCGGCAATGCATGAAACGTCTATTCAACATGACAGTACGTTTAATCAATAATTTTACCTTAATGGTGTGTTTAATGTGGCTGAAAATAATAGTTTTTGGTTTTAGTTTAATTTTTCGTTCGTTTTTCAGCAAAGAAATTTGACGTAGACACAGCTAAAAATCAACTTTTTCATTCCTACCCAGTACTTGGCTCGAAAGTATCGATACCAAAATTACTTGTAAACGAACGATAAGTATTGAGATGTGTTTGTATTTACTCATATCGTGTCATTCTATTTATTCCGTGTAGAATCGTCCGGCTGCCGAATTTTTATCTTTGCCGAATTGTAGAAAGAAATGTCGGTATCATCGTCCACGCAGGGAAAACAAGTTAAATTCTACCCTTCCAGCTCAGCCAGCTCCGATAGGTAATTGCAAGTAATGAAGTTGGTGAACATGTTTGCTATTTAATAACGCGATCAGAAATCCCAAAGTATACATATGTGAAAATCGTGCACCTATAATTACTGTCTTGTTTTTTTTTATTTATTTAATTGATGTCGCTTTTCAGTAAAGCATAGCCAATCAATGCGCAATAAAAGATTCGGTGGCTCACCAGTATATATATTTTTTTAAGTATAAAACAGGAATGTAATAAAAGCAGAACCAACAATGAAAGCGTAAAATTTTGATTCCCGTATGCTGCTTACATTTCACGTTGAGGTACACGAGTTCCTGTACGAAGATAAATGTGCAATCAGTAAAACTGCCATTCAGACGGTGCAACACGCGGCGTGTTCATTTAACCTTTGTTAAATTTCTATTTTGACCAAAAGTGAAGAAAAATTAATTTCTGTGTTCAATACATGAAGGGACGGTCAGTTGAAAATACGCATAACTGCTTTTAAGTTTATAAACAACAATTAAAATCTTCATTTTCCTCCAGATATTTTCCACATTGTGCAATATTGTTTGAGTTGCTTTGCACTGTGTACTGAAGGTTTCTCCATTAAAGTAGATGATTATTTAACGTGACACATCCTTCCCTAAAGAAATTCAAACAACATGAGCGGAAAAGTGACTGTGGCACATAATGGATTAGCCTGCAATAGTGATATCGCGAAGAAAATTGGCAGCAACTCAAAGATGTCTAGCAACGAACAGCCATTGAAAAAATTATCGTCAGTAATTTTATCTTCAGCATCAATTACTAAATCACCTACGTCGTCATCGTCATCTTCGTCAACATCATCGCATTTATCGTGCACAGCCGATAGTGGCATTGGTAGTCTCATGTAATTTTTTATACATTTCACCATATTTGCCCTCTGATACCCTATCTCTAAAATCATTTATAGTTATTATTAAACGCATCTTATGTTAGTTGCCTTCCAGGCGCTTCACGATTTGTACGTTTTACTGTAAGTTTTTTTCGCTATTCAAAAACCTTATGGAAGTTGGCTACCGGGAACGACTTCCTGTAAAAACCTGCAAATCGTGAAGCATCTGGAACGGAACTATTAGTAGCATATAAGTATGTTCAGACATATATATGTATGTTTGTCTTCATTTATTCCTTGGACCTTATTCCTTCTTTTTGTTGCTAAAGATTCCTTATGATAATTTACACCTTCCCTTTAGA
The DNA here is from genome assembly GCF_013731165.1 of Rhagoletis pomonella. Lineage (NCBI taxonomy): Eukaryota > Metazoa > Arthropoda > Insecta > Diptera > Tephritidae > Rhagoletis > Rhagoletis pomonella. The sequence goes on along the minus strand of NW_023458561.1, from coordinate 47,856,130 downwards.
TATTTACATTACAATGCATTTTTTTTATAATATTGCATATTTATTTACTCATAATCTTTGGTTCTTATCAGCTTATAAAAAATTATTTTTCATTTTTACGTGCGCAGTCGCTATATTTTTTGTTTGTTGAGATATCGTATCTACATAGTAGATTAGAAAAATAATTTTTAAGTGATCTCTGTACACGTGTCGATGCTTTCACTATCTTTTATATGTGGATAGATAGTCAAGTGTTGTGCTTATGGATAATTTTTCTGCATTAAAGTTTATCCGATAGCCTTGCATGGCACGATAACACGTTTCCGTCTAGGTAAATCAGTTCAGGAACAAAAAACTTCATATACAAATGGGTCCATAAATAGTGAGTGAGTAGTGAGGTTATAAAAAAATTAAATATCCACATGCATGTTTTGTGGCATGCGCCGCATTTCATGTGTTCCATTGCTCGTACTCGATCATAGACAGCTGACGAATTTTCTTTGGGACATATCTATAAATAAGTACATATAAACTTATGTATATATGTATGAACTACGAACGACCGCCGAAGCACATGTGAGTGAACACGCCGCTGTTATCGTATAGGCCGGCAAATAAACTTAGTCATCCATTTGTTATTTACATAAATACTTTACATACTATATATGTGTGCTATACAATTAAAATTTTCTTCTAAAATTGCATACAATTAAATTGCATATAAACTACACATGTATGAATATACTTAATTGAGTAACCCTGTCGGAAAATGGATAATTTGGTAATGACTTTATAGTAAAACAAAACTTAAAATGTAATTAGGAAGGTTCTGTAATTCGCTTCCGAGCTAATTACAAGCCCATTCAATTTGAATTCAAAGTCACATTTGTAGAATTTTCACTCAGTTTCCCACGGGGATGTTTGGTCAAACTGTTGCTTCAATTTTTACACTCGTATATGCAATCGAACCAAAGACTAACTTTGTGGTGGTCACATACCAAGTTACTCGTCTGTAACGTATCGAAAATAAATACACATGTACTGTGTGTTAAAACTTTTCAATTGGCTAAATTGATGCAAATTACGTATTTGTGGGCACGGCATCGTTTTCAAGTACATACACAGTCGGTGTCAAATGTTAGTGTACACCTTGTTTTAATATACTATTCACTATTATTTTAATGGAAATATTTTTGTCATTATTTTTTTTATGAAAATATAGTGAAATCTGTAATTTAAGCCATATAAATCAATTTGTATAAAGCTCATACAAATTTCAAAATATTTATTCAGAATTTCTAGAAAATTTTCGAGTGTGCAGTTATTCAGAATTTTTAGAAAAAATTTAGGTTGATAAAGTATGGTCGACAATTACTTTTATATGGAGGAAAATGCCTAGCACCGTCAGAAAATAATTATTAAAAATCAACGCTATTTTCTAGCGTTTTGAAATGTGCACTTTTACGTACTAAAACTGAATGGGCTATAAAACTGATACCTAATTTTGGAGGCTTGAACTGTTTTGTCATCTGAGGGAAATTTTTTGAAAAGTTCTCTAAGAAAGTATTTATATTCATAAAAAACTCAATATTTGTGGTATTTTCAGATCGGTCCAGCTCACGTAAATCTTAATATTTTTCTTGGAGGAAAACCAACTTTGTTTAGGAACGCAACTTTTTTTTGGTGATGCAGTCTAATCTACATAAACTGATATGAATATACATACATAATACATACATACTTATGTATAGATTTTAGCATGGGTGTTCAGATAAAACAGCTGACTCACACGGACGAGTCAGTGACCTATATTTCTTTGTTTTTAAATTTACTTGTTTACATGCGAATATCGGATAAAAATTATAGGGTAATGCAATAGGAGTATAAACAAATGCAAACCAAATAAAGTACGATTTCTATGTATATGCAAAAAAAAAAAATTAAAAAAAAAAAATTGCCTTAAAAAATTTGTGCATACCTACGTAATCAATATAGTAAATAATGCGTTGTATATAAAATAATTTCAAACTATATCGCAATGGATGTACATAATATGTATGGAATATTCATATCGTTACCTTAATTCACAAAGTCCTTAACCAACACTTTTTTCGAAACTGCGTGTTTCACAGATTTTGGTAGTATGTACTAAAATAAAAAATAAAAATTACAATTGTTAGTACCAAAAACAACGTAGTTACATGCAAATTTTTAAAGAGCCCTACCTGATTCAATTTTTATAATGTTTTTTTTGCTTCTCCTTAAAACAAACAATTTTTGGTTAGGGTCTTTGTAATTAAGGTAACGATATGTACATACATATGTAGTACAAATTGAATGTCTGGGTGGTCAGTCAGGATCGTAATTAAATACTAAGCCCCGCGCCTTTCTACTCAAATATATATGTACATGTTTGTGAATGTGTGCTTGGGTAAATTTTTGAGCTAATAGCTTTAATAATAACATTAAGTCAGGATCATTTTCATAACTGTCGGTGTTGGTATTCTATCTATATAAAAAAGCTTCTATAAAAGTTTAATGTATTGTCAAAGTCGTCTGCCATCATAAAAAAGGCCTTTAATGATGTTTTTGAAATTTTACGGGAGATGTTCTAAAGTAGCTAATTCATATTTTTAAGCAATATCTAAAATTTTATTATAGCGATATATTTATTTAAAAGCAAGCTAATGGGCTACATAAAAAAAACGTATTTTCGAAATATTTCATTCGGGGCCTTTTATTTGTATGTTAAAATTACATACATATGTATATACAAATCAGGAAAGTTTGTACCTCCCATTACACAAATTTTTTTATATCTTTCTCATTTTTAGTGATGATCGTCCAGACTTGACCGAGCAACTTTATATCGATCCAAATCTATATGTAGATATTGGCAATGGGGACTACTGTTGCCCGGCATCACCCACCACAGTGCCTGGTCGCGTTGTCTCATCGAATTCGTTGGAGTCGCCCGCACGTACCACCACACCAACACGTCCGGCACGTCGACAACGCACCACATCGGTGAACAGTCAATCGACCACCGCTAATCCAGCCGAATGTATCATACGCTCCAATAATCGCACAATATATACAGCTGGGCGTCCACCATGGTATAATTGCGCCGGCCAGCAAGTGGAACCATTTGTTATTGGTAAGTTTATGAGTGCGCTGCATATACTATATACATACATATCTACAAAACAATGACTGTAAAGCGATAGCCTAGTTGTAAATAATCTTAAAATTGATATGAATTAAATTTGACACAAGAAATTTATACGTTACGCAGGCGTTTGCGGTGGCAGCGCATCGGGCAAAACTACAGTTGCACAAAAAATTATCGAGAGTCTTAGTGTACCATGGGTAACACTGCTCTCCATGGACTGTTTTTATAAGGTAAATTGAAATTTTGAGTAATTTATTTCTTAGCGTTCATTAATAGTTTTATTTTTTATTTTACAGATATTAACTGAGAAACAGCACGAACAGGCGTTATTGAACGAATATAATTTCGATCACCCAGACGCTTTTGATATAGACTTATTGGTGGAGGTGTTGACAAAGCTAAAAGAAGGACGCATGGTGGAAGTGCCCATCTATAATTTTGTAACACATTCACGCGAATCAAAGACTGTGAGTTTGATGCAATTTTTCGTCTTTAAGTGGAAGTGTATTTTGTTTAACAAATCATTTGCTCTATTATGCAGAAAACTATGTATGGCGCAAATGTCATAATATTTGAGGGTATTTTAGCATTTCACAGCACGGAAGTACTTAAACTTTTAGATATGAAGGTGTTTGTTGACACCGATGCAGATATACGTTTGGCAAGGCGTCTCAAAAGGTAAGTAAGCTGTATAATAAAAAAATAATATCTTACAATTTGTGTTGATCTAATGAATTTCCATTCCCAAAATTAAAATCGAATTATGATCACAGATGCCTCCTCGGGACATGACTATACTGAGAACCTTTTTTTTAAACTTTTATTTAGTAAATTCCTACATTTTAAAGCTCGATATGTATATTTACTTTATAGGGACATTTCACAACGTGGTCGCGATCTCAGTGGTGTACTTAAGCAGTATTTGACCATGGTGAAGCCTTCATATGCCAATTATATCGCCCCCACAATGGCACATGCCGATATCATTGTCCCACGCGGTGGCGAAAATAAAGTAGCCATACATCTAATTGTACAACACGTACATACTCAGCTGCAACTGGTTAGTCTTCTTGTCTTTTTCTGGAAGCATTATTTACTTTTTCCCCATATATTGTTCTTTTTTTTCTTGGTTGTAATGTAGCGTGGCTTTAAATTACGTGAAACCTTAGTTAATTCCTATAAGGATCAACCTATGCCCGACTCGCTACACCTACTGCCACCGACACCACAAATTAAAGGGCTGCACACTTTTATACGCTGTCGCGGTACTTCCAGGGACGAATTCATATTCTATTCAAAACGTCTCATACGTTTGGTCATCGAATATGCATTGAGTCTTTTTCCATTCAAAACAACAACAGTCGAAACACCACAAGGGGTGCTCTATGAAGGTAAATCGAAAATGTTGAACGCATTCTCTAGCACTTTGTACTTAGTTTGGATCTATTAATTTGTATATTTCATTTTTAAGGTAAGCGCATGGGTTCTCGAAAAATATGTGGCGTATCCATTTTGCGTGCCGGTGAAACTATGGAGCAGGCAATTTGTGATGTTTGCAAAGACATACGCATCGGCAAGATTCTTATACAAACCAATCAAAATACTGGCGAGCCCGAGTTATACTATTTGAGATTTCCGAAGGACATTAAAGATTATAAAGTAATACTAATGGACGCCACAGTGGCTACTGGTGCTGCTGCTATGATGGCTTTGCGTATTTTGCTGGATCATGATGTGCCGGAAGAGAATATAATATTGGCTTCTTTGCTGATGGCTGAAATTGGAGTGCATTCAATTGCGTATGCCTTCCCTAAAGTGAGGATTGTGACGTCAGCACTAGATCCCGAGGTGAATGATAAATTTTACGTGATACCCGGCATTGGTAATTTCGGTGATCGCTATTTTGGTACCGAACCGTCTGATGACTATCTTTAGCCATTTAGCTTAAGTAACTTAAAATAATTCGAGAAAAATAAATAAAATATTTAAAATCTAAAGTGTTTATTTCACCTCAAGACGTTGTGGGCACAGAAGATATTCAGCGTGATCACATGGATGGGGAAAATGGGGTTTTTATCGCATGGAAGACGCGTAATGGCTGATTAGCCCTACGTTCAAGTTCCAGCCTCAACTATGCATGTTTTGGGAAATTTAAACAAGAATTAGTTAATAACAAAGACAATACTTATTGTAGTTTACAGTGCCACCACTTTATTGTCGTATAAATACTACAAAAACTTCATCAACATCTGTAACATTAAAGCGATAAATATTAATATTAACCCAAAACCAACGTACTTTCCTACAAGGTCCTCTTTATCACTTTCTGTATTGATCTTACCATTTCGAATATGGCCATTTCGTTCTGGTTTTACGGTACAACGTGTCCAATCAGATTCGTTGTCAATGATTTCTGCAATCATACTAAATTTACTGGAACCTGTAATGCGTACGCGAACCGCGGTGCCCAGTAGATTTTCCCGCATAGGTAGCAAAATTTGTTCGTATCTCTTATTATGTCCAACATAGTGTTGCTTGTCGTGTGATATTTCTGTTACTAACACTGTGTATTCCTCACCCACGCGACCATAATATGGCGAATAGCTATTAAATAAATCCGTCAGCTGCTTAGTCCGTTTCTTTACCAAATGTGCTGGTATTCGTTGCATTTTGGCCGCGGGCGTACCGGGTCGTGGAAAGAATTGGTTTATAAAAAGGCTAGGAAAACGATATTTGGCGCACATTGTCATTGTCTCTTCGAAGTCTGCCTCCGTTTCGGTTGGGAAACCACAAATTATGTCAGTGGCTATGGTGATACCGGGTACCCGCACACGAAGGAAGTCAACGACATGTTCAAATTCGCTTCGACTATATTCACGTTTCATGTCGCCCAATACCGAGTCGCTGCCACTTTGGACTGGTACATGAAGAAAAGCGTATACCCTTGGATGATTTAGCACCTTTGCAATTTCCTCCAGATGTTCCAATATGTAAGGTGGGTTTGTCATGCCTACTCGCAGCATACAATGGTCAGGTATGACTTCAACCAGTTGCCACAACAGTTCTGGCAGTGAAGTGCCAATGTCTCTTCCGTATGCACCAGTATCTTCTGATGTCAACCAAATTTCACAGCATCCCTCAGTGAAAGCTTGTTTAGCACGTTCTACAATCTCCTGGGGCGGGTAGCTGGCCAAATCACCACGAGCATGCTTTGTTTTACAGTAAGTGCACTGGTTAAGACAACCAGTGTTGATTGGTATAATTTCGATTAAAGGATTCTTACGGACTTTTGGCAGCGCTAAACGCGCACCAGCTACACGTTTCCCTTGCTCTTTTTTATTCTGCAAGAGGCGTACGCTGTGACCCTTCAACGTTTCTTCTACCACTTCAACTACGCGATCTATTTGCTGAACACCAATTACAGACAGGCCACGTAGGTAATCGGACTTCGGTGCGCCTTGTGGTACACATCCTGCTACAACGACATGTTTTCCATTAGACATACCAGATTGAATTTCATTTCGGAAGGTATCCTCAGAGGGGTTTTTCACTGTACAGCTGTTGAGTAACCAAAGATCGGCATTTTCTTTGTTGTCTGTTAGCTTGTAGCCAAATGCAGAAAGTTGTCCAGCCATATATTCCGAATCAGAGTTGTTGTGTGCACAGCCCCATGTTTTCACATATACCGTCTGGGTTCCAGGGATAATGCTCTCGTAAATTTTCCTCTCTGGCAATTGCCGCTCCGATGCGTGCATATCTGCATCGCTGCCAACTACTGTTGCGCGCTTCTTGGGCCGAACGGACACGTTCTTTTTATTTTTATAGCGATCACGAGGTTTCACATCGTCTTCGCAGATGAGATCCTCGATATCTTCGATGTTATTTTCAGGTAAATCCAACATTGGAGCGTTTTACCATGTGTGATGTTTTCTTAGAGATGTGATATTTTGATGTTACAAAAGTCATCGTTATTACACTTTAGTCTATAAATCATCGATATACAACTTAGTGGGGCTCTTCATATAATGGGCTGTGCCAATTGATAGTATTGTATTCTGCGTTATAATGGCCTTATTCATAAAAAATAAAGTAGCTTTATAAATGGTTTATAAACTGAAACATGTATAAAAACGTAAATTTATAAAGCTCTTTAAAACTACTTGGGAAATGTTTAGCTATTTGTACAACGATTTAGGGGTGGGGGCGGGGTGTCGGCCCCACAAATCCCACTAATTGAAAGAGGATTGTCGCCGCTTTATGAAAAGTCACCCCTCTCCCCCCAACCCCTCCCAGAGGCCTCTGGGGAGCTGTTTGAAAATAAGGGAATTTTAGAGCTCAATATAAATTGTTGAATGTAATATATTTTTTCTTCTTTTCTAATTAATTTTTTATTTTTAAATGTCTATTTTATTGCTTTAAAAATGAAATATATTTCATTTAATGTGATTAACTTTTGGGCACTTTTTTCTTAAATTAAATTTTTTAATTTTAATTTTCTTTAAATTTAAAAATATTACATATTTTAAAAAGATATATATTTCTATTAAGTTTACTTGTTTTTTAGGGACTTATTTTATCTTCTTTTTAAATTTAATTTTCTTTTAATTTTTAGAATATCTCGTATTTGAAAAAAAGTATTTTTTTTTATTTTGTTTAATGTTTAAAGTTTATTGTTTAATTGTTTTTAAAATTTAATTTTCTTCAAATTTAAAAATATTACATATTTTAAAAAGACAAATATTTCTATTAAGTTTGCTTGGTTTTTTAGGGACTTATTTTATCTCCTTTTTTAATTTAATTTTCTTTTAATTTTTGGAATTTCTCGTTTTTGAAAAAAAGTATTTGTTTAAATTTCGTTTAATGTTTAAAGTTTATTTTTAAAAAATATATATATATTGATTAAAATTCATTTAATTTTTAGGAATCTATTTTTCTTCTTCTTTTATTAATGTTTTTTTTAAATGTCTTATTTTATTGCTTTAAAAATGAAATATATTTCATTTAATGTGATTAACTTTTAGGAACTTATTTTCATCAATTAAATTTTTTAAATTTAATTTTCTTTAAATTTTAAAATTATATTACATATTTCAAAAAGATAAATATTTCTTTTAATTTTACTTGGATTTTTAGGGACTTATTTTATTTATCTTCTTTTTTAATTTAATTTTCTTTTAATTTTTGGAATTTCTTGTTTTTGAAAGAAAAGCATTTTTTTAAATTTCATTTAGTTTTAGATACTTACATATGTACATATATTTTTTTCTTTTTTGTTATTAAATTATTTTTTCTTTTTTAAATTTAATTTTCATTTAATACATATTTTAAAAATATAAATATATATATTTCTTTTAATTTCACTGGATTTTTAAAGACTTATTTTATGTTCTTTTTCAATTTAATTTTCTCTAATTTTTAGAATTTCTTATTTTTGAAAGAAAAATAATTTTTTTAAATTTAATTTAATTTTTAGAAATTTAAATGTTTTTCTTTCCTAAATTCGAATTTATTTTAATTCTTGGATTTTAATGCTTTAAAAACGAAATTTTTTTTATTAATTTGAGTACATTTTAGGAAGTTATTATTACATATGTACATATATTTTTTTAATTTGATTACTATGTGCATATGTATTTAAAAGTAAAATATATATATATTTTATTTTCATTTAATTTTTAGGAACTTATTTTACATTGTGTTTTCTTTTTATAAATTTAATTTTTAGATTTCATTGTTTTAAAGAAAAACATTTGTTTAATGGAAAGCCAACGCGTTGCTAAGTTAATTTTTAGAAAGTTATTTTATTAGGAGTCTATTTTTTTAAATTAAGTTTCTTCTCCTTTAATTAAATTTTCATTAATTTTAAGGTTTTATTCTTCTAAAAAAAATATAAATATGTTCTTAGAATAACGCTAAGACCTCCTCGTTAGCAGATCCTTCAATTAGTCTTTCGCCAGAAAAGTGCTTTCAAGAAAGTTGTTCGAGTTGAAAGACTTTGGTGAGATGAAAGACAATCGCCAGAATTATCCTGTAAAGCCACACTGCTAAGGCCTAATCAGTTCAAAAATAATAAAAAAATATTTCGAGTATTTAGCGAGTATCTTTAGAGGGTAATGCAGAATGGAAAAAATAAGTTTTCAAGTGATCCATCAATCCCCCCCTAATGTTTATATCGCGTGAAGAAAGTTCAAACCTGCTCTCTGCGTGAAAAGAAGATTAAATATCACATGAAGAATACATACCAGTGATTTGCCATGCCTCGCCTCAGAAAAGATCGTACCGTACTTAAATTCATTTCTACTTACTCCGCAAGCATTTGCGTAAAAACTTTACCGAAAAATGTAAGCTTGTTTTATTGTTAACTAATTTAATTTTTTTTTAAACAATTTTTGGCACAAAAACTCTCAATGTTTGAATATTTTAAACTCTCAACCGTAATTTCTAAATAAATAAATATGTACATATATTATACAATAGCTGTGCACTAATTCTACAATGAAAACTCTCACGTCTCTTTAATTTCATTTTTGCAAATGCTACAAACCGTCATTGGCTGCCCTCGTCCCCGTCCAAATTGCTCTCGTTCACGCTGTCGCTTATATTTAGCAATCAGTGCTGAGTTATTCAAGTCGGGACTGCGCGGTGTCTTTGTGCAGCAACAACAGCAACAGCAATTGAAATATTTCAACGGCACCGATTCACCCTCTTCAATGGTTTGTGGTAAATTTTTGCCACGTGTCTCCGGCAGGAAAAGGCTAGCAAAGCCGCCGATAATTAATAGCGCACCCATTATTATTAGCGGCAGCACAAGCATGCGCTGACCCTGAATAAGTAATCTTATTTAGAATTAGGTTATGGAATGAATTAAGTTCAACTACTTGCCATGTGATTAATAATTGGTATGACTATGGGTCCGATCATCGCGACTACCGAACTGAAGCTCATGCCCAAGCCACGCACCACAGTCGGATAGAGTTCGGAAGCGAGTAATGGTAGCACTACGAATGCCGACGAAATGCCCATCTTACCGATGCAGTAGAGTAGCAGCATTATCTCTGGCTGTTCATCGTACAGCAATGTCAAAACACATGCCACACCCCCCACCAACATAGATATGCAAAGTATCCAACGTCGGCCGAAGTAGCTTAAGCCTGGCCATAGCATAATGTAGGTAGGTAGCTCAACAACGCCAGCGAGAAAGAAGTTCCATATTTCATCACCACCCAAAGCTGGCGCATAATAGCTCAGTCCCACATAGACGCTGGTGTTCGCAAACCAAATTAGCGTTATAATCAATGTTTTACGACGCATGTTTGTGGTGCGAAATAAATCCAAGATACCATAAGATGTCTCTGTCTCTTTTCCCATTGCCGCTTCGGCCTGCTGTAATTTTTGGTGCACGATTTTTACGAAATCTGGTGGGATGTTGTGGCCATTAACACGCGCAATGGTTTTCAAAACTCGTGCCGCCTGTCGTGTTTTACCCACTGCGAGCAGCCAACGCGGCGATTCCGGTAGCACGAAATAGCAAGAGAAAAGCAGCAGCAGTGGCAAAGAAACGGTCAGTGTGAGAAAGCGCCAATCCCTTATTAGATACACTATGCCTGCGAGTAGTACCAGCCCGCATGAGTAAGCAATATTTGAGACTATCGTGCAAAAAACGCGACGCTCAGGACCAACCAGTTCAATAGCTACACGAAGGGAGAATGAGACCAAAGTGAAGGTGTTGTGTATGCAACAGCTTACCAAGGACATAAGGACTTGCGAGTATGGCCGGCACGGTGAGACCCACCACAAAACGCATACCCAACCAGGAATAGTAGTTCCATGCGAAGGCACTAGCTGCGCATGCGACAATTTCTATAAGAAGATAAACATAAAAGGAGGGTCGACGTCCCCACTTATCCTGCAGATAGCCGAAGACGTAGTTGCCGATCAAGCCAGCAACGCCAAACAGAACCAAAGCCAGCGTAACCAAAAAGCTTTGGTCGCATACAAGATTCCACTAAAACAAAAATGCGAGGTTGAGAAAAGCGCCTACGAAGCACAAACTCTATCTTACCTCTGTAACCACTGTGCTGCTGTACATTGAGCGATCATAATACCAGCCATGTTGGCAGCTCAGAACTGGGGTACGTCCTGGATTGCCGATTTGCCAGACCTTATCTTGTTGCAACTCTATAGGGGTGCGGTACTCCATATATCGCACAATATCCGAGTAATTGCGGTTGTACATCGCGCAGCTGGCATACTCAACGCTGCTGTTCACCATGCTCAAAGGTATGCTTAGGTTTTTCACCAGCGCACCATAGTCCTGCGCCCATGGTTCCAATTCGGGCACACGACACCAATGCTTCGGCGTTGCTGCGATAAATAATTGACTATGGGTTTTAATTATAGTTAATACTCGTATGATATATGGATTCGAAAATATAATCGGCCGTCTAAGCATCAAATTCACCTGTAGGCGTGGAAGGCACAAGGCAACGCTGCAGGTAATAGCACCGAACAAATAATAATTTTCTGGTACAAACCAAAGGATCCGACCTCTTTAAGTACTTCATCGAAATCCATGGATGGTAGGATAATTAGACGGCTGAAAGAATATTCATAACTCCTTTATTAGCTGTATATTTAAAGCGTTCGCAACGAAGCAAAAAACTGTGCGACACAAGAGCCCACTTGGAACTGAACGCGCGCGCCACAGCCAAAATTAGTGGAACCAACATTCACAAAAGGCTACCCCAAATAAAAAATAATTTGGCACATTTGTATGCATTTAGCTGCAGCTACGAGTAAAATCTCTATAGCGCAATGATGGATTCTGTGTCTGCTTTGTCGACAGAGAATGTAGTATGTAGTTGTTTTGATTTGCAAATTCAATTGGGCATAATTATATTATGGGCAGTAGCCTGTTTAATTAATTGGCTACCCTAGCGTTAGCAAGGTCTCCGTCTCAATGGGATACCTAAAGACCACATAGTTTTCCGCATGTGCAAAAAAATGAATATATACCCTGTGGTAAAAATGGGATGACACATAAAGGGACTGGTAAAATGCTAGCTATATCGGGGTTCTTTTTTGAACTAGTGAAAAATTGGATCTAAGTAGAGTTTAAGATTTATTGGCTGGATGATCATAAAGAAGAACAAAGATAGATATTGGACGCTCACATTTTGGTTTGTTTATGTTTACCCGAGTTCCTCCTCCAATTATTATTTTTTTTGAGGCATGAATCCTTCCATTAAATTAATTTCCAAAATACTCGCTACATTGCGCTGAAAATAACTGTTTTAGCTTTTTAAGCATTAAAACTAAATAAATCCAGAATTTATTATTAAGTAATTAGTAAGTTAATCGATCGGTTGCACCAAAAACCAGATATGTCGCGACCTAGAGGATCCGCTGTACCCTTTGATAAGTTAATAACCCGGAAAGCCTAAGATACTATCAGTTCAAGACACTAAATGCAAATAATGACTTGGTAGACGAATTCCTGATACTAAGTATCACAATTAGGCAATCCAATCCCGCAAGCTTGCGGGATTAGCGGGACTGAAATTAAAATTATATTATTTCCTCTAGACAGTTAAATTCAAAATTGATATATAAAAAAGACGATTTGATTTAGAAAATCTACGTATTTACTTTTAATAAGATTGGTTTTTTGATAATATTTCCGAAGGAATGATAAAGTCTTTAAAGTTTCATCTTTTAAATTCGATCTTATTTTATTGCACAATCAGGAACTTTTCATTTTGGTGATTATGCATAGTTTCGTAGATATATGGTCAAAATCGCTATATCTTATTGGGTATTTTTCAAAAGAGAATAAATTACAAGCTGCATTTTTTTTGTAAGCGAGCGACAAAAGAACGCCCAACTCGAGTAAAATTTCCTTTTAGCTACTTAAGCAACCCTGCTGGTAGCTGGCAAGAGACATGTGATTAGTTCAATGGGATTTAGACACAAAAAACAATAGAAATTAGTAATAATGCGAGGTATTTGCGTAATATATATACTTATTTAAAATATAAATCATATATACACGTAAACAAAAATTTTTGATTGTTCTTCGTATTTTCTGTCTTTTTTTAGTGCCTTATTTTGCTTGTTTTGCATTACCTTTTTTTTGCCTTTTCCTGCCTTTTTCGCTATTTTGTTTTGCCTTTTCTGCCTTTTTCGCAATACCTAGTGCCTTTTCCTGCCTTTTTCGCTATTTTATTTTGCCTTTTTTATAGGTTTTTAGGTCCTAAAAATCCGTTCCCTGGTTATGAGTATTCGAAATTTAGCATCTGAAAGAAAAAAGTCAATTTTCCGTTGGCACACTTATTTATCGATACAAACGGACTGTTTTAGACTTGAATAATGTGTCCATAAATCGGTAAGTGAACAAAGTTTAAGCTAGTTATAAAGGCGAACGTTTTCAAATTTTAATAAATTTCGCAGGACCACAAAAAAAAAAAAAATCGATGAAAGGTTAATAATACAAGATCAGGTGTTTTACATATATGTTTCTGGGGTCGCTGAAGACGAATCTGAACCTCGTTATGCTCCATAACGTCAGGATTTGCTTCTAACCTCAACGCACATTGCGAATCTCAATGAACTCCTCCAAAAGGCCTTCTGAAGGACGTCCTCTAAAAGCCCTTCCTGAAGGCCTTCTATGGGTAGCGAAAGAAGAAGCCTTTCAATTGATGACAGTCCATACAAAAAAGAAAGGAGAAAGCAATGTAGAGTGGAAGGCCTCCTGACTCTCAGGAAGACCTTTCGGAAGAGCTTTTAACTCCTGAAACTATCTACTGGGTTATAAAATGATGTATATTTAAAACAGCCATGCACGACAAACATTTTGGCGAGCCCGTTCACAACTTGCAATCGGCTAATTAATTTTTTCTGTTTTTTCCGCAAATCCCGCATATGTAATCCCTCATTTCTGATCCCACAAAAATGGCGCGGGATCCCGCGTTTGCGGACGGACAACCATAAAGTATGGCCATTCTTTTAATTTAGAGTTGAAATGCACAGAGTTCGATTAAAAACGATCAGCCGAGCGCCTCCGTCCTGACCTGCGGGCTGCGTCGGATCTACATCCGCTAAACTTAAACGTAGAATACGTAAAAATAATAAGAGCACATTCAGGTTAAAAATTTTAAACCCATTTCAAATGCTACCCATATTTTCAACATGTGGCAGCGCTTTTTATTTTCTTAATGTTCAAGAAAAATATTTCCTAATACTCTTTCGTTTGTCACCCATGTTTTAACATTTCATACAATAACAGATGGAAGAATATTGAATATTAAAAATATTTGTAAAATAAAACCTTGTCAAACCTTTTGCGTGTGACACTCAAATATACATACATATTAAAATTATATAATTCCCTTAATTGAAGTTGCATTTAAATTAAAAAACGTGTGGCAACTCTGCTACAGGTGTATTTTAAAACTAAAACATCTGACACCCGTATTGTGTTGCATATTAACATCATCTTATTCCTTTAATTCAAGATGAAATTTGAAAAGGTGGCAAACCTCCTACATGTAGTTCAGAAATAAAATATCTTCAAAGCAGTTTCGATAGATATCCATATTGAAGTAATCCATTACATTGAATTTAACTTTGTAAACAGGTGGCGACTCTCTTTTAAATATTTTCAAAGCACAATCTCTTTCGACTGACAATTTTCTAATCGCCTTAATTTAAGATTGAACTTGTTTTTGTAAACGGGGAGCAACGTTGTTTAAAATTATTTCAAGCTAAAACCTTTTTATTCTTTTAAATATGACACCCGTATTGCGACATATGTTCAAATTACCTAATTCTTATAATTAAAGTTGAATAAAGTTTCAAAACAAGTGGCAACTCTCTCACATGTAGTTTAGAATACAGTTTTTCAAAGCTATTTTGATTGGTATTCATATTGTAGTAACTCATTTTACCTACTTTATACATTGAATATATTTTTGTAAATGGGTGGCAACCCTCCTACATATAATGGAGAAATAAACCCTATATTGTATTAATGGATTGAACTTATAAATAATTTGTATTTAATTATTTATCAGGGGGCAAACCTTAAAAAAAAACATTGCATATCTATAGGCCAAGGCTTTTAGGTTGATACCTATTTTTTTAAAATCGAACTAACGTTACAGATCTGATGATATGATTATTTACTTCCATATGGACATATATGTATATGTACATACATAGAATACTAAAGGAGAAACAGATCACATTAACTCCAATCAACATATCGCACAACCAGATCTAAAGTGCGATCAACTGAAAAAAATTTGTGTGACTTTTTTTGCATAAATCAATTCATAGCGCTTACATTCAATTAATGGCAATATTTTTTTCTTCATGATTAAATACATTAGTTGAAAAACTACTGTTATGCTTGTTCTTGTATTAATTGCGTTCAATCTGTACTATCCACAAGCAGTTAAATTTCCCTCTATTTGAGGTAGCCCACTTTAGATCTAGGTATGATATATGAACATATGCTGTGATTAGGTTATACATATTTTTCCGGAGCTGCGCCATCTGTTACTCAAAAGCCGAAGTACACACACATACTTTTTGTCTCCTTCTCACACTTCCAGCGCATGCATGTGTTTGAAAATGATGACGAAGTGATTTTGTATGGAAAATCATTTATACCCATATATTTGAATCAAATAAACATACCTAGAAGATATCAACCAATACTTCCCATTTACCAAACGAAAGGAAAAAACTTGAATTTTTAATTAAAGAAAACAAAAACAAAATCATTCGAGCGGCTTTCGAGTATTTTTGTAATGAAAAAATTAGCAAAATTTTTTAACAATTTTGTGCCGTAAAATGCTCAATTTTTGTGTAATTTATGTAAAATTTGGACACGATAATATTTCTATTGCCTTGGAAAACTTAATAAACAGCTTCGTAACCACCTTCCAGTAGTTTACTAAGGGCCGGTTGTTTAATGACTGATTAGCACAAATCGGAGGTAGAAGCTCCGGTTAAATACAAAAACTGCTTTATTGATCACATGTGATATGCATGATGTCGAAATCGTCGATAATGATGTACTGGTGATAACCAGACATTGAACAACCGGCCCTAAGGGCCGTTTTCGCTATCTCTGGTTAACACTAATCTCCAGTTAAACATTGTTACCAACATTACCGACACAATGTTATATGCATGGAGACAGTAACGTCCGTAAATATGTTTAACCTTGGGTTACCTCTTAACCAGAGATGGGGGAAAACGGCCCTTAAGAGGAAATGCACCACGAGAGACTAGAGCAATGAAGAAATAACACTTACTTACCTGTGTTCACGGAACTGTTGCCTAAGGATTTTAAATCGCGCTCATGAAGCATGGTCTCGAACCACCCAACAGTAGAGAGGTCTATGCCTCTTTGGCCCAAGGCCCCTGAGATATGTAGATTAGGGTGGTACTTAAATATCAATATCTAAATGTTATATGGATATCTTTTAAATATATATCGTTGTATGTATAAAATAAAGGCATCTATGGAAATTTCAAAATTTGAAACAAAATTTTTGGCGGTCGCCACAGGGTTTGAATCGTTATTTTGTTTTTTACAAAATTTTGAATTGAAATCTGGTAAATTTGAAATATTATTGAAATGTATTCATATGAATTCGCTCAGTCATAGCTAAGTGTAAATTTTGACGAATTTTCTTGATTAAAAAAATATATATTTTCAAACCATGGTAGCAACTCTTAAATTAAATTTGTTTTTTCTTTAATTTTGTAATTTTTGTGGATGTCTTTATTTTGAGCGCAGAACTAATTAAAGGGATGCCGCGTGATGTTGATATTTGAAGTACCACCCTAATGCAGATCCATAAGCAGTATTATCAAAAGCCCCCACTAATTCCAAGGAGGCACAAAGAGGAATCTCCTAAATATCGAGGGTATTTTCATAAATATACATAAATAAATGTTTGCTTATTTAAAAACTGGGCATACATTTTTAGTAATTAAAACAACAGGGAATATTTGTTTCGTAATTTAATTACCGATTGAAACTTTAAGCAATTTCAAACTGGGCATAAACTTATACCGGGTTTAAACTAGCCGTAATTGTTTTTTATTTGAAGTATGGACATTTTCCATCCTTTTATAAAGAATAAGGAAGTAACTTAAAAAAAATATTGTTATATTTCGGTTATTTACTGAATATATAAAATTTATCAACACATTTCGACCAAAAATATGACTATTGAATGGTAAAAAGTGCGTAAAAAACTAGTTATTTAAAGTTGAACATAAGCACATGAAACCCTGCACATATTCGTTTTTTCCAGGAACTAAGCATTTATTCACTTTTTCAGAGCCAAAAAGTCGATACTTTTCAAACGCTGGAAACTATGCTGGTACATAACGAAGAGTTACATACAACGTCAATTTTTGAAATATATATTTGTTTACTTTTTTGCAATTTTTTCCTTAAAAAAAAGAAAAAAGCTACCAGCCAAAAGCTAACTTACAAAAAAATATTAAAAAATGCTTAAACGCGACGTGGAAAGCTTAAATATTGAAGATTTCGATGACAGATACGTGCGTCATGCATTCATCTCGAAGGTCTTCGCCATTATTGCGGTAAGGTGACAAGTAATGACGCTAGTAAAATGTCTTAATCTACATTGATGTTAAACCACTTTCAGGCCCAGCTCGCCTTAACCCTTGCCGTCCTCTTCGCATTCGTCTACATTGATGCCATTCAAGACTTTGTAGTTCAAAATCCTTGGCTTATGTGGGTAGCGTTAGCTGCAGTTCTGGTTACAATGTTACCGATTGCCTGCTGCGAAGGAGTGCGCCGCAGTTATCCCATTAACTTCATACTTCTTATTCTCTTCACTTTGGCTGAATCATTTTTACTAGGTTGCATTGCCATCAGATATGCACCTGATACGGTTAGTAAGTCGGGGTTTGTTTTTGAAATTCATATTCATAACTATCCTTACATTTCCACAACTTTCTATCGCAGGTCCTATACTCCATTGGCATAACAACGATCGTTGTGCTTGCGCTCACCATCTTCGCCTTGCAAACATCTATTGACTTTACCGCCTGTTGGGCCTTTCTTCTGGTTGCTTCTATTATTTTGCTTATAATCGGCATTGTGGCAATGTTTTTTCCTTCGCGTGTGCTAATCATAGTTTATTGTTCTCTTGGAATTCTCATCTTTTCCATCTACTTAATATTCGATATACAATTAATGATGGGCGGCAAACATAAATTCGCGATCAGTCCAGAGGACTATATATTTGCAGCGCTCAGTATTTACATTGATATTATTACAATATTCATATACATCCTTACCTTAATGGGTTTCGTAGACAACTGAAGAAAGGGAAATGATTTGGATGAATTTGGAAAAAACGATCGCCAATGGCTTCATACAAACATACATATGTTTATTAAAGATTTTTCATTTACAGAACTTATTTGCTACATAATATCCAATAATATAATATTATTTCATGTATCTCAAAATGTTTTTAATATATTTTCAGTTGAGATAGGGCACTTTTGAACCAAATTCTGAGATGAGATAGGGCGTTCCTGAAAAGGTTTCTGAGACAGAGCGTTTTCGAACTATTTAGCTGCCAAGATAGGTCGATCTTCCACTCGGCCGTCGATTACTCGAGCAAGTTGGTTAATCAAATAGTCGGGTAATAAATTACTCAAGTCATCAAGATTTTGTTTATTCCAAACTATGATTAATCGAATTACATGAAATATGATTACTCAAAAAATTAATTTTGCTCGTTAAAAGAGTTTGCTTAGGAAAATGCTTATTTTCTTTTTACAGGAACATACCAATATTTCAGCATTTTTACGTTCATTACATTTTCAATAAGGGGCCCCATGCGTGTCATTTTCTTTATGCGCTTAAATAAGGGTTAAGTCATCTGTGTCCAAAGAATAAATATTTTTTGAAGCTGCTGCTGCAAAAAACAAAGCTTGTAAAGATTTATGAAGAAAATAATTCAAAATCTGTTCTACTTACAAGATTTAGAGAAATTACTGGTCAGTTAAAAACGTAATTTTTTACACAAAAAACGTCCAAACGTCAACAGGATACAAAAAAACGTCCAAATGACGTTAAAAACGTCAACCTGACAACGCTGGACCAAAGTTCTCAATAATACCTTTCATTTGATATCCATATTGAGATGTTTTAGATAAATTTAGTAGAATCGAAAATAAGTGGAAACCTTACACTATTATCCTAAGGGAAAACATTTTGTATATAGGGGAAGCATTGTTTAGGAACCTTCTCGTGGTACCCACGAATAGTAATATTTTATCTTAAAAAAATAAATAAATAAATATGTGATTCAAAATAGGTGCCAATCCTAGGAAAATATTTTTGAATTAGAAATCTTTAAAATACCTTCCGTTTGATACCCATATTATGATGTTTTAATTAATTTTTAACTAATTTCGAATAGGTGGGGCAACCTTATACGAGCCTTCTCGGAGATAGTGCCTATTCAGATAACCTTAGAATCTAAAACATTATTTGTATACAAAATTTTATCAAAATCGTTAGAGCCGTAAAAGAATTGTTCAGCAGTTAAGAATATCACATCGCAACTTAACCTTCCAAAAAATATGTTTATTCAGCAGGCAAAGAAGTTACACATAAAATTAATACCCCAGAAAGTTATACTTACATACATACATATATACCACATACTTTATTGTCTCCTTTAATTTAATTTAATTTTACGTGACAGACAAAATATAATATGTATTCTTTATTTGTTGCCTAGAAAGTAAGTATTAATTTCATGTTTAATTTCTTTGCCTGCCGAATAAACATATTTTTTGGAAGGTCAAATTCCGACGTGATTTTCTTAAGTGTTGATCACTTCTTTTATGTCAAATTCATACAAACTCATGATGTCGCTGCCGCGTTAAAAAAATTTTTGACGCCATCGACAAAGCGTTTAGATAATGAAAAGAACAAATTGAAAGCTGTGGCCCGTAGCTCGTCGTTTTCAATGTGCTCAGCACTTTAGCAATTGCTATTGAAAATATGTAGTAAAATGCTTCATTCACTACTTCGTATTGAAAAATTCCATTAACACTTAATAGGTGATCGATTTTAGAAAAAGCTTTCCTTTATCATTTGTTCCTTTGTTTGATCAGGCATTATACCTGGGACTCACGGAGCAACGCAACGACTCCGCTATGGGGGTGAATACTATTTTATGAGTAGAACTTGGCTGCTGATAGTCGATTCGGAGTTTTCGACATTAGAAGAGAGTAATGAAAAAATAATAGTACCGAGCTATTACAGAAAGACCATGAAGACTTCATCAAAGGGATGAAGGAATTAATTACTTTTTAAAAATAGTTATGCTGGTACCGATAAATATTTACAATTTTCGTACTTTTTTACAATAAGTATTATCTTTTGTTTTATTTAAAGAAATTGTTTCGAAACATCGCACATAGTTTTACTTAATCTACATATGTAATTTTAATCATTAATTTTGCACGCAAGATCTTAAATTACTATTAATACGAAAATAAATTATGCAAATGACGTAGATACATATCGTTACCTTAATTCACAAGCGCCCTTACCAACACTTTTTTCGAAACTGCGTTCTTCGCAGATTTTGGTTGGATGTATAAA
>NW_023458561.1:47788916-47835286 GCF_013731165.1 Rhagoletis pomonella | reverse complement strand
GTTAGTACCAAAAACAGCGGGGCTACATGCAACTTTTTAAAAATCCCTACCTGTTTTTGATACTCTTTTTATAATGTTTTTTACTTCTCCTGTAAAATAAAAAATTTGTTGGTTAGGGCTTTTTTGAATTAAGGTGTACATACATATGTTCGACGCAGCAAACAATATGGCAATTAATCTCCATGTCACACTTACATAAGTACATACATTAATATGTATGTATTTATACTGATTAAACTTATCCCCTTGACGCTCCAATTATGGCCAAAATATACATGAAAATATTGATAATGTCCAGGTAAAGGTTGAGCGCCGCAAAAATATACTCCTCGGGGCTAATAGCATACTTATGCTTACCGCCCATCATCAATTGTGTATCATAGACCAAATAGATGGAGAAGAGTAATGCACCCAGCGATGAATAGACGAGCGTTATCACTTTGCCGGGTATGAAGATTGCCACAATACCAAATATGAGGAATACAACAATGGCAACCAATAGGACGCCACCACACATGGTGAAGTCCCATTTGGTTTGGAAGGCGAATAGCGTCAAGGCGAGGCATACAGCAGCTGTTATGCCAACGGCCAACATCACCTTTGAAAAATTTGAACTGTTAGATTTATTCATACACTTGTCCACGAAAAATCTACTATGTACTTACCTCACTGGAAGCATAATATGTAGCGGTTACACCTAGCAGAAATGATTCCGCCAATGTGAAGAGAAATAGGAAAATAAAGTTCAACGGTGTTTTGCGTCGTACACTCTCGCAGCAAGCCATACACACCATGGTTACCAAAAGCACTGCTAGTGCAACCCAAAATATCCATTGTGTGCGATGAACCCAGTCTTTGACTGCTGTTACGTATATGAAGATCGTGATAATGCCGAAAGTGATTAGTAATTGTACCTGCAATTGATTGAGTAGTGGGTGACTTGAAACATCGTACTAGATACCATGATACAAAAAAGAAGGTAGTTTCAATAAACAACTTTTTGATTAAAAAGCAGATTTTTGACAATTGCTCAATTGTTAAAAAATCGAGGCGCCGTTACCCAATTTAAGTTTTTTGGTAGAGGGGATTTTATATCATATATTTGTAATTATGTATAAAATAGTTTTAATAACATTAACTGTTTAAAAGTAATTAAAATCGTATCTTAAAAATGTTTAAATTTTACACTAAATACGATGATCACTTCCCATTTAGGTTAATTAAATTTTAGTGAACATACACATATATATATGTAGGGGTTTTCAAACTTTTTTGTGGCTTTTTGTAATCTGATTATTTTACAATGTATCTAGCAAGGACTATTACGGTTTTCTATACTGAAGATAATTGTTTCTAATATACACATTTCGGTGTGAATATTATACATACTTAGATGGTTCACAAGGTGTCGTAAGTGTCCTATTGTCGTGTATCATAAAGTTTTGAACGGCTAAACAAATGTTTAGAGGACTTGCAACCACAACCAAATACTTTTTTAATGGTGTGAGATTTCATAATATGACTTTTATGGTGGCTTGCGTATCCCTTAAATATAGTTTACTGTTCAATATTGGAGCGGGTGTGAGAAAATTGATGACTCCAATCATTAGAAAGAGAACGGCCCAAACTCTAAGGCAAGTCACCCTTCACCTCTCTGACCGCTCGGCACCCATTTGAAAATGGGGTAAACTTAGCATTTTGCCAGAAAATGTAAGCACGGGTTATGGCAACCAAAGGACTTACGCGCAGAATACCTCTCCGCGTTGGAGGCCATCGGCCGCGCTTAGAAAAAATAACCCTAATCTGCCTCCGGCTACACGGTATTTTTTACAAAAAAGTGCATATTTCACACCGAATTTGTTAACAATTTAGTGTTCGAAAATTTTAAATCTTTACTTTCACTTTCACTTTCTTTTTATTTGGGATACGCGTGTGGACACAATAACCCAAAATCATTGGACAAATAACCGAACCATATCCAACAAAAGACCGTTTGCTTGTTCAAATTTCGATTATAAGAACAAAACGCTTTAAATAAACAAAAAATTAATAATAAAATTTGGAGGATTTTAGATGCTGGATATGGTAGCACAAAATGTCACAATCTGCTTAATTGTCAGGTTGTTAATATGGCGACGAAAAAGTGACAATGGAACTACCTTGTTTTTTGTATCATGCTAGATACTTAGTTCGCAGTCAATACATTTGCATGTACGTATGGATGTATATTAGACCGTACCACCCTACAAGCAAACAAAAAAAAAAGTTCGCCGTACACCACTGAATGTGAAGAATTTTTGCAAAGCAAAATTTCCCTTTTTTTTGCCGAACTTAGGGGTCGGTTTAAATAGGTCTACTGAAATAATCTAAGTACTTCCTTAACAAAGGTTTGAAGATGTTTGGAGTGCTTTAATTTACTGCCATTAGGATGGTACGTTAAGGGTTTAAAACCTGAAATCTGGTGGGTAAGTACTAGAACGGGGTACTTGAGGTCAATAAACTTTGAAACAAAACCATCGATATATCACACTTTACGATGCGACTGTAAATGCTGAAGATATGTTCGGCAAAAAAGAAAATCGGAATTGCCTTCGAAGCGAAATATGTACACTCTTAGCCAAAGTTGAATGATTTTTTGCGAGCTATAATTTACTGGCATTAGTATAAGATCTGGGGTCTCATGGGGAGGGGTATAAGATCCGGGGTCTCATGGGTAAGTACCAGAACGGGGTACATGAGGTCAATGAAATTTTCTCCTCGAGACAAGAACATCGTAAATGGCGAAGATATGTACATATCGTCGTTTAAAGTACAAAACCGCGTATCAACATAATGCAAAAGCGCGTATGTGAGATTGCATAAATTATTTTGTAGAGAGTAAAAACACTCAAATTTGTTCTCTCTTTTATAAAGCAATCGCATTTCTGGGTAGTATATTTTAGGACGAATAGATAAGGCTTGAGCCAAGAGCTTCGGTTACGCGGCTTTGCAGAACAAAGCAACAAACAAACAAACAACCTATACGTTCGGCCAACATAATTTTTTTCTTTGAAATTGCGTTTCAAAAAACTTTAGATCCGGGGGTGCAGGGCGCTGTTTTTTTTCTGGTATGGTCTAATGTACATATGTATGTACATTAGGATGCATCATCAAGATATTTTGGAAAATATTAAGGTTTACGTGAGCTGGTCCGATTTGAAAATACCTCCAAAAATCTCATTCAGTTGAAAAAATTTTTAAGTATTTTTATGCGGAACTTTTAAACTTAAAGGCTTCTATCATCTGAGGTAATTTTTAAGAAAAACTACATATTTATTGAGGCGTATTCTTGTTTTCGTACGATTTGGTAATTTGAAATTTTTGTATTGAAAATGATAGGAAAATGTCATGATTTTCGATTCGTACGAAAACACGAACACACCCCATTATAATTTTGTTTATTAAAATTTCGATCTTTGGAGGTATTTTCAAATAGGTCGAGCTCACGTAAATTTTAATATTTTTGCGAAACATTTTGGCGGACGTCTTAAAATATTATAAATTTTATATTTCCGATGGAAAAACAGTACATTTTTTTTGTATGGAGAGTAATGCACCCAATACATACATATTTTGGTAAAAAGTTAAGAGTATCACTTACCATAAGTATTGAGTAAACTTTCCGTATGAAGCCTTTTCGTATGCTCTCATCATCGAAAGAGAAGCTTTTTGCGCCCTCAGCATCGTAAGCGCCATAATTATTGTCACCTGTATGAGCGGCTAAGAAAAAATTAGTATACAACAAGTTAAGAAAAGTTTTTGGGGTTTGTTGAAAAGGTGTGCGACAAATTTATTTGCTTTTTTGGCATTTCTTCAGTTTTATTGATTTAAATTGGCAGTATGCAGGTGTTAAAAGTGGATTAAATGAGGTGGGAATTAGCTTGAATTGATGAACTATGTGACGACTAATACTAATAGTGGGTTCGCAGCGCTTAAAAAAAGGAACAAAAAAGTGGATAAAGTGCGGATTTTTATCCGTTTACTGATTCCATTCCGGATACTTTGACGATCCATTTTCCCACTAAAGTGTATATACTTAAAATATATATTAGTATGTATTCGTGGTATGTTGTGTAATTGTAACTGCGTGATCGTGTGATTTGATGTTGCTAGCGGTACATCAAATACACTAGCAACAACAACCACACTCTCACCGCTCACCACACAGAAGCACCGAATTCCGCTAGTGAGCAATTATGTCGCCTCTCTCATTGGGTTTGAGCCCAACTTACATACTCAGCCTTTCCCATTATTTCACGATGCAAGCAAGAAAATTGCTTATGATGATGACCTGACAATTTGCCTTATATACCCTTATGGACATCCTGGAGTGCTAACCAATTTGCTTTCAGGAAAACCAGATGCCGCCGCATCATTGCTCAGACTTATAGAATATGGCGCTATGGAAGGAACGGTGGTTCAGCCACGCTAATATACCTCACACTCCGGTTAGTTATAACCAAGAAATCGACTACTTCACTCCTAAACCTACTTTTGATAGGTTCTTTAAGACGAGCATCTCGTCAAGAACAGAGTGGCAAACACCAAGATCATGGAGAAGAGGGTTGACTATGGAGTTGTTTTCTCCAAGGAATTGGGGCTGGAATTATCTATGTATCAGGAATTCAGGACCACCGCAGCGTTTATCAGACCAAACGTTGACAAGAGTGCCTAGTAGGGCCGATGAGCTAGCCAGGAAAGGTACTATTCTCCCACTGTGTGAAAACGGAGGCGACCTGTAATTTAAGGCTTAGAAATAACATTATTAAAGTGGCCAATAGATTATGGCTCGATAAGGGCACTTGAAAAACAAGTAGGCTACTATGGCCGCAAACTGATAAGAAAAAAAAAATGGAACAACTACTCAGCTTCTCAATAGAGGACCTTTCGATGGACATGGCTTGTGAAACCGGTCATGGGCTATTTGGTAGGTACTCTTCTATATTAGAAATATTCTCCCATGAATAATGCAAAATTGCAAAGACGAAGAAGAAACAGTCGAGCCCTTCTTCTGCAGTTGCCCAGCTTTAGCTAAGAGCAAGCGGACTTTTTACGTAGGCATTACTTTGGATCTTCGCTTCATCTCTTATGAAAATTGTTTTATGGAAAATAGTCGTAGAAGTTCTCGGGCTTCAAGTGGTATCACCATGAAATAAATAATAAAGGCCAAAAAAACGGCTTGGATATGTCGTTCGTATGGGTGATGCTCCGGTGAAAGCATCCTTCGACATGATACACATAGAAGGACAATGCAAGCAAGGGCACCCACTAACACATTGGAAGGCCTCTGGTACAGAAGGTACTGTTTGTACTCGGGATGAGCAACTGGCGACACTTTGCAAATGAGAGGCAAGTAGACGGTTGTAGTGTCAAATAAGAAGAAGAATAAGGGGAAGGATGGGTGTGAAATAAATAGCGGGTTTGTATGGGTAAATGCTTTTATCTGCGTTTAACAAATCACGACAAAACGACAGCTTCATGTAGGGTTTAACGTGATTCCCTGCAAAAAGGCTTACAATCATGGTGCCTGCACTTAGCACAACAGATTAATTCTTGCCTTAATCATTGCCCTGAAATGCAAGCACTTCAGTACCAATTGGCAGTGTGTGGTGGACACACTTACCACCTTGGTAGGGCCGAGGCCTACCTAAAACCTCTGACGATCTCTGGATCACGACATCCGAGTGCAATGTAACTCCACATTGAACCATTGCTGGTTCTACCCGCATTTAGGTCGTAAACCACAGCCACCACGATACTCCCCGAAGGGCCGCACCATGAACAGACCGGAGTAGTGCCCGCCAGCCAGATCAGCTCAACCAGCCAGACTCGCCCGACTCGCCCGACTCGCTCAACATGCACATGCACATGCAGACTTGCAAAACTTATTCACATACACTCGATGTCCTCGACCTGGGGGCATACTTTCCGTTTCACCATCTTTCTCTCCGTTTTACAAGTCCTGCCAGAGGTGGTAGTACATACCTTGCGAGTCTTTTATCCAACTAGCCTCGCCAATCTGACCGGCAAACACAGTTCGGGGGCATCTGTTCCCCAGGGTACCGTTTTAAAGTTTTCGGTATGACTTTCGAAAGCCGTAGACATTTCTGCCTCCACCGACTCAGGACTGGCAGCCTTTGACTAGAGTAGCCCGGGGTCGTCAAGCCCGTACCTCGGAAAACGCTAAAGCCCTCGTGGCAAGAAATCAAAACGACAATAGTAAATCGATAGCTGAGTGGAAGATCGACCTATCTCGGCAGCCAGTTCAAAAACGACCTATCTAAGAAAAGTTTTCAACATAAACGCCCATCTCAGCACATTTTCAATGAACTTATTTTCTTCAACCAAATTTTGGGGTAGGGGGTTCCTTGAAAAGTTTTCTGAGATAGGGCGTTTTCGAACTGACTGCTGAGATAGGTCAATCTTACACTCAGCCATCGAAATGAGAGTTGTATTTATTTTTCTATCGGCTATTCAAAATGTCTTTAATAGAATGGTCTACTTTTAATTTTACGAAAATGTTTTTAGTGTTAGTGTGTGCGTTAGAATGTAGGTTTTGTGATTTTACCCACCATGCAAAACATGAGAAATAGGCAACAATCGTCAATGGCAACAAATTGGCAACTCGCCGATTTATTGCCGTAGTGAGAAATCGGCAATATTATTATTATTATTGTGATTTTAGACAGTAATGAAATTTCGTAGTGTGTATGTGTAAGCACAAAGATAAGGAGTTAGTAGCTTGTTCAAATAGCTTGTGCAAACTATCAGCGTGTGTGTGTGTGCGTGCTTTTTTGTGCATGTTTGTAAGTGTATTGTTAGTGCAACGTATAAACGTACCTAAGTAGGCTTTAATCTATTAAATAGAATCAGCAATACAGTACCGGGGAAGAAATCAGCAGCATTATCCCTCTTATCATCCCCTTTTTTATTTATACAAAAAAAACTTTGATGAAGAAAATTACTAAAAACTAGCCGCCACGGCAGCGCTTCAAAAAATATCTCATCAGTCCAACTCCGTTGCATTTGCAGGCATTGAAATTAGACGCATTTTTCATTTCGTAATCGACTAACGGCGTTTCGCCGATTCTGTTCAGTTTTCGTGGTATCACAAATGACAATCTCTTAATTCTCGAAGTGTGTCCCTTGTCTGGTACAACTACAACAACCTAACCTAAGCATGATTTCGACCTTGCGTTCGCGAGATGCCTTCTGACATGCTCTGTTTTCAGAAATTTTTGTTCGGATGGCCAAGTCTTAAGCTGCGTCTTATTAGTACCCGGTGACCAAACAGGCACAGCGCAATTCAGAACCGGGCGGTGATTGATTAGAGAACCTTGTTTCGGATTTCTGTTTTATTTACGCTGAAAAGGAAAGCAAGCTGCCAAAGGTCATCAAGAAAATTGTCGGGTTATTAATTGTTGTTGTAGCGGCTACAACGACCCCGCCCAGATCAGTTAATATCTCAGTCGTTGTCGTCAAGCTCCACTAACGGAAGCCCAGGAAGCGTGCAGCTTCAATGAGGTCGGTCCACAGAGACAAACGCGTTAGTGTTGTCGAGTTTTCCGGAGATGTTTCGAGTCGTGGGGTGTCTCTCCGGACACTCATTTGGCACATCTGCGTCTAATCTGCTCAGGTATGCGTTTAACCTGCTGCAGTAACCAGAGCGAAGTTGGGCTATTGTAGTTTTAGTCTCCAGAGGCATATGAAGCTCCGTCTCGTCGATGTCCGGTGGTTGTGTGCCTAGAACGGCATTCACAGGCCTGGAGTCTACATAACTCGAGACTGACTCTCTGTGAATGCCATTCAGAGCCTGTCGATATGCTGACGGGTCCAGAGGCTGCATAATGAACGTCTGGACTTCGTCCGCCAGTTCATAGAGATGCCTCCTGACGTGCCTGGGCGAGAGATCTTCTGCAAGCAGCTGTCTATTTGGGTGACCACGTCTGTGGCTCCGTGCTGTGAAAAAATAAAGTCGTTAGGATTTTGTTGGCCTGTATATTCAGAGTTTTTTGTTTTGTGTGCAAATGTCAGAGCTTTGATGGACTATGCCGTAGAGGTAGGACCAGCGTTGCCGTTTTGGTAACTTTTTCATCGTAAAATTTCGTAATTAATTTCTCAGTATGGTAACTTTTTGGTTCGGTGTTTAGTTTCTGCTATCTAAAGCTGCCTTTACATGAGGCGATAATCGCCTGCAAAAGTTGACTTGCTGTCTACTTTGAGGCAACCGATTTTTGAATCACCATTTACACGAGCAATTTTTCTGGAGCAATGTTGAATCACCTAGAAAATCGCCTCGTATAAATCCAGCTTAAGTGCCGTTTTCTGAAGTAGCATTTAACCTCAAAAGCTTACTTTATATTTAAACGTTGGATTAGAAATAAGGCTATGTCTAAAGTTAAGCATTTCCATTATCGGTTTTCGACGTATGTATGTTTCTTAGTTGTAAATCAATGATAAATTTTGATGCAACCTTTAAAGATAAAGTGAGCTTTAAAGTTACAGGTCACTTGAGAAAGCGACCCTAAGTATATTAGATTTCCCCTAACATACAGTGGCGCTCACCCAAATAGCACACTTTTATTTTTTACTAAATTCACAATGTTTTACGTGATACATTTTTCTTTCGTTAATCTTTTTATAAAAATGTAGTAGATTCTATAACATAAACAGATGTTTTAGAAACTTATTGGCTATGCAGTTTTGTAGCTTATTTAGTTTTAGATTTGAAAATTCGAAAAATTCCGTTAATTTTTGAGATTTTTTTTTTGCTGAGGGTGTTGCGTATTTTCTTCCAAAAATTACTTGTGTTATTGGTCCCTGAAGAGAAACAGAGTTTTCCGATCGAAAAGTTTGATTTTCAAGAATTCTATACCATTTCTAAAAAAATTGTTTTTTCACCATATAAAATACATGGACAATTTGGAGCGCTTTGAGCGATCTGAAATATTTTTTGATTTCTAAATAAAAAATTGTGGTATATATATTTATTCGGTATAGAACAATCCTAGGTGGTGAGAGCTTAAAAATTCCAACTTTACTTTTTCACATGCATTTTGGAACCAGCATAATGTACATACACTTGTCTAAATAAAAATGAAGAAATGCATCAGAAAGTGGAAGTCAAGTTTGGAATAAAATATTAGTGGAGTACATATCTATGTATGTATAAACATTTAAGTGATGTAGGTACATAC
Organism: Rhagoletis pomonella; assembly: GCF_013731165.1. Classification (NCBI taxonomy): domain Eukaryota; kingdom Metazoa; phylum Arthropoda; class Insecta; order Diptera; family Tephritidae; genus Rhagoletis; species Rhagoletis pomonella. Next base: position 47,826,050 of record NW_023458561.1, on the reverse strand, counting down.
AAATAATTGTTTGCAAAAGTTTGTAGAAATATGTATGTATGTTTACATACATACTATGTATTTGTCTGTACGTGCCAAAGCAAAAATCTAATCGATAACTAAACTTAGTACCGTCCTATATTTTTGAGCTTCTGACTCATATTCGCAACCGTTAGTCAACCCACCACCTTTAGATAAAAACATTCTAGAATACATGCGTCTGTATGTGCATTATTCTCTGAAGTACTAAATAAAACACTGAAAGAACAGATATACATAAATAGATTTGCTGCTCAGCGATTGATTAGCCATTGATCAGAGAGAGTTCCCCACAGCGAGTAACTAGTAAATAGTTTCGACACTTTATCCGTTGATTTAGCGATCACTCCGAATACAATATTAATTTGATGAGTCAACGTTGTTATCAATGCACTTGTGAATCCCCACGATTTTAAACTTTTCATTTTGTTGCAATATACATATGTATGTCAGCTTTTAATTATTTCCATGTAAGTGTACTTGCCTTGATACATTTTTAGTTTTCGTTTACAATACGTAAAGACTCGATATACAACGAAGAAACGAGTCTAGTTCGGTGAGCGTATAAATTCGTACTGAAATATTAAAAAAAAAAAATGAAACTTCCCAATCCAACTTCAGTGGCTAACGCAGCAGATGTTCTTTTTTAGCGTGAACGATAAACCTCCTTATCAGTAGTATTCAGTATTTCCAATAACGAACCTATCAAAAGTTCCCGAATGCAGGTGTTTTTTCCAGTCTATGAGAGATAAACATCCTTATCTTATCTGTTGATAACGAAATGAACTGATTAATAATAATATTTCCTATTCGGTATGGGTATTCATCTAAACCCGTAAATGTCTCGTAACCGCGTATTTGCATTTGTATTTATTTAGATTTTTACGTAAGATGTTGCGTAAACCTCGTATATAAACCGGTTTTGCTTACAAAATTAAGTACATCAACGCGGTTACAAGGCATTTACACGTTTATATGAAAAGCCCTAATATAGTTTGGGCGTTTGGGGTGCCAATAACTCTTGCTTATTATGACTAGCCCACAAATAGTCCTTCATGCTGCTGCAGCTCTTATGTATGTAAATAAAAAATAATAATTTTTATATAGAATAAATACTTTATTGTATTTTATGGGTTCTTTTTTTTTTATTACATTCATACATATATTATTTTAAATATTAATTCAATCCTCAATCAACACAATAATTAGATCTTTCCAGGTTTCAACGGTTTTCATTAGCTTTGTTACAATTTTAGTTGATTGTTTTTAGTACAATAAAATGTAGCGCAATAAGTTGCTAAATAATACCAAATCGCAATCCTCACATGAAAACCATTTCTACGGAACTGCATAGTGATAATGCCGCAAACGCAATATCAACACTTTAGCCGTGGCACAAATTTAACTGGAATAAGCAAATAACTTCATTTCAGTTCTATTATTTGCCTTTTTACTTTTATTTAAAATATTTAAGAGAATTGTGAAAGTCTGAAGATTTTTAATCAATAAATGTACATATTTTTTCATATTGCATAGATTTTGAATGCTACAACTAACCAAATAATACAAAAAATATAAAGCAAACAAAACAAAAAACAAAAATATTTCTGGAGTTGAGTTCGTAAATAATGCATACGTATGCACTTAATTCTTTACATTATACATATGTAGTTATGTGTAGGACAATAGTTTTAACAAGTAACTTTTTTTAAATTTTGGTTAATATTCTTCTTCGTGTTTGCAAGCGCTCTTACAAAAAATTTAAGAATAGAGCAAAAATTTCCAAAATACTACCAGATACTTATGTATACATAAAATATAAATCATTAAATTGATATTTATAATTTGATTTTTTAAAGAAAATGCAATTAACTGCTTCTAATAAATTATTAACTGTGCTGCTCGTTTTGAAAAAAAAAAATGGAACGAGAATCGTTCATTACAAATTTTTAATGACAAAAACTTTGTACTTGATAAGCCCAGTAAAATTTCGAAATAATTATCGATTGAGATTCCTATTACTTATAAAATAAATACACACACATAGAATAAGTCCAAAATCATGTGTATGAATATAAACGTACTTCCTAAGAAGAAAATTTAAGGAAAATGGAAAGAATAATTATGCAGCTACTTGTTTGCTGCTTGCGATTTGCCTTGTACACATTTAATCCACGTTTACTCCTAGTCCCTAGACGCTCCTATTATTGTCAAAATGTACATGAAGATGTTTACAATATCCAAGTATAGGTTGAGTGCTGCGAAAATATATTCTTCTGGACTGATGGAATACTTATGGTCGCCGCCCATCATTAGTTGAGTGTCGTAAATAAGGTAAATAGAGAAGAGCAATGCACCGATGGAGGCATAAACCAAAGTTATTATTTTTCCTTTGATGAATATAGCTGCAATACCGAAAACGAGGAATACTACCATTGCAACCACTAATACACCACCGCACATGGTAAAATCATATTTGGTTTGCGTGGCAAATAGCGTTAAAGCAAGACAGACCATAGCCGTAATTCCCACTGCTAAAAGTACCTGTAAAATTGAGAGGAAAAATTAGAGAATCACACGCAAAAAAAAAACAACGAATCAAACTTACTTCATTCGGTGCATATCGGCTAGCAGATACGCCCATTAGGAATGATTCAGCTAGCGTGAATAGACCAAGGAAAATAAAGTTCATTGGTGTAGTACGACGTACGCTTTCGCAACAGGCCATGCATATCATTGTTACAAGCAAAACTACTAATGCAACCCAAAATAGAGCCGGGTTTCTATAGGCGAATTCTTTGGTGGGTAGATGGAAAACGAATAGCGCCACAAAACCAAAAGTGACCACTAGTTGACCCTGCATTTTTGAAAACATCAATTAGATCAGTAGTAAAGAGCACTTATATTTTTTGAAAATGATTTACATACCATTAGTATCATGTAGACCTTGCGTATGAACCCTTTGCGTATGCTCATATCATCGAAAGAAAAATTCTTTGGTTGTCCTTCAGGATCATCGTAGGCGCCATAACCACTGCCACCGCCAGGTGGTACAACAAATCCTGGTTGTGGTGCGTAACCGCCTGGCGGGTAACCTCCAGCCGGAGGGTAACCACCTTGTGGTGGATAGCCTCCAGCGGGAGGGTAACCACCTTGGGGGGGATAGCCACCTTGAGGGGCATAACCACCTTGGGGTGGATAGCCAGCTTGCGGCGGATAACCGCCATAATATTGTTGGTTAGGATCTGTTGTGGAAGATACATAGAATATTAATAAAATGCAAGATAAATTATTGAAAAAATGGAGGTTTCCATAAATTATGTTGTAGGAATGAAAATGCTTGCAAGACAATAATAGAAAGCACTTTTAACAGGGTCGAATGTTTTCGTGCAAAAAATTAACTATGCGGCAAATTTAATTCTCACACAAATACAAAAATAAATATATAAAACAAAACGTATCATATGTTTTAAGCGATGTATGTATGTATTAAAGAATGAGCGTAAGTTATTTTATGAGAAATGTGGCTTACACACGACTTGACAATGCCACTGGCAATATACTATGTAAACATGTATTCTCCGGAAAGTGGATTGATACCATGATTTAATAATTAAAGGTTTGCTCACTAGTGACATTCGAGTTTCGACACTCCTTTACAAAAGGTTGAACACACACAAGCACGCACACACACATAAAGCCTTGCTAAGGGACTCGATTTCGTAAAAAAAATCTTAAAAATCAACAGTATTTTGTAGCCAATTCAAGCTTGCACGTTATTATACTAAAATAGAATGGGCTAAATAACTGCACACGTAAAATTTTTCTAAAAATTCTGAATAAATGTTTGAAAATTTGGTGAAAATTGGTCGATTTTTATAATTTTTGTTCAAAGTTTGAAAAGCGGATTTATATGGTGTTTCTTGTATAACTACATAGGCTTTTATAAAAAAATATTAAACATAAAATAAACTAAAGAAATGTAGCCGAAACTCTTCAAAGTACCACGAGTCTATTACTTCGGCGCCAGTGCATATATATTAGTGTGGCCAGATATATGTTCCAGCCATACGGGACAAACGCATAATTTGTCACAAAAATACGGGATTTACAAAAATTTAACGAGACAAATGAGAAATAAACGAAAGTAATGTTCAGATTAATTATAAGCTTATGATAAATTTCGTGTATTTCAAGACAAAGTTTTTTAATTGATACAAAAATATGTATGTACCAAGGCGAATTTATATATTAATTCGCCTTGGTATGTACGTAGACATACAATTGACCAAACGATAAAAACAAAGTAAGAGATACAGCGGTCAAAATAATAGCAGCAAAATTGAATATGATGCTGTCGGCAACTTATCTTTATTTATTATTGTTAATAATTTTACATATATCAGATACCAAATAAATCAAAGTTCATAAAAACTAATTAAACTTTAAAAAATGTACATCAAAATTAAGTTTTTTTTAAATTAGATATCCTAGAAAGATTTCGAGTATGTGGTTTTATAGCCCATTCCATTTTAGTGCAAGTTTCATGTCGCTAAAAATGACCGTTGATTTTTTAGAATTTATTTTGTGGATGTAGCGAATTTTCTTCCATAGAACGCATGAACAAAACTGACTTTTATCTTATCTTGACTTAAAAATCAACGGTAATTTTTAGAGTCTGACAGAGTTGCATGCAATAATGCTTGCTAATGACCTGTTCGCAATAGCCGCGATTAAGCGTGACCATGTTGAGTACAAGTTAATAGGTTGAAAGGAATAATGAAATTGTCGAAAATTCGGGAACATTTTTGTCCCGGCGGAACATTTTAAAAATGTTGCAAAATACGTGACGTCCCGGCAAATACGGGACTTTCGGCAACGCTAATATGTATACGTGTACTTATGATGCTTTTGATGAATATGCTACGCTATTATAACATTTTTTAGTCCAAGTTAGTCTTCTAGCTTGTTTATTAGTGAGGTTAGACGTGGCAATTCAAGCGTTTCCTTTACTCATTTTGCTGCCAAAATGCAAAGGTTTACTTTCTTGTGCAAACAGCCAGAATGTCTTCTGTAGATTTGAAGAAATACTTTCATTATGGTCTGACTTGGCGACATTTTAACAATAATTAGCGTTCTGTTATATTGCCTAATTTTCATGTAGTAAATCACAATTCTCAAATTAGTTTAAGAGCCATTATTTCTTCTATTTTTAATATGGTATACCCATCTTTGTGAAAATATTTTTAATTTATAAACTTTTTAAGTCCTTAATATTTTATACGCATTCAAATGTCTGGTAATACAATTGAAAGTCGAATTTTTCTGCATGCACCGTGTACGCAGACAAAAAGTAGTATTCTGATATGATCCGATTTTCGGAAATTAAAATTTTTTCGTAACAGCTCTGCAATCACTTTTGAAAATTCTGGAGCTTGCGACTGCAAAACTGTTTGCACTTGCCACGTTCAACAGCTCATTAACATACATAACATATGCAAACTGCTATTTACCTACTTTCAACTAGTCAAAGCAAACCCTTTTAACATGCCACTAAATATTACTTAAGTACTTAAATAAATAAAAACTTAAATTAACCTTGATAATTTGGACCAGCTTGCCACGACATTTCTAGTTATAAAGGTATTGCTTGCTTCCCGATACTACAAACACGTTTTCAAGACTTTCTAAATACAGATGTTTTGGTTCACCACTTATGGATGTAAATTTTTTGTACTAAACTAGATTTTTGTGTGGAGAAAATTATAAAAAAAGAAAAGAAAATGCGTTAGTTAATTATGCTGCTTTGCAACTCACCCATAAAAGAAACCTTTGATACAATAAGAAGTTACTAGTCTTCAAAATACCTGAAATTAAGACAATTAATTAATTTAAAGTCATATATATTATATAGCAAGTATTGGTGAAATTTAGAAAAGCTCGGATATTAACATTCATGCAATTGTAGAGCATCGCCTAATGCGAATAATAACAAATACATATGTATGCATGTATGTATGTACGTTTGTTTATTTTCAACAGCATTCTCCAAAATGTTTTGGAGAATTTTGTTGTTACAAAAACAACATTTGTGCTATTTTTATTAATTTCCTTGAAATAGAACATATCATGCAGCTTATTGTGAAGTATGCCAAGTTCCACTGCTTGCTTTCATCTTGAGAAAATGACGTCTACATACATACATATATGTATGTATACATATTCCTAGTACGAATGCATTTTTATAACATGCATGTGCAACAATTTGATCTCTTTGTATTTGGTTACATATGTATACAGCAGTAAATAGGCAGAGATTAAATACGCACTCATACTTGTGCGCAAACAGCAAAAAACCCTACGCCACTTATTAATGTTGGGCACTAACAGCGGCTTGATTACACAAAACGGAAGAATGACTCATTGATGGCAGAAGTCCACATTGGTGGCTTCCAGGTGCCATTTTAAGGTCATACGCTTGCAAGTATTTTTGCTATGCTGCAATTAGCTAAACACGATGTGGGTAAAAATCATCAATATTGCCTCAAACCCGTCTAGGTAAACATTTTAATTGGTTGTCTTTGTCCACAAAGCCGAGAATATTCGGAATAAATAATTCTCTAGAACCATCTTTCAGGTGTTTTGAATAAATTATGCACAATTATCTTATCAAAAAATCACGAGCTCCCAAGTAGAAGACGATTTATTTTTAATTACCTTTCCAAGAATCCTCAGTTGATGAAAATTTCACAATACTCTCACTTTTCACTATTTCTCTGGCAGCTACGCAGAATTGCTTTTTGTTTTGGTCAAGGTACGATTACAATTGCCGCAGCTTTGGCGAAAATCTTCGTCACAGAGGGCGGCCAAGCGCAGCCAACTTTACGAGATTCGTCAAAAAGCATTCAGAGTTGCATGGCGTAATACAAACGTAATGAGTTTGGAAAACGTAAGAAGAAATTAGTTTAGCGTTAACATCACGCTGAAATTACGAGTTGCGTTCCCTAACACGCAAGAAGCTGCAAGCTTTTACAGAGGGTCAATTCCCGTTCTGCATTAATGTGAAGTGATAAAAATAACACCTTTACACCGCATTTATTTCGGTGTTAATTTTATACTTTTCACTTTACTTCACGATAACGCAGAACGGGAATTGACCCTCTGGATTTTACCAGAAAGCGTTCTCGTACTCGGTTCTCTGACCAAGTAGGGGAAAATGGGAGAGTAAAATTGGTCCTCTCTTTCTCAAAAAGTGCAAGATTTTACACGAAGAATTTTTGCTGGTAAAATCTGGTAAAGTGTCAAACCATAAGTGGTTCAAATGATTTCAAATTTGAATAAGTAAAAACATGATAAAAATATAGTAAGGTAGAACCGCTGAGAGTCACTTTTAAAATTCTTGACGTTTCCAAACAATTTAATTTTTAAATTTACTCACAAACTCACACACACATTTTCATTTTCAATCTCAAGCAACAACAATTTCGAACAATTTCAATTTTTTGTTTTCACTTTTATATGATTTTAAAATGTTGGCAAACTTCAAAAAAAAATCATGGCCGACAAATTGAGAGAACGGTTATACCTTGCTATGTTTTTATCATGAGTAAAAACACAAGTGCATCTGCTTTTTCAAATTATTGAACATATCCTAGCGAAGAAATATCAAGTTTTGTAAGTATTTTTGTTAATTTTCTGCTATGTAAACAAAAAATGGCGTCCACGGTGTATTTGACAGTTCCCGTACGTTTCGGGTTTTCTCTCTTTCTCTGAGAGCAATTTTGGATTTTGACCGTTTTACAGGTTTTATCCAGAAAAGTTGAGGAACGAAACTATGGAATAAGTGCAAATTACGGCCCGTTAACTTAGGGTTTACATCAGACAATACTGTCATGACAATAATGCCAAAATGATGTGTTTGTTGTAATATGAATTCACCGTGTTTACAACAAACACATCATTTTGACATTATTTTCATGACAATATTGTCCGGTGTAAACCCTATGTAAGCCAGAAAAAACAAAAATATGGCGTTGTCCGTCCTTTTATTCCGATTTCAATGGTACACAATTTTTTTGGTGCAAACTTATAATTAGACTGTTCCCGTACTCTATGACTTGCAGGTTTTGCTGGTTTTACAAGAACAGATGTTTTCGCCTTTGATAAATCTTATAAATCTTAACTTGTTCCTAAATGAAGTATGAGTAAACTAAAAAAACATTCCAACGGCAGCCGTTTCAGATTCAGAAGACTCGGGTTTTAACAGACCGAGGACTGCTGTTTAGCCATCTAACCCGGTCTAGATCGGTGTACCATTCTAAGCGTTCATCCTGGAATAACAGCTCGCAGCGGGCTTGCTCCTCCTTCGACTTTCTGATTCGGTCTCGCATCATATTCGATCCGAGATCCACATGAATTGCGTAGGTGAATCGTAGCACCCGAAGAGCCTACACCGGTCCACAAAGCTCAGCCGAGCAAAACTGCTCAGCACCGCCAGGCAGCCCAGTTATCGTCTGAATATTGCAGCCGTCTCAACTGTCACCTGTCCAGACTCGACCCTAATACCTCTAATGAGTGACCGTCATGCAGAGACACACCGCACGATACCAATCATCTCTTCATACGCCAGCTCAATCCACTCAACTAATACCCCTCTCCTTTTGGTCCGATCCCGTCGAAATAGCCCGTTTCTTGGGCCTGTCTTTAGTTGAGCTTGACCACAACGATTGATGGACACACCGAAATAGGCGGGGCTTAGTAGTGCCGCTACATACGATAACAACCACCGCCAGGCAGAAACCACCGCTGCGACCAACCAAAGGCAGCCAAGCCCATCTATCCTAGTCAGGCGATGTCGAGCTCGAAGTATTCAAGGTATATACATACATAGTTGCACACCTCAGAGATGAAAACCGCATGGTAATGGGTGACTTAAACGTCCATTACGATCTTTGGCATTTAAGACGGTGTAATGATCGGAAGGGCAGACTTAATATTTAGCACCCTTCGATGGATAAAGCCAAATGTCGAGTCTTCAAAGCCTTTCATTCTTTCGGAATATGCTTGCAGATGCTCAATTGAGTCCGAACTTAGTAGGGTAACTCACCAAGGCCCTCTGCCTTTCGATGACTATTAATGTTACTCCGGATTATGGAAAACAAGAAGCGTGGTCCCACTACTAAACCAGGGAAAATCAGCCAACAAAGTGGAGCTTCTCTTCATGCACCCGGATAGGTTCATCCTGGAAGGAGAACGTCCGCTAGGTACGTCATACGGTATTCTTTTCAATTGAAGGACGACATCCAGGACTACGTACGACAACCACTGTTGCCGACGCTGTACAGAAATGCAATAAATGGCATCGACAGAGAAGCTATCGCTACCTTCACCAACGCTCACCGAATAAATAGCGCCATCGGAGTTCAACCAGCCGCAATTGCAAAAAAAGGTCTTCAGCTTCCTAGCAAGACCGGCATAACTCTGGAACAACTACAGTCGTCTGGATGTTGCAGGTGGTTAAGTTATTCCTTATCCAGACTCTACATCGATGTACCAACGTATACACTAATTGCGTTTTTACATGCTCTTTTAAACTTACTTGACTAATACATCTCCCCCAAGGGTTCGACCACGTCACAACAGCACGGTTCCCCAAACTACCGTTAGTTGAGCTTGCTGATATCGGTAAAGGATAAGATTACAAAAAACTTTAGGTCTTTGCAAATTATCGAAGAACTGTCTACACAAGAAGTTTTCATCTAGACTCTATTTTATGAATCTATGCCATTTAACGGCTATCAGGAAGGGTTTTTATTATTTTGTAAGGGATTTATATTTACTATCAGCTGAAATATAGATGATTTCTAACGACTAAAGTTTAAGCCTGGGTTTTCACTTTTTTGTTAACACCAAGGACCAACGAATGGTGCTATCCCTAATTTGCATCGCCAAAAGTCTCCAAAAGACTAGCAGGCGCACCAAACACCATACAACATCCAGTTACATGCTCCTCATAGTGACAGATTTGGCTGATAACATACTGCATCTGCTACTTTTCCATGTTGTATACTTTAAGGTCCCACTGCTTTTCGTTTCGAGAATTTTCGCGATGAAAATTTAATGTAGCGATTGTCAGAATTCCACTGAAAAGTAACTTAATCTAACTTATAATATGCACCACCACCAACCCTAGCATCGAACTTTCAGCCATCTGCGAATACGGAGCGTGTAACCCCCTCCTAAATCTTCTCGTAGATGTCTTCGATAATTTGGCTCCCGTTATGAGTATGAATGCGGGCCTTGGAGTTTTATCCACATTTTTAATATTGGTATCGTTTACAAGAGCGTTTCATTGTTTTATTACACAGTAATAGGAGATCGGCTTAACTACCGTGGTGTACAGCCATAGTATTACAGTAGCCTTTCCCCATAGCTCGCCAATTGAGCTGCGGAAGGGGTTTATTGTAACCATTGCCTTGTATACTCTATCCTCAACATTGGGCTTCCTACATTTCCTAAATTTAGCTTCCTACATTTTTACGCCGCTCTTGAACGGGAAATGGTTTTTATGGGAAGCTTTTTATGGCTGAAATACCCTCGGAACTTTGGCATTGCTTGCCGAGGGGCAACCGCTGTTAGAAAAACTTTATCTAAATCGATTTTTCTCGGAACAGGGATCGAACACACACAGGGAGTGGTAATACGCCCTTCTAACCATTCAGCCACAGTTACTGATATACCTCGGAGAACGACTATTTTCTCCATCCAAAATTTGGAACATGGCAACCTCCAGTGTGCTTAAATAGCCTAAGGTTGGAGTGATAAAAATTACTGCCATACAAAAGCGTTGGGCGGAGCGATTTCTGAATGCCGAGGTGCCATACCTAAACAAAAGCGTCAACGCTACGTCAAGTGCAGAAATGACATCAACAACAAGCATAGGTTTCTTTGTGACAGTTTCGGCGTTTCCTGCAGCCAACTTCAATACCTAACGCCCTGTCAAAATCGGATTTTCCAACCGTTCAGCGTTGACGCCGCGTTGCTTCGGTATGCTTCATACAAATTTTATGGCATGAGACAGCCAGACAACGCTGACGCTTTTGTTTAGGTATGGCAGTTAGGATTAAGCACGATAAGACCTTTTAGGTCGCGGCGTGTGTTTACCCAACATAATAATGAAAATAATACCAATATCATTATAATTAAATTGTTTTATTTAATTTTTTAATTTTTCTAATTTTAGATGAATTTTAAAATTTTATGATTAACCTTTCTAAATGTGTTTTTGTTTTTTTTTTTTTTTAATTAAAAAATCTTTTTACTTAAATCTGAACACAAATGGGATAAAAAAATGCATGCGAAACGTAAAAAAATATGTACAAAATATAATTTAGCCAGAATGCGGGAAAAGTAATGATGATTTTGTAGGCGTATCCGCGGATTCATTATCCAAATCTGTCAGATTATTTGCTGAGCTTACCTGTAAGCAACAATTACGCCATTTTAATTGGAAATATATTATTTATTGGACTATATTGTCTACTTACAGGCGTAACGGAAGTAATAATAATTTTCGTTTGAGATATCTGTTGTAGTAGCGCAGTATCCTCGGCGGCCGCTTCACAGTCGAGATCAATATTTGCTCCAGCATCGCTGTCGATCTCCCAGGAGGGGTAGTGATCCATTTCACCTTCGCAATTGAGATCCTCCTCTTCGAAGTCTTCAACCTCATCGATGAGTATAACTAAGGAAAATTATTTAAATAAAATACATAATTATATTAACATTTGTATTCATATAACTAATTTCGCTGACAACTTACTTGAGTTTTCCTTTCGTAAATTCGGTTTTAAACTACTACATAGAGGTTCAGTTAGGCCAGGTATCGTTATAGCAAAATTATCATCTTTGTACACTCCTCTGTCGCAAGGATTCGAGGCGGATCTAATCGAGGAGTAATGTTTATGCTAATGCCAAAAAAGTTGTAGCTAGTATTTCCAGCTTACCTTAAAGTTACTCGTTTCTTAGGATTTTCCATTTCGGATATGGTGTTATCACTACATAGTTTAAAAGGACTAACCGAGGCTAAATCGTAGGATGGCGCAAACGCACGCGCATCGGAAACCTGTAAAACAAAAGAATGTAAAATTTATATTGAAGATTTTTTTTTTCAGAAGAGAATGTGCGTAGTACTGAATAGAATACAGTGACGGAGTAGTGGCATTCCTTGTATAGAAATTCAGTGTAAAGAAATAGTAATGCATAGTACTGCGCTTTCTTTCGAACTAGAAATATGTACAGTGAACTCAACTCAAAGCTCCTACGAGAAATGCAGTCGGCTTATTGTACTCAAAAGCTGCAAGAATATAGAGAAAAACTTGGAGCTTATGTTCTTTGGGGTTGATGAAATGGACCGCTTGCACGAAGCCGTCTAGAGATAGACAGATATCTGACACTTACATATTTGCTTTTGCATGGCCAAGCTTCTCCTCCGAATTATAGTGTGCGCCTTGATATTACCACTCAAAGGGGAGGGACCTATACTTTTAAGTCAATGTTACTCGGACGATGGACCTACAGTGTGGTAGTGTGTACCTCTAACCACTAGAACTTGGCTGTAGCTTTTTATCAATCTCAAGTTTGGACTTCCAGATCTCTGTAGTAATTCCTAGGGAGGTAGCTGCTATGCGATGATAGCAAGAGAGGTAAACAACTGCTCTGATAGCCAACTGGCAAGCATAAACATTGGACTTAAAGCTAATAGCCTGACCTCTTTTTCAGTTGCGTCTGATTATTTCTTAGTCAGACTAAGGTACCATGCTATAAGGCTATAGCAGGAAACTGGGCTGTGTATGAGTTGAGCAGGAAATGCAACTTCGAGTCGGTATCACCGAGAAAAAATAGAGAGGATGCACCTTTGACTACAAGCGCATTATCCGCAGACTGAAAAGGGGAGGGTATTCATGTCGCTCAGCGATCTTCCTAGCCAAAGGGGGATCGGAGGCTGTCTTCTGTGGCTAACAAAGGCGTGAATCTCAATTCAGGTGGGTGTAGGCATAGGGACATAAGTAAGCAGGTATGAGACAGCGGATGAACTAGCGCGGCACGGATCTGCACAAAATGTGTTCCACGTGGTGTACGTTGGCGGTTGCCTCAGTGGTATTAAAAGCAGAATGATTGAAATCAACCATTTGAATGATTAGCGGAGGTGGAAATTTACGTATACGATTACCAGATATAGGTTTTGTTGAGATTAGGCAAGGAAAACACCTACAAATTCTTGGCTGACTTCACAGAACACTGGCCCATGGAAGTGCATGCCAAAAGACAGGTTGAGCTCGAAGTACTCGGGCTCAAAGAAGGTGCCCGGGCCTTACCAGAGTGAGACCAAGGGCACTAACTGCATATTACTAGGCTGAAAAATCACACTAAATAAGCAACTGGACCGCCAAATCTCAAGAAAATAAGACTATAATCTTGCAAGATATGCTGGCTTTATAAGAGGATCACATCCGAGTTGTTATTTTTATTTGCATTAAGAATTTAGGGAAGAATAAGGAGAAGAATGCTGGATATAGCAGAAAGTACATAGATCAAAAAATATTTATAAAAACACTTTACAATAAATGTGAAATCTAATGTAGAAAATTGTAGACGGTATCTGGCCACCTAATTTTCTGTCGCTCCACCTCAGCAAGAAAACTTACAGTGTCCAATTTTTGCCATCAACTTCATTCAAGCCACTTTTCATGTATATGAATTAAACATTTCCTTACCTTATTATCATCTCTGATCCCGATTTTCGTCGCCGAGAAGAAATCCCTTCTAGCACTGATTGTCGCATGTGTATTATTAGTATTTATACTATTACTAATTTTATTGTTATTGTTGCCCATAACACAATCGCCCCGTTTCGAGTGATCTTCATTATTATTATTGGAATGTTTAACTACAGGCGGTGTTGGTAATGGAAGTGCTAAGAGGCGTTCACGATCCTCCATATAGGCTTTAATGAGTATATCTAATTTTTCTTCGATATCGGCGACCTACATTTTTTACAAAAAATTAAAAATGGGTGTAATTAATAATACAAAACATAGAAGGAATTTTTCACTCACCTGTCGCTCTACTTTAACTACACGCGAAGCTAGACTAATTTTAGAAGCGTAAACATCTTTTGATTTTGATCCCTGCTTACCCAGGATTTGATCGAGTCTGTTGTTTGTAATTTAAAAAGTAAAGTGTTTTTTTTTTATATATATTTACGAGTAACTATTTATGTATCTTTTTTGAGTAGTGATATTTACCTTGCATGCACATTTTTGACCCGACCCAGCAAGTCCACATGGCCTGCCGCATATTGTTCCATCACATCCTTTACATCATATGGCTTAAGAGCTTCTTTAAATTTGCGGCGAGCCACAAAGTATTTCAGCTGTAAAGAAGGGAAAGTTCGCATTTGCATCGGTTAGTTAACGAAGGCAATAAGTGAGCAATTTTCCGTTATGGCCAATTTGATGCAATTCAACAGAGCTCCTTTAAACGAACCGAACTGCATCAAAATTTTCATATCGAAAAAATGCTGACTTATTCCTTTGGTTATTAATCGATTTCTTTACATATTAATGTATCACACAAAAATTTATATTTTTTGATTCTTTTCAGTTGCATTTTAGAAGAGATTAGCCATAGGTTATTTTTTCAATGGGCTGATCTTTGAAAATTTGTGTTCTAGAAAATCCAGATTTCCTGTTCCTAATATTGAATTGGCTTTATAGGCACCTAATGAGAGACGATTGAATATTGAAAGGGGTGGTGAAAAGTGTAACGGTGGATTTTACAGCAGAGATGTTGAAGTTCCTGAAATTTCAAATTTCTTCACTTCCGGCAGCCTTGAAATCTCTGCCACGCAATTCACCGCCACATTCTAAAATTTATTGTTAAATAGTTCTACTGGATTAATTGAAATACTTCCTTAGCAAAAGTTTAACATTTTTTGTTGAGCTTTAATTTACTGACATTAGGGTGGTATGTTATGGTGATAAGAACTTGAACGGGATACTTGAAATCAATGAACTTTGGTACAAAAAAAAATTATATAAGAGACAAGAACATCGATATAACATACCTTAAGATCCGACTGTAAGTGGCGAAGATACATATTATGAAAAATGAGAAAAAGCGACCCCCACGTTTGGCAAAAAAAAAATGAAATTGGTGCGGGCACGTTAGGGTAGTAGGTCAATGAACTTAGTATCCTCGAGGCAAGAACATCGGTATATCGTACTTTAAGATATGAGTGTTTGTGCCGAAGATATGGCGAAAAGCTCGGGGTGTATCCGAATTCTGGTACAGTCTAATGAAAACACCAGTAATTCACCACTTACCAGCAATTACCTAATTTTGCTTACCTTTCTGATGAATCTTATGGCCGTTTTGTGTTGGCAAGTCAGCTGCGTACATCGCGGCTCTTCATCTTCATCTGAATACAGAGATAGAGACGGAGAGAGAGAGAGAGAGAAGACAAAAATGGAAGCATAAAATTAGTACAAAAGGTTACTACAAAAATAACACTAACAATTTTACGGCCACATAAATCAAATATTATACAACAACAATGAAAATTACGAGTACAAGTTTTGTTAAGTTTAGCGAGGTAGAGAGTAGTAAAAGTAAATAATGTATGAGAGTTCCTATTGGTAATAAGTAGGTACGATTATGTAGGTTAGTATGTATCTAGTTAGTATAGGGAATACATATGTACTTATGCAGTTAAGATAAACAACAAAATGAAAAATGATAAACATTTTTAGATAATGCAATTAGGAACGAGCCACGCTGCGGCTCGAATACGTTGAAGCTATTGAATCAGTAGAGGTACATACTTGGTTGTGTTTACTTGTATGTATTCATACTCTACTACGCAAGTCTTTGTGAGCAGAACAACATTATTTTTGATGCACTAATTTTTGCGAAGATTTAATAGTTTTTAAATTAATTACGTTTATACACACACACACACCCGCATACATACACGCCAAAGAAGTTTCAATTTCGCTGGTTATTGTTAATTTTCCACATTTGGTTTCTAGCAAGAATTCTACATAGTTTCCAAACTAAAGAGAACATTGAGTTTACGAATTGACGAGCGATTTTAGCATTATAGCTATAAATTTTTTTCATAAGCTATACATACTATTGGAGTTGTACGTGTACAGCAATTCTTTCTACTACTTAGGGGGGGCGGGGGGTGGCATCGCTAATTTCACAACACGAATACCCACTTTCTAAACATCCACCACGTCCACCAGCGCCTGCACCACCTCCACCGCCAATGGTTATGCCACCAAAGCGGCATCGTCCCTCGCGCATACTATTGCCACGCTTGTCATGCACACTGGCCATTAGACGCGGCTCAATATACTGCATCCGATTGTAGAGCTGGCTATCTTGCGACTCATCGCAGTTCGATGTTTGAGGCAGTGAAAAATTCGAACCGAAAAAATCGCCCTGCATGAAACCACAAAGAATCACAGGTATGTTGGGCAAGGCAGCGTTGCTACTGTTCTGGCTATTAACCATCATTTCATTTTTATTCGTGGCGGCAGAATTATTTGGCAGCGTAGATTTATTATTGGCAATTGTTGAAGCGGTGGTTTTGGGTGCTGTGAAATTCTGTTGTTTCTGTTGTGATAAGATGGGAGCGGTTTGTTGTTGTGGTGTTTGTGGTTGGTTTTGCTGTTGTTGTCGATAGTTGTCCGTTGCATTCCTACAAAAACTTCCAAGAGAAAGAGAGCTGAACCTTTGTTGACAATCGATTAGACGGGGCTTGGGCTTGGTGGCTAAGCGTGAAACGAAAATAGTATTTGCAGAAGATTTACAATCAAAGAGAATTTATTAACACCATCAAGTGACAGGGGTGCATATATATGTATTTATGTACGAGTATGGCAGCTTTAGCACCAGCATCAGTATGGACCTGTAGTTTGGAAAATGGAAGGAATAACGGTTTTACTAACGACTTAACTCGAGGGCTACCATGGCTGGCTGGTTTACATATGAAAATATTTTTGTAAGTACATACATATGTATAAAAGTTCATATGTGTAAAGTTCTTGTGTTAATATCTTGGCTACAGGGAACTTCTATTCTTGAGGGTTCATATGAAAAACATATTTGGGAGCTAGAAACCTCGGCCAACATGTCTATGCAGTGGTAAACACTGATAAATAATGGAAATTATGTACATGACCTTAAGCTTTTAGGAAAAAAGTTGAACTGTACATAAAAAATCTCTCGGACTATAAGTTTGAGGCGAAACATAGAAATAAAAAATCAAAATAAAAAAAACTGATACATACATAGATATATGATCAATAAATGTATGTACATATGAATAACGAAAAAAGAATTACACAATTAATAAAAAGCAAAGAAAAACTTAGTTATTTAAAAAAAATATTCGGAATCTATCATTTAAACGAGCCACATTAAAGTTTAGGATCGACTTCGAAATGGTCAAGAAAATTTGCTAAGGCACCTCCACAAGCCTCCAAAGATGGAGGGACGGAAGGGGGTTTTAGGCATCAATGTAGTGGCAGTAGTGCATAGATATTGCCTGCTCGCCTCCCAGGTCCTTAATTAAGATCACAGGAGTCTAAAAGAAAATATTTGGCGTTCACATTTTTTTAAGTGTTTTGGCCCAGTCTCTCCGATTTGCGGTTGGTGTGCTCCTTGATGTCACACACACGCCGATTCCGAACGGCAAATGTCATTTATGAGAAGCTTATTTATGGCAGAAGTACATACACTCGAAGGCTTACCATTGCCTGCCGAAGGGGCGACCGAAATTAAAAAAAAAAATGTAAATTCGCTCAGAGTCCAGCTTCCTGCTATGTGTAAGTTCGACTACGGCGCTCACTCGGAATCCTAGAATTGAGAAGAGGATAGCTCAATGTTTCTTCACTATAACAATGTACTGGCTTGTACGATCTCGAAAACTCCAAATTCCTCCGATCTGGGACGCACAGTGCAGAAAATGAACTTTTTGTGTGAAAAAATCTAATATCTCGAGAAACAGAACAGCTGGCAAAATAAAGATTACAATGTTCTAAAGATTTTGAGACGGAGAATTAGGGATAAATATTCTCGTTGGATAAAAAAATTACCTTGACCTTTAAAACAACCTTCAAGAATAGAGAGTTTTCAATTGTTTGCCCTTTTGACTTGAAAACAAAAATTTTTAAAAAGGTTAAACATATCGCTAGCTTAGAATGAAAAGTTGCTAAGTCCACTTTTTATGAAAACTCATATTTTGATATAAGAGGCTAGAGAAATTGAGTATGCATCGTTTCGAAAATTATAAAGGTACTTATTTTATTTTTTCCTCTTGATAAGCAATAAAAGGAAAATTTGCTAAGTCCAAACGAAGCACCACAAATCCGATAAGGCCAAAATAATATGACATCCTTTAATAAATATCGAATCCTTCTGGTTTTTATGGAGTTTTGCAATGCTTTAAACGCGCAAAATGTTTGATTCAAAGTCTTGCGAAATAGTTAAAGCAAATGGCTATAGGAAGATTTTTTCCTCTCCTGTAAAATTTTTAAAATGGGACTTAGCAACTTTTCTTTCTAAGCTAGCGATATATTTTTGTGGTTCTTTCTTCAAGAAATCCACCCTCATGGTCGGGAGAACCGAAAAGCCCATTAAATTTATTTTTAAATTTGCATCATATGTTTTTTTTTTGATGCAGAAATATTCCTGAGGCATTTAGATGCATTTCTGCATCAAAAACAAATTTTGAAAAAAAATGTCGCTTGCGTTATTTTGGCGGTTAGGGCCATATGCTGTTATCAAATAAAAATAAAAAAATATTTTTTTAAGCTCAAGACCTTTTTATTAACCGACTTCCAAAAAAGGAGGAGGTTATCAGTTCGTCGGAATATTTTTTATTTTTTATTTTTTATGTATGTTACCGCATAACTTTGGACCACTTCAACCGATTTCGATAATTCTTTTTGGAAAGGTAGTGTCTCAGAGGTGGTCCCGTACTAATCTGGTTGAGATCCGATCAGTGGATCGTGAGATATATATATATATATATATATATATATTTTATATTGGAGTTGAAGTCGGTTTTTTTTTTTGCTAAAAATTACTTGTTTTTATTTAATCAGATCTTCCAAAGTAAAATTTTCGATTGCTTTATTTTACCTAAAATAGCACGAACTGAACTTGCTAAGAAAAAGTTAAAATAACTAAAAAATATTTATGTAATTTTTTTTTTAATGTCTATTGCCTACTGTTTTCAAGTCAAATGCCTAAAAGCCATTTCATCAAAAGCTTTAAACCACTTTTAAATTTATTTCGATAGCCCGTCTCGTTCTCGGTATATTAGATTTTGTCACAAAAATGTTAATTTTACAAAGTGTGGGCCATGAAAGTAACTTTCCTATTCACATTAGGACAGAGATTAGAATGACAGTCCTTGGCCAGATTCTTACTACTTCGGAGGTACAAATTCTGAACAGCAGAGACAGATATGGGAAATTCTTGGCCCGTTTAAAATTGGTGACTGACCGGAAGTCCATATTTTAAATGAGATATACATGCTTTTATCACAGATTTGCATTCAATTCGTCCTGGACTTTTAAAATGAACGAAATTGCTTTGTGGAAACGCAAAAATATAAATCAATGTTGGGGATGCTCCATTTTGTCGTATTACCGACTTCCGGATTCGACCGGAAATGGGTTGAACAGACCGGAAATGCATTGCAGAAAAAGTTTTCGACAACATAAAAAACATGTGTATCCATTTAAAACAAATGGACTTTCGGTCAGTTTAACTCACTTCCTTCGAGATCGACTTGGCAGTTCATATTTTTGCGTTTTCCAATAGAGAACATTTTCATCCATTTTAGAAGGAGTAATTTGCTGGTATAGGAAACCCTGTATATGTATGTATGTATGTATATCTATATCTATCTCGATTCATCTGGGCTGTTAAAAACAACCGTTACGCGAACAAAGATATAAAACTTTTGTGCACAAGTCCGCTCGGTTAGAAATATAATCATTACATAAAAACAAGATGTTTTAACATATTGACCTCTTAAAATATAGCGCTGGTGTCAGGTATAAAAATCATAACCACCATTCAGTCCTGAACCAATTTTTGAGCCTTAGTCAGTCAAATTAATATTTATTTAGAACAATAAGAGATCTATCTTAAGCTCTAAAATGTGGGACAGTGGACAACTTAAAACTTTGCTTGATAAAAATTTGGCAGTTTTAAAAATTTTAAAGTTTGTATCCATGTTATACTTAAATAAACCAATTAAATGTTCAACAAATGAAGTTATGATTTTTATACGCAACAATTTAGATATGTGTGTAGTGTTTGTTATTCCCATGCACCCTGTATATTGTGAAAATTTAAACTAATTTAATATTTTAAATTTTTTTTTTTATTTACGATTTCTTTTTGCTTTTGGTTAGAAGTGATTAACAACTAGACGACAACATCCATTACCAATGACGTGAAATTGACAACAACTGCACTTACCATCCGAATTCTTTTTCAAAACACTTGTTTCTACCACCGAATCTTCACTAAAACAGGGATCTAAAGTTTTGCCATTTTGTATAATTTCTGGAAATGTACAGAAGAAGGCAGCAAAAAGTAATAAACAAATCAACAAAACGTAGGTAGTACTTTGAAACGCATTGGCACCAAAGGAAAATATAAGAAATAATTAAAAGCCAAAACAAACTAAAAGAAAACTTATAAAAACAATGCGAATGTTTAATAAAAATTCAAAAGTGCAACAACCGTGGAAATAGCTAAGTGAACATATTTTAATTTTGCTATTTCATAAATTGTATAACAACAACAACATTAATGAAATCATAGATGTTCTACTAAATAACACCGTTGTGGACAGAGGTGCGAACGCATTTAACATACATACATACATAATTATGTTGGTATGCAGGGTAATTGCATTTAGTTTTTACTACTATTGCAAGTAATTTATTAGACCTCAGGTGTTGCTTGGCCCTACCTATGCAACCCTGCATAGCCTTTAATTGAAATGTGAAACTGATTTATTCGTATGCCAGCTTTAGATAACTGATATGACTACAAAACATATGTAAGAACACGTTGATAAGAACTAAGTACTAAAAAAATAATATATGTTAGGATGCCTCGCCCAAAAAATAGTTGTTTCCAAGTGAACCACAAAATTTGGTCTCTTTCATGACTCCAAACCAGGGATTTATTTTAAATATTATTAAATAAAAAGAGAAATATAGCCAAGAATACCGGGATTTTTGGGACTTTCCTAATTTTTACTTTTCGACTTTTACCAATAAAAATTAAAAATATTGATTTTTATTTTTTCGATCAAAAATAATGATTATTTTATGATTTAAATTTTTTACGCGCAAATATTTAGCCGTTAATTTTTTCACTTACGAATAATGATTGTTCAAAAAACCCAAAAGCTATACTAGCGTGATTTGCGACATATTATTTCCAGTGGTGCGACACCCTAATAAAAGGAAAAAGTTCCAGAATTTTTAAGTAAAAATTTCAGTTGGTTGTCTCTGTATTACCTTTTAAATGTTATAAATAATTTTGTTTTTAAGTGTAAAATAAAATCCAATGATAATTATTATCTCTGAGCGAACAAATAAAAATTATGTAATAATCTTTATTTTTGATCGAAAACAAAACAAAAATGAAATAACAATTATTTTGGTACTACAAAAAAGTGAAAATCATAAAATAATGATTTATATTATTTTAGCTACAATAATTACGGTCCCTTCTCCCAACTCAATTCTATGTACTAAATATGCATGCAGATTTCCACCAATTGTTTAAAGGTTATTCGCAGAAAAGATATCTAAATCTCTGCTGGAAAAATTTGGGGACGTCGGTATAACACGTGTTAGTAAAGGGTTGCCACGTATTTGAAAATCAAATTCAACTTGATTCATAAAATAATTGAAATTTGTATTCCAATGCCAGACGAGAGTGATTTAAGAAGATTTTAGTTTAAAAATGCTACGGAAAAGGGTTGTCATCTGTTTGAAATGTCGAATTTAGTTAACACAAGATACATATATATGTTTAAATGTGGGTGTCAAACGAAAGAGTGTCCGCTTGGGGGTGGTTAGGGTAAAGTAAGTCAATTATTTAAATTTAAATATAGATTATAAATTGTAAAATTAATTTCATATATATGGAAAGACCTCAATACTCAAATATCACAAAAAAAAACAAATTAGTTATTGATTTTTGTTTTTTTTTTTTTAAATACAATTTAAAAAATTACAATTAAAAAAAAATAAATAATATAAAAAAACTTTCCTGCTCTGGGACTAGAACTTTGCATCTCTCGACTAGCACTCCAGAGCTTTGCTCTGTCGGCCACTGTCACTGTTTGAGCGCCACGAGCAAAATGACATATTTATTCCTTTCACGGGGGATGAAATGGCAAGTAAATTTTTTCTAAAATCTGAGGAATTGTGTTTTCTCTAAACTGAGTCAAATTGTTTACTCATATTGAGGTAGCCATTTTAGTGGAGCCATTTCAAGGTAATATTTCCTTTAAATAATATACTTTTTCCTAGCATCAAGGAATGTTTTTTCTGATTGTACATTAGGGTGTCCCGTCAAAAAATCTTTTTGAACTACACTATCGCAAGAGGTATCGAAATTTGCGTAATTTTACACAACATGCCTTTACAAAAAATGCCTTCCCATATTATATTTATAAATATGTATGTATACTAGGGTGTCCCGTCAAAAATTTTTTTTTGAGCTACACTATCGCAAAAGGTATCGAAATTTGCGCAATTTTACACATGTTAAGAAAAAGGTAAAAAAGTCAGAATTGTATGTCATTTTGAGGGCTCTACCACACCATGAAGTTTTCCACGTATCTCCTAAAAAGAGTTTGCAAATGGAAAAATATTGACTTTTAAGGATTGTATCTCTATTTCTACGAAGAAGTGTTTTTTCTCATATAAAATACGTGGAAAATTTCATGTTGTGGTAGAGCCCTCAAAATGACACACAATTCTAACTTGTTTACCTTTTTCTTAACATGTGTAAAATTGCGCGAATTTCGATACCTTTTGCGATAGTGTAGCTCAAAAAAAAATTTTTGACGGGACACCCTAGTGTACATACATATTTATAAATATAATATGGGAAGGCATTTTTTGTAAAGGTCATCAGATCTGTACCGTTGTACCTTTTTCCAGCGGTACAGGGTAATTTTAAATTTGATAAAATGAAAAACGGAAACCATGGGCGGTCTTTCTTCAGTGGACGAATTTATTTAGATGAAACATTTGGAATATTTTTTAGGGGTTACAATAGTCTAAAATTAAATTTAATTTAAGTGTTTTACGCCGTGCAGGTTCACTGGTTCATCATGTTTTTTAAAGTATATAAAATTAATTTTATAGGAATTCTCATAAACCATACAATTCTTTTTTTTTTGCAGTTGTATCCCATATTTTATTTAGCTGGAAGTCAGGACCAAATATCATGATTCGCTTGGAGAAATACAACCGATTTTTTCGTTGTACATATGAACATATGTGAGGCATCCTAAATATTAAATTTTACTGATCTTATAAAGTAGTGCAGGTGTATTGTATGAAATGTATGTTATGGAAATCAACTCACCAACTGTTGTTTAAATATTATGAATGAGGTAGAAGCGATTTTGAAAAGCAAATGCATGAGCATGTAGATATGTATGTATGTATGAGTAAACTAGTTTGTTTGTATGTATTTCTCGTTAATGATGCAAAAGTTTGGTGCAAAACTGTTTTTTGTTTTTCTTTTTTTGTTGTTACATATATACCGTTAGTTAGCTTTTGCATAGCTTTATGACAACAACTAAACATACCCAAATTCTCCACAGAGGTATTAATCTCTCGCATTGTACGTGTATATTTGGTGATCTTGCTGGGACCCTGCGGTATAATCGTGTTCACCTCACGTGGCGGTATATTTTGACTCCGATGCCGTCTGATTGTTGGTAGACGTGTAACGAATGAGGCATTGTGCTTAAAGCTAGATGAAGCTCGTCTAAATTGATAGAGAAATAATACATACATACATACATACGTACATAAATAAATAGTAGGAAATTATAGGAACTACATAGACAGAATATTTAAAGTGAGTTAGTACCTACTTAGTAACATTGACATCGTTACATACATACATATTGACTACTTACACAGCTACGAGTTATGTAGTATGTAGGTGTGTATAAAATTAATTGAAATGCTACAATTTCTTAATCAATACTACATAGATAGGTATATAGTGTTGGTATGGGTGTGCTAAAGTGTTGACGTTAGCCCCATTTATTGTTTGACAGGCGGCTAAAAGGTACTTGTATTATGAGCCATTTACATACATACACTTGATTTGAATTAGCTATGCGCTGTAGCAGGAGTACATAGATTGACTTTTAAGTACTAGCTAGATAAATATGTATGTATGTGTGCATGTACCTAGTATAGGATTAAGAGTCACGGACAAATTCATGTATTCTATGAACACTTATGGATCTATGTATGTATGTGGGTATTCATGTGTTCTTTGATATTTAAAAATTCAATATATTTGTTTACCTATATTCACTTAAATTCTTAAATAATCTATCCCAATATTCCGAACTGTAAAAACAAAAAAAAATATATAAAAAATATATATACACATTTGTAGTTATTTGTAAGAACCCATTGAAAATAAAATAAAATAATGTGAAAAAAGTAGTTAAAAAAGTGGTGTACATGTAACTGCTTTTCGAACTATGATAAAGTTTTGCTCAGTGTAAACGTGCCATAAGTGTTTTAAAAAAGTAGTGTGAAGAAAATTTGTTGCGCACACATTGAAGCTTTTTAACTAAATATATTTTAGTATTGATGCTGCCCTGGCTGTGCTAACGGTGTATGTACATAGATCAATGTGACATTTTTCGTTTCGGCAAACATCCGATTTATTTTGTGAATTTTGAATTTCCTAATATTTTTTTTTTTTTTAATTAACAGCATCGCAGTTTTCAGTGTACCATATTTTTTGACTACAGTAATATGGTTGTTGTAATTTTTGTTTGTAAGTTTTTATGTAGACAGATTCTCAAGCAATTAAGCGACAGTCTGGAGCATGCTCACAAAAAATGCACTCACTAATTCTAAGGCTAGAAGCTATTAAGAATTTTGGCAAATTTTTTTTTGCTTAAAACTTTCAACTCTTGGTTTTATTTTTATTTATTTTTTAATATATACTTACGAGGTGGGCGGACTTGGTAAAGGCACTTCGTGTACTTTCCAGGTGGCGATCGATATTGAATGTTCGTCAGCGGCATAACAACGCCAAACGGCTTGTATTAGCGTTGCGGCGGGTTGCCTTCGGCGTATCATATGCTTTTGCCGTTGTTGCTGCTGCACTTTCAAGGCGAAACCGCTGCCAAGAATGCCCTAAAAATACGCATACACAAGCATACAAGAGTCAATTAGTGTTTACATACATACATATACATACATACTCGTATATAAATATATATGTAGCATACATATGAACACGTGTAATTTTTAAACTTTTGTGTGTAAATATTTGATATATGCATGTATGTAACTACAACATTGATTCATATTTATTTTTATAAAACATTTCATATACATACATACTAAATTTTCAAGTACACGCGAAAAATAATTTTGAATGATAACGGGCAGTAGGTTGATGCCTCGCCACAATGTCAAGTGAATGTTTCTTTAGTACAGTTGTGTGTAGTTGCATGCAAGTGCCCAGTCTATTTAAATTGGAGTGCCAATTGGGCTTTTCCTAAAAGTCTTAAAGGTGATTTTTAGTGTTATGGGTGTGTATATGAAACAAGTGACGACGTGTTGACTTTTTTTTTAAATATTCACAAAGTTTTCCAAGCTAAATTTTTTCTTATTTTTATATAAATATTGTCCAAACTTTAACCACATCCATATAAATTAAAGTTTCGAACCTTATCAAAATTTGGGGAAAACTCAAGAAATTTTCATAAAAATTTCAAACTTCTTAATCTTAGTCTTTAGAACATTTTTTTCAGTTTGACATATAACTCAAACAATTTTAATTGGTATGTTTTTGGAGTAAAAGTTTCAATCGGTTAAAAAATCGCGTTGTTTTTTTTTTAATAATTATTCTAAAAATATCAAATAAAAGTAACTCCTTTTAGACATTACTTTGAAAAGAATGTCTCATTCCGAGTAAAACTAGGTACCATTTACAAAGATCAATAGACAATTTTGGAAGATATGAATTTTCTAAAGATTTTTCCAAAATTACTTCGATGTAATTTCACAGAAAAATTGAATTGGATTCACTTTAAGGTTTCAATAGTTCGCATAGAAAAATTTAAATTTTTCCCTGCAAAAGATGCCATAACATGCGGTGTGAAACTTCCTTTTATTCATTTCTCACTCCTTTCCATAGTTCGTTTCATACTTCGAATATTTGTGTTATCATATACATATGTATTATTTTACTTATATTAGCCTTAGCCCGAGTCTTCGTATTTGTCTTCGTCTTAATAGCCGTACTCGCATTCACCTTTGCATTTTCATATTCATATCCGTCGTCGTATTCTCCTTCGTCGTCTCATTAGTCTTCGTACTCGTACTCATATTCGCCTTTGTCTTAGAAGTTCTCATTTTATGGTATTCTTATTCGTCTTCATTTTCGAATTGGTTTTCCTCTTAGTTTTCGTCTTCGTCTTCGACTTCGTCATGGTCTTCGTATTCGTATTCGTCTGCCTTTTCGAATTCGTTTTTGACTTCGCCTTGTTAGCTGCCTCGCATTCCCTGCGTCATCTCATTGACCATGTTTCTGCGTCACATACTTAAAAGGACGGACATGCTCGAAGATTAGTACCGAGTGTGAATTAACACCTGTTACCAAGAATTATTTATTATTTTTTGCTTTATCTCCAGGCTAACATTATTGTTGGTTTAAATGCAGGTTCTAGGTGGACAAAGCACTACAGTACTTAAAACTTTGTGCATTGCCAAGAAGTAACTTGAATGGGCTTCCTTTACCGTTAGCCCAGTGTCTTTTGCTTCGTTCTCTGAGTTGGAAAAAGATGCGTTTACGGCCGTTTTAAAGAGGCCGACGATGTCAATGTCTTTGGTATTACGCTTTCCAATACCGTATCTAAGAAGTCGCCCTGTCTAAAACTTTGTTCTGGCCTCAAACGGCGTGGGAAGGCGCTTTGCTTTTTGGACGAAGCATGTTCACCGTCACTCTACGTAGTCGTATTGCTTACTATAGAAATTGAGGAAACTTAAAACCGAAATATTTTTGGAAAAAATATCAATTCCAAAACTAACGATTTTACTCATATATGTATGTAAATACAGATTGCTTTATATTATGTATAGATTATCCATAATCTCTAAATGAAAATGTAGCTATTTACTTTCATCGGAGTCTGTACAAAACACTGTCTAACCACACTTTCGTCGAGCAACACCTCTTTTGAATTTTTATTAAAAGAGAGGCGAGTATATCACAATTATGATTTTTATATAATTCCTAAATAAAAATGCACTTAATACGACAAAATTTAGCTTAGTCTCATTTTCACTTACCGCTGGCAATGCAAAGAACGAAATGCCTAGTAGCGCGCAGAAGGACGCAATTAATTTGCCCTGCCACGTCTCAGGCACCATATCACCATAGCCCACTGTACACAGAGTGATCTTAGAACACAAACAAAGAAATTTATTACAAGTAATTAGAAATTTTATAAAAATGCTGTCAAGTTCTAAATATGTATGTACTCACAACTCCCCACCAAAGCGCCTGTGCGAAATTACTAAATTTTTTATTAACATCTTTTTCCATTAAATAAACGAGGAATGATGCGAATATCAGTCCTAAGAAACCTATATACATAGTCGTTATGAGTTCCTGGCAAATAAAAGAGTACGCAGTTAGAATGTGCGATATCTTGATTTAATTTTTTTCAAATATAAATATTCATAGATAAAAAAGTTTGCAACTTCATTTAAAATTAATGAACTGACTAAATATTCGTATACGCAATAATTTTCACAAACTTAGTTAACAAATTTAAATTAAATAATTTTTTATTATTATTATTTTTTTATTTTACCTGTCTATGTGCGTAAACGACGCTGCCCAGCAACTTCCACGTGCCGCCACGTCGATCCATGCGCACCATGCGCAATATTTGAAAGAAGCGCAGCCCCCGAAGTGCACTTGTTGCGAACACCTGACCCGAGGTGCCCATGCCCAACACCACCGACGAGGCGGCTATTGTTATAATATCTGCGTGGCGGAAAACAACACAACGCACACAAACATAAATTAAATATATAAATTAATTAGTATTTGTTTTTTTTTTGTTTTGTAATCATAAGCTGGTATAATTTAGACGACGGGATCGTCGTAGCTATGTAGACTTGCCTATAATACAAAAGGGTCGTTTCACGAATTTCAGACGTCCCACACATCCTTGATAGCGTGAACGACAACCGGATGACCACAGCCTGATGTTTGTTGGTGTTGTTGTTGTTGTTGTTGTGGGCGGTGATATGAAAAAGAGGAAAAAGAATACAAGTAGCACACATTAAACGGACAGAAATAAAAAAACGCACTATGTAGGTAGTTAGATAGATGCGAATAAAGCGCGTTTAGTGGAACAGGAAGTCATTACGCTAATTGATATACATACATATGTATGTACACACACACATAGGCATTATTTTATATTTTTTTCTAATACTTGCATATTTATTTATGTAAAAGGATTTTTGCACACAGAGTGTAGTTGACGCACTGACAAATGTACTATACATATACATTAGGGTGGTCCTTATAAATATAAACATCATTAGGCATCCCTTTTATCCTACGTACATATTAAAGGTATTGAGGGAAAATTGCCAAATTAAAAAAAAATAGGAGTCACTAAAGTTAATCATATTTCTTTATTGTGTGGTAGAAATTTATAAAATAATTAAAAAAATTTAATTTTTAAAATCAATAAAAACAAAGAAAAAAATATTACATTGAATTACATGCAAAGTGAAGTGCTACGTACATGAACCCTACAGTCGCCACCAGGATGTGAAAATTTTTTTACTTTTTTAAATCGCAATAATTTTAAAAAAATTTTTACTTTGGCCAGCTATAACTCAGCGAGTTTATCAATTTACATATATGAATAGTTTCACTAATAAAGGTGTTTTTTTTTTAAATTTTAAACCTTCGTGGATATCTTTATTTTGTACGTGGGACAAAATAAACGGGTGTTCTTTACGAAATTTAGATGTTGATATTTTGAGGACTACCCTAATATATTAAAATTAGACTATACCACGAAAAAACCTGAACACCTTCGAATCTAAAGTAGTTTTGCGATGCAATTCCAAAAAAAAAGGTTTTTTTTGCTCGTCAGCCAGTTCGAAAACGCCCTAACGTAAACGCCATTTGGAAAACGCCCTGCCTCAGAAAACTTTTCAAGTACACCCCACTTCAGAATTTGAGTGAAGAACGCCCCTTTCTGAATTTGGTTGGGAAATACCCTACCTCAGAATTCGGTTCGAAAACGCCTTACCTCAAACGAAAATACATTGAAAATGTGCGGGGATAGGGCGTTATTCAACCAAATTCTGAAATAGGGCATTGTTGAAAAATTTTCTGAGATAGGGTATTTTCGAACTTGCTGCCGATACAGGTCGATCTTCCACGCAGCCATCGATATGTTCTTGTCTCGAGGAGTTTTTGTTATCAGCCGAGTTTTTTTTTTTTTTGCCTAAAGTAGGGGTCGTCTTCTTAACATTCTTCAACGCTCTTTTCTCGAGGAGAAATTTGATACTAGTTCTGGTACTTATGTACTTACCTACCAGTTAGTAAATTTAAGCTTTCCAAAAGTAATTAAACTTTTGCTAAGGAAGTATTTCGATTATTCCAGTAGTCCTATAAAAAAAAAAAATATTGCCGAATAAACTTATGCAGGTGTCACCGGAAATTGTAAAAAGGCGGCAACTAGGTTCGGCATAAACAAATTAATTTCGAAATTGCCTTGCAAAAGTATTTTAGCCTCAGGCGTATGCGGTGAACTTTTTTGTTTGCTTCTTGGGAGGTGATACGGTCTAATGTACATACAATATACATATGTATGTAATTTGTATCTACATTTGAAAATTGTTTGGCATGCATAACTTGTATTGTTGTTATGTTTCAACAAGTGCATTTAGAATGTAATCGATCTTCGGTAGCCCATCCTTTAAGCGGCACACCTTTACAATAAAATTCCTTGTAGACTTCTGACACGTTTGTTTGTCAAAAGCGATGATAACAAAACGGATATGTGGAAGTTTAATATTGCGCGTTATTCATAAAAAGAATGAATGCATAGTTCTAAGAAGGTTTGAATGCAAATTCACGGTAAAAAGGTCAAGTGCAGTGGACACTTAAAAACTACATACAATTTCAAGGGCAAAATACAGACTCGTGAAATAAGTGACTTACAAAAATTGTGTACACTTTTAGACAGGTTAAAATTGAGATAGTTAGCTTAACTGGTCGGAGGAGGTAAATAATTAATATCGATCAATATAGAGAACGTAGCTGGCTCATTATTAGCACATCAGACCCAAAAATGCATCATTAAAGTCTGGAGAAGGCCCAACAGCTGCAGAGAAAATGATCTGTACTCTATATTCTCATCCGCGAAGCAAGATATGGACAGAGTGCACTGTAGTGGGTCGTCGATGATGCCTGTGCTGACCATATATCGTCCTTGTAGATTTTGTACCGCAATCAGTCAGATCAGAGCTCTAAGTTAATTTTTGCTCTGCCTGCGAAAGAACTCCGCCACCACGCTGTCTGCCATTTTCAGAAAATACTTGTTTGCTTTTTAGGTGTCAGTATTGCTCCAATGATTCTCATGAGCCTTATTTATGGGATCCCTATAATTGGCTCCGGTCCAATGAGATGCTGCAAACAACCACAGTTGCCCGACTTATCAGTCAGCTCATCTATTTCACTACGAACTCAGATTTGATGTCTGCCACATTTTGATAATTAGTTGCCCTCCAAGTGTTATCTGGCTTAAATTAAATTTTAAGTTTACGGGTCGTAGGTATGGAAGTTTTTACCGATTTGTCCAAGAAAGATTCCGGATCCCTCAATTGCTCATTTGTGTTAAAGTTGGCAACGTACTTTATTTCAAAAGAGATTCCATTTTCGGCACCCCGAATTTCGATCGCCGTGCTACAATCAAAAAAAAAATGCACGCAAGATATATTCTTCATGGCTTGCTCTTGGATCGGGAAATCAAGGAATAGCAAATTCAACGCGGCAAAAGGAGGAAGTGAGGGAGAGAAAGAGGTGAGTGCGAAGAGATTGCGATACTGACAGGCAGAAATGTCGCTCATGGTTTCAAAGCCGGGGACGCTCCTTGCAGAAAGAAAGATTGAAATCTGGGAACACTTCCTATCGCTTTGAATAACGACTCAGTGGGAGCGTTTGACGAAGAAGAACCCTGACCAATGTATATGAACGGCCAAAATGAGGTGAGAACAGCAATGATGCGGCTCAAAAACAATCAAGCCCTCAGAGCCTATGGTTTACCGGCTGAGCTGTTAAGCATAATCTGGTTTGATGGATGGATGCCCGAAGGTTAGAATATTGAGCATTTTGCCTAATATACAAGAATGGAGACCTTGATGCTTGTGCCAAATCGAAAAACTATTGTAGTGCCAAATAACAAGACAAGTTCATGTATAATTAAGAGCTCATTTGCTTCTGATGTTTGTCGATTTCGAAAAAAGCTTTCGATAGCGTTCGTAGGTAATGTCTTTAAGCAGTCCTGCGGCATAGAGGAGCATCGTTGTTACTAAATACGTACAAGCTATGTGTCGTGTCCTTCACTACGGGAAAATGTCTGAGACCTTCGAAGTGCGCAGTGAAGGCAGCATACTCTCACCCTTTCTCTTCCTTTTTCCTCTTTGGGGATGTGTTGGGTGTTGCATTGAGGCCCCTTATCGATTTCGAACTTCGCTTGGACCATGTTCAGTTTACTACAGAACTTTGACTACGTTGACAACGTATATCTTTTGGCACCCCGTCTTTCCGATCTATCCAAAATGTTCAATGTGCTACACAGGGAAGCTTAGGCGGCAGGCCTAAGGCTCGACTTTAATATAACCAATGCTCTAAGTATGCCTGTGCAGGCTTGTGGTTTTGTGACAGTCTCCAACTAAACACTTGAGACTTGGAGGAATGTCACATATTTTGGCAGCGAAGTTGCCCCGGGCGGTGGCAGAGACGAAGACATTGACCGCCGAATAAGTAAGGCCAGAGCGGCCTGTGATGAACACGTTCCGCCGAAACAATCTGAGTTTCAGTTTAAAGACCAGGGCTCTTCAAGTCAAATATGCACCATTTGGAAGTTATCATTGCCGTAACTAGGCACCTGCAAGTTTTCGTAAACCGATATCTTGGAATAATCGTCCAAACTTTTTGGCCTAAAACAATCTCAAATGCTCAGAAAAGCTAACATGGAGCCCTTGTATATCTGTAACAAGAGACAGAAGTGGAAGTGCATAGGTCACATCCCTGCGTGAAGAAGATGACAGACCGCGTGAAACGTAACAAAGAACAGTCGAGCGGGAGGCGAAGCATCTTGGGTATTAAGCGGAAGGAAATCAAACCGATTGCCAGAAACCTAACCAGATGGCGCGCATGCATAGCGAATGCCCTGTGACCCGATTGGGAGTAAAGGACGAAGAAGATGTATAGCCTCAGCTCAGTGTTATTGCGGCAGATCACAAGTTTTGTGGAATTCATCATTGTTTAAATTCCGTAAATTTCTACTTGCTTGTGCTGCATTCATATTAAATTTCCCACCTGGGTCAGAAGCAGAAAATAGGCTGCTCGTAAAAGTTGATGTTAGTGCTTTCATACATACCAGGGTACGAGAAAATTTAATTTTTGTTTTTAATCGTAACCAGGGTTCGAAAGAATTTTTTTTTTTGAATCGCGAAAAATCGAAAAAAAGTTTACTTTGACGAATAAGTTACTATATATCGATGGCTGAGTGGAAGATCGATCTATCTTGTCAGGCGGTTCGAAAACGCCCTTTCTCAGAAAATTTTTGTAATTCTGATATTTTTGTAGATGTCTTAATTTTTTTAGGTAGAACAAAATTAAGGCATTGATATTTTAAGATATTAATATTTTAAGGACCACTCTAATGTATCTACATATAAATCTGTAAATCTATTTGAGTTTCGTAATTAGTTATGAAGAAAGAAATTTAAGCTTTTGTTCTTAATGAATTTGAGCCAAAAGATTTCAGGCAAGATTTACACACATATTTTCAATTAAAGCCTTGACTCACCTGAAGCAGAACTCCAACGAAAACCATATTACAACTATTATCTCCATACGAAACAGTATATAAATTGCATCTTTCTCGTACTCTTCGATCGTGGAGAAGACGCTTAAAGCTAAGCAAGTGAATACCATAAAAAACCTATAAACATAGACAATTGAAAAACATAAATTTATTTGATGTGAAATAAAACAGACAAATCGCGCAACACTGCGCAGTAAATGTATACGAATGTAGGTACACATGTATGCAAGTACGTGCGAGTACAATACATATGCATGTATGTATGTATGCATAACAAAATACATACATATGTGCCAATATACTCGCTGTACATCAAATTTCATTGATGCGACATTAAAATTTTATGAACAGAAGAATGCAATAATTTATTCAAAGCATGAAATACGACAAGGAGAAACCAAAAAAAAAAAATAAATAAAATAAAAAATAGAGGAAAATAATAAAAAATGTATTTGTTTTAATTATGACAGAACTTACACCATGATGTGATACAAAACAGCAGGCAGTCCACGGGGTCTCTCTAAAAAATTATATACACGACTTTGTAGGCGCCGATAACGTGCGTCACGGCGTGTGCCGCGATTGTAGGCCAGCGGCTTTCCTAAGAGAGACATTCGCGGTCGAAGATGTCCGTTCGCTGGATAGTTATTATAGTTGGACTTACATGATCTGAAATGTAACACAAACCAATAAAAAAATTAATTTTTATAAAAACAAGTGAATGAGCTATTCATTTTCCGTGTATGTATAACAAATTGTATAACTTTTTCGCGTGGAAATTTTAGCGCGCTTATCGTACAGATCTATCGAGTATCCTTTAAAAATTTTAGCTCGATTCCAATGAAAACGTTTTTCATAGAACAGAATACACTCATTATCTGGATCCATTTGTCAACATGAATTTTTTTAAACACTTTGTTTCTTGCTATGCGCTAATCATTAAAAAAAATCAGTGCAAAATTTAATACGCCCGCGATTTTCTGAATGCATTTCCAACTCATACGACTGCCAGCCGGATACTCATACTTTTAAGCCGCGATTTGGCGTGAGCTAAACTCGGTTTGGTAGCTACTCACAAAAAAAAAAAAAAGATTTTATTCAAAGATTATTTACCTACGTTTTTTAGGTGTTAAATATCAAGCAAATTCAAATTGGCCGTGTAGCAAATAAGCCGAAATTGAAACAGTCAAAAAAAAAACATTCAAAAAAGCCCACAAAATGAAATTGTTAAAATTTTAAAATTCGTTTTTTTTGTTGACTATTTACTTCAACATTAAGCGAAATGTGCGGTTTTAGCAAATTTTTTACTGCAGCTCATTAGTCAGTCACACAGCTCATCAGCCTGCATAGTCCGATAGCGACTAATCGCTTGGGCATAGTAATTTCACGTACCTAATGGAACGTGTAAATTTAAGTTTGCAACTAAATTAACACCTTCAAGCTGAATGCGATGAGGCCATTGTGAGATGTAGGTAAGTAAGTACGTTCACTTTGTAATTTTGGGTTACTTTTACAAAAGTACCGAAATGTTGATTTTCGTAGCAGGTGTGTCCACATAAAGTATGTGGATAAGATTTAAATATGTGGTTGAATTTTTTAAATAAACAAGTGCAGGTCGTAGATATGGATGATAATTACAAGTCTACATGCTCGTAACATGCATACTTGTTCTGGGTGGGATAATATTTGCTCAAAGAATTTAAAAGTTTTAGGCAGGGTTGCCATGCACATTCTTAGTTGTAGTAAAGAAATTCAGTAACAAAACAAAACATAAACATCAACAGTCTTTAATTGACTGTAAACCAAAGTTGGTCATAGAGAACTTTTAACCTATATCCTTCGGTGCAGAACCCTGAACCTGTGTAGAAATATTTTACCCTATGTCAAAGTTGGCCACATGTGTAAAGCTTTTTCCAGCTTTCTGTGCATTTTATATGCGTATTATATTACATTCAAATTGGCCGCATTTAACTTGTTAAATGAAAAAGAGCTTTTTGGGAAACACAATCGTCCACATTGAACATTTGGAGTTAACTTTGACGGTTGTTTGAAAATCAAGTGCTTGTGTTTCAATTTGTTTTATGCGAATGTCTGCTTCATGATATTAATGCATACGGATTATTTAGGTACTTCAAAATGTTTAGTACGTATGCCCTATTTATCTCAGCGTACGACGAGACATGATGGGAAATAACTAATTACATGCGACTAGTGTTGTTCCGATACGAGTAACTACAAGTAAATACTCGATACTTTCTTCAAGTACTGAGTACTTTTTGTACTCGAATCCTTCCCGCATGTACTTAGGTGGGTATCGAGTACGCGATTAAAGTATTACTTGCTTTTCCAAAAATTCTGAATTTAGGTTCTGACAATATATGAATTATGCTGTTGTGGTTTTTGCACCATATTAAGTTGGCTAATAAAGAAAGTGTAAATTCCTGCTTTCCCGTACTAGTCAATTATTAAAATTTTGCAAGATACAAACTTGTGGCTAGATTTTCGGTAAGTTTTGGTCGGAGAGTACTCGAACCGATTCTGTTTTTCTTCACATGACATAAGTATTTACAATGAGTTCGATATGAGTAAGTATCGAGTACTTCTCTTCGATACATTTGTGGCATCGATACTTTTCTTCAATATTTTTAAAGAGTACAGGTATCGAGTACAAGGTCGTATCGAAACAACACTATATGCGACTAAAATCATTCGCCGTCTCGAAAATACCAGACCGTTTCAAGTAGTCAAGCCTTCATTGATACTTAATGACCTCTTCTTGTTGTCTCACAATAAAAAACAATGCGTGGTGGGCTTTTTTTTTACGCCCGAACAGGCCTTTAATCCTCATAAACCACTGGTAAAATATTTTGAAAAACAAAAGGAGAACGGGTTTCTCTGATTAAAAAGATATGGAAACGTTACAAAAATCAAAAAGATATTCACACCTGAATGGAAGATCGAGCTATCTCGGCAGCTAGTTCGAAAACTATAATCCACAAGATGGCAACCCATTTTGCATCTTCTGTTCTGGTTTGACAGCTTCTGTCCCTTTTTTCTTCATAAACACTTAAGATAACTAATAATTGCTAATTATTTGCTTGCGAATTTCAGGCTTTATTTTTTTGCCAAATTGTATCTATAATTTCACTGAGACTTGCTAATTCTCACTTATTTCTATCAATTATGTGAGAAAGATGTAAGCAATCTAACAAAAAACATGTAATTAGACACTCGAAAATTATAACTAAAATAGGAATAATTTCCCAGACATATGATTTCATGATCGAACGATTTGCATTCAACTCAAAGGTACAACGCTACTTGCTGCAGAGTAATGTCCGGTTACCACTGGATTTTAAATGGCACAAATTTTAATAAGAAAGTTTGACAATAAAAAATATGTCAATAAAAATGGTCAGTACGTTCGTTTTCATTTTTTAATGACATAACCTTTTTTGTCATTTCAGTATGAGTCTCGGCATTTGACTAGATATTAGTAAACTTTTAAACTAATAAAAATTATTTTCATATGTTGACTTCCTAAAAACCGAAATTAACTGATTTTAAGTGATTCCGCGCGTTTTGCTTTTGCATATCAGTGCACTTATCTGTGTACTTACCTGTGG